>NC_137152.1:102589531-103012615 GCF_951394435.1 Stenella coeruleoalba | reverse complement strand
TGATTGTTGTTGTGGGACCCAATACCATGTGCCTAGGTACAATAGCAAGATCAACAAACTAAGAGCTGGTTTTTTGAAAACATAAATTTATAAGCCTTTAGCTAGAGTAACTGGAAAAAAGAAGACTCAAATAAGTGTTGGAAGAGGAGACATTACAACTAATACCACAGAAATACAAAGGATCATAAGACACTACTATGATCAACTACAAGCCAACAAACTAGATAACCAAGAAGCAGTAGAAAATTTCTAGAAACATACAATCTACCAAAACTGTATCATGAAGAAATAGAAAAATCTGAACAGACTACTAACGTGCAAGTATACTGAATCACTAATCAAATCCTCCCAACACAGAAAGCCTAGGACCAGATAGTTTCCCTGGCGAATTCTACCAAACATTTCTTTTTTCTTTTTTGCAATTAGGTCATTTTTTCTTTTTAAATCTCAAAATAATTTTTTTTAATTTTTAAAATTTTTATTGGAGTAGAGCTGCTTACAATGTTGTGTTCGTTTCTACTGTACAGCAAAGTGAATCAGCTATATGTATACATATATCACCTTTTTTTGGATTTCCTTCCCATTTAGGTCACCACAGAGCACTGAGTAGAGTTCCCTGAGCTATACAGTAGGTTCTCATTAGTCATCTATTTTATATATAGTATCAATAGTGTATATATGTCAATCCCAATCTCCCAAGTTATCCTACCCCTCCCTTCCCCCTTGGTATCCATACATTTATTCTCTATATCTATGTCTCTATTTCTCCTTTGTAAATAAGATTGTCTATACCCTGGTGGTCTAGTGGTTAAGATTTGGTGCTCCCTACCACACATTTAAAGAAGACTTGAAGCCAATTCTTATCAAATTTTTCCAAAAAATTAAGAGGAGAGAATACACCCAAACTCATCTTAGGAGGCCAGCATAACCTTGAGAGCAAAGTCACATAAGGACACTACAGGAAAAGAAAACTATAGACCAAACTATAGACCAATATCTCTGACAAGTATAGATGCAAAAATTTTCAGTAAAATATTAGGTCAACCAAATTCAATAACACCTTCAAAGGATCATACTCTATGACCAAATGGGATTTATCCCTGGGATGCAGGATGGTTCAGCATATGCAAATCAATGCATGTGATACAACATATCAGTAGGATGAAATATAAAAATCATATCATCTCAAAAGATGCAAAAAATAAATTTGAAAAATACAATATCCTTTCATGGAAAAAAAAAAGCTCAACAAATTGAGTACAAAAGGAACATACTTCAACATATTAAAGGTCATATATGACAAACCCACACCTAGCAACATTCTCAACAGTGAACAATTGAAAGCATTTCCTCTAAGATTAGAAATAAGACAAGGGTGCCCACTCTCATTCAACATAGTATTGAAGTCTGAGCTAAAGCAATCAGGCAAGATGAATAAGTAAATGGCATCCAAACTCGAAAGAAAGAAGTAAAAATGTCATCATTTGCAGGTGATATAACTTTATGTATAGAAAATCCTAAAGATTCCACCAAAAAAAAACCTATTAGAACTAATCAATCAATTCAATAAAGTTGCTTAACACAAAATCAATATACAGAAATCAATTATGTTGCTATACACTAAGAATAAAATATCTGAAAATTAAATGAACAAACTCATTTACAATAGCATCAAAAAAATAAATAAGTGCTTAGGAATAAATTTAACCAAGGAGGTGAAAGATCTGTACACTGAAAGCTATAAGATTTTGATGAAAAAAAAATCAAAGAAGACACAAACAGATGGAAAGATATCCCACATTCATGGATAGGAAGAATTAATATTGTTAAAATGTCCATATTACACAAAGCCAACTATAGATCAATGCAGAAAAACTCCAATGGCATTTTTCTCAGAAATACAAAAATAATTCTAAAATTTGTGTAGAACTAAAAAAGACCCTGAATAGCCAAAGCAATCCTGAGAAAGAAGAATAAAGCTGGAACATCATACTTCATGATATCAAACTAAATAACAAAGCTACATTAATCAAAACAGTATGGTCCTGGCATAAAAACAGTCATACAGACCAATGGAAAAGAATAAAGAGCCCAGAAATAAACCACTGCAATTATAGTCAACTAATATTTGACAAGGGATCCAAGAATGCTCAATGGCAAAGGGATAATCTCTTCAACAAATGGTGTTGAGAAAACTGGATAACCACATGCAGAAAAAAAAAAATTGGACCCCTAACTTACATCAATCACAAAAATTAACTTGAAATGGATTAAAGATTTAAACATAACAACTGATACCACAGAACTCTTACAAGAAAATACAGGGAAAAACTCCTTGATATTGGTCTTAGCAATGGTTTTCTGGAGTTCACATCATAAGCATAAGCAACAGAAGCCAAAATCAACAAATGAGACTACATAAAGTGCTTCTGCACAGCAAAAGGAACAATTTACCAAATAAAAAGGCAACCTATGGGATGGGGGAAACTATGTGCAAACCATATCTGATAAGCTGTTAATGTGTGAAGTATATAAAGAACTTACACAACTTAATAACAACAACAACAATAAAAAACCAATCTGATTTTTATAAATGGGCAGAGGAATTGAATAGACAGTTTTCCAAAGAAGACATACAAATAGCCAACAGGTCCATAAAAAGATCTCAACATCACTAAACATCAGGGAAATGCAAATCAAAACCAAAATGAGATATCACCTCACATCTATTAGAAAATCTATCATTAAAAAAACAAGAGATAACAAATGCTAGGAGGATGTAGAGAAACGGGAACCCTCGTGAGATTGTATATTGGTACAGCCACTATGGAACACAGAGGTTTTACAAAAATTTAAAAATATAACTACCATATAATCTAGCAATCCCACTTCAGTATATATACCCAAAGAAAATGCAAATAGGATATTGGATAGATATCTGCATTCTCATGTTTATTGCAGCATTATTAGTAATAGCCAAGATATGGAAACAACCTAAGTGTCTGTCAACAGATGAATGGATAAAGATGTTTTGATTACACACACACACACACACACACACACACACACACACACACACACACACAGCGGAATATCATTCAGTCACAAGAAAAGAAGGAAATCCTGCCATTTGTGACAAAATTGATGGATCTTGAGGACACTTGTGCTAAATGAAATAATTCAGACAGAGAAAGACAAACACTGTATGATATCAGTTATATGTGGAATCTAAAAACTGAACTTGTAGAAACAAATAGTAGAATGGTGGTTATCAGGGACTGGGGGGTGCCGGCAATGGGGTGATATTGGTCAAAGGGTACAAACTTCCAGTCATAAGATGACTATGTTCCAAGGATCTAATGCACAGCATTGTGGTGATAGTTAAGAATACTGTGTTATGTACTTCAAAGTTGCTAAGGGAGTATATCTTAAATGTTTTCACCATACAAAAAAAGAAATGTTGATTATGTGATGTGATGGAGGTGTTAATGCTACAGTGACAATCAATTTGCAATATATATGTATCAAATCAACATCCCTGACATATCTATTTTTGATACCTCCTCTGTCTTTTCAAATTGTGTTTATTACCTTTTAGTATTTCTTGTCAGTTTTTTCTTGATCACTAGACATAACATACTTGGTAAAAGAAACTGCTGTAAATAGGCCTTTAGTAATATGGTGGTAAGGTGTAGAGGAGGAGAAATATTCAATAGTCCTATGATTAGGTCTCAGTCTTTTCGTGAGCCTATGCCTCTAAAATGTGAGCTTCACAACTGTTGCTCAGTTTTTTCTCCACCTAGGTGGGACAGGATGGCTAGAGTGGGGTGCAGTTGGTTATTTCCGTTCTCCCAAGTGGAAGGCTAGAGTTGACCAGAGTTGGCTATTTCCCTTGCCTCAATTCAGTTAGGCACTGATTGTACCCCAAAAGGTTAGGCTCTGATCAACTAATTTCTCTTGAGTGCAGGACTATTTCATGCATATTTCAAATGGTTTATTTACCGCTCCCCTGCTGGAAGCTCAAGGGAATTTTCTTCTCTGATATTAACTGTGGGAACCTGGTTCAGCTCCTGGAAGTAAATCTCACAATACTGGGCCCCCACCCCCCCATGACGAAGTCCTCCTGGAGTTTTTAACTTTCAGAATTGTCCGTACTGAGCCTCCAGAAATTCTCAATTACAGTTCAGGTTTTTCTTCCCAGCACTAGATCATGCGGCAGTTTCTGATGGTGAGTCTACTCTAATAAGACTTTCTGTCTCTCCGTTCTTGGGGGGCAGTGGTTTGCCCTGTGTCCTCCCCCTTCTTATGGATCTAAGAAGAGTTAATTTTTCAGTCTTCTCAGCTTTTTGCTTGTTGTTAGGATTGAGTAGCAACCCCAAGCTCACTATATGTGGAATGAAAAAACAGAAGTTAGGTCTATTTTTTTATGTTTTTGAAATCTTCTATTTCCTCCTTGATCATTGACTTAGTTGTTGTGTACATTATTGAAATTGGCTTATTGACACCTCCAACTATTATTGTTGAATTGTTTATTTCTCCTTTTAATTCTGCCAGTTTTTGCTTTGCGTATTTTAAAGCTCTGGTATTAAATGGATATATGTTTATCATTGTTATATCTTCTTGATGGGTTGACCACCTATACCAATTTTTGTCTTAAAGATTTTTTGTTTGATATTAGGTTAGACACTATAGCTCTCTTACTGTGAGTTTCTGCATGGTAAATTCACCCACCATTTTACTTTCAACCTATTTGTGTCTTTCAATTTAAAGTGTTTTTTAATATTTATTCTATTTATTTATTTTCCTTATTGTTCTGCGTGCATCAGGTCTTAGTTGCAGCACACGGGATCTTCAATGAGGCATGCATATGCAATCTTCCGTTAAGGCATGTGGTCTCTTTGTTGCAGCACTCAGTCTTCTCTCTAGGTGCAGTGTGCGGACTCCAGGGCATGTGGGATCTGTAGTTTGCGGCACGCGGGCTCTCTCATTGAGGAGCGTGAGCTCAATAGTTGTGGCACGTGGGCTTAGTTGCCCCATGGCATGTGGGACCTTAGTTCCCAGACCAGGGATCGAACCCGCATCCCCTGCATTGGAAGGCAGATTCTTTACCACTGGACCACCAGGGAAGTCCCTAAAGTGTGTTTCTTGATAAGCATATATTTAGATCACAGTTAATTTTTCTTTTATCCATTCTGCCCATCTGTACTTTTTAATTGGAGAGTTTAATCTATTTATATTTAATGTTATTACTTATACAGTAATATTTGTCTGCCATTTTTCTATGTTTCTGTTTGTCTCACGTCTTTTTTGTACCTGTAATCCTCCATCACTGCCTTTGTGTTAAATTTATATTTCTATTGTACCTTTTAAATTATTTTGTCATTTATTTTACTGCATGTTGAGTTATTTTTCTAGTGGTTTACCTTGAGATTTCAATTCATATCTTCTAACAATCTAATTTAGATAAATACTGTTGTCATTTCAATAGTATATAAATCTTTGCTCCAATATAGTTCTGTTTCCTCCACCCTCCTTTGTACTATTATTGACATAGAAGTTACACTTTTATACTTTATATTCTCATTAGCACAGATTTATAATTTTTCCTATATGTATATGTCCTTTATATCAAATAAGAGAAAAAAGTATTAAAAATGCATTAATACTGTCATTTATATTTACCTATGTAGTTCGTTACCTGTACTGGTACTCTATTTCTTTTATGTGGATTCCTTTTACAATCTAGCATCCTTTCATTTCAGCCTGAAATACTCCCTTTAGTATCATGTATAGGGTAGATACCCTAACAACAAACTTTCTCAGTTTTAGTTTATTTGGGAATGTCTTAATTTTTCTTCTTTTTTTTTTTTTTTTTTTGCGGTACGCGGGCCTCTCACTGTTGTGGCCTCTCCCATTGCGGAGTGCAGGCTCCGGACGCGCAGGCTCTGCGGCATGTGGGATCTTCCCGGACCAGGGCACGAACCCTTGTTCCCTGCATCGGCAGGCGGACTCTCAACCACTGCGCCACCAGGGAAGCCCTTTTCTTTTTTTTAAAGGTAACTTCTTTAGATACAGAATTCTTGATTTATATTATCTTCCTAGCATTTTGAATATGTTATTATAATTTTCAAATTCAAAATTTGTGTGGCTTTTTATTTCATAATGTCTATTTGTTTATATTCTCTGTTTAAAGAGGCATGGTTTGCACATTTTTAGTTATTTAGACAGTTTCCTTTTGTTCCTAGAACACATTTAAAATAGGTGATTTAAGGTTTTCATGTAATAAGTCCAATATCTCTACTTCCTTTGGGAAAGTTTTTATTGACTGGTGTATTTCCTATGTATAGGTCACGCTTTTTTTTTTTTGCATGTCTTGTAATTTTTGTTAATAACTGTACATTTTACGTAATACAATGTAGCAACACTGAAAATCAGATTTTTGCCTTCTCAGGTTTTGCTGTTGCTACTGTTTGTCAATTTTACTATTCAACTGTTTAGTAACCTTGCTGCACTTATTCTAGATTTCTTTATTTTTATCTTGTATTACCACTGAAATCATTACTCAGATACCTTAATAGTCAACTAGTGACTGGACAGATACTTCATTAATTGCCTGGAACCAATAAATCTCCCATTCTTTGCTAATGATCTCTGTGTGCATTTTGGAATGCAACTTTACCACTTCCAAGGCTAAGTATTATTGTTCTCCTGGGGATTTAGCTATATTTCTTGAATAAATTTGCTCCAGACTACTGCAACATTTGGTTAATTTCTAGTGCCAGATGAAAACTCCACCACAGCCATCACTTCCTGCTTGCAGAGACGCCACAGCCATCACTTCCTGCTTGCAGAGAACTTCAAAGTTAGCCAGGTTTGAGATTTTAGGACAGTCTGAGGTCTATCCTAGGTATGTCCACAGCCCTAAGCATGTGCATAGTTCCATACATTTATCATCTTCTATTTTCCCAGGGATATGCTGGAGCTTTTCAGAGCCTCTATGGATATCTCATTCCCAGCTTTTCCTTTTAAGTGTTTTGGTTAGCTTCTTGTTTTCCCCAATTGTTATTTCCATCTTGGGCAGATATGATATTAAACAATTGCCACTGAATGTTTTTGACAAACATATTTAGTGAAAAAACTGTTCACATTGTGTAGATTTGAGCCAGGTCAAATTGGAGTCTTGTGACTTAGGAGTTTTCCAGGGAACTGCCAGACAGGTCAAATGACAACAACTCCTTGAAAACGGGCTCTTAAAAGAGCTTCAATCTCACTCTGATTCCTCCAGTGCCTCCTAGGCTGCTGGTTTTCAAAATGATAGAAGGCTGCTGGTATGCAAAGTACCATGGAACTGGGGAGATGGGGTAGGAACAGGGGAAGGTAAAATGCAATAAAGAACATTTTTCTTACTGATATTCTGCTGTTAACCTTGAATAAACATTCCTCAGACTGTTGCAAGTCTTTTGTTAATTGCCTGAGTTCTGAAAAAGTTGATTTTGAGAATTTTTACTAGTGTTCGTCTTGCTATGATGGAGTAGAGGATTTTCAAATCAAAGTTCTGGCTGGAATAAGTGCTTATTTGGAGGCTCTTGAGGAAAATCCACTTCTGAGTTCATCAAGAATTGTCTGAATTCAGTTTATTGTGGTTGTAGGACTGATATTCCTATTTTCTTGCTGGCTATCAGACAGAAGCCTCACTCAGCAACTAAAAGCTCTCAGCATTTTCGGTACATGGGTTCTCCATCTTCAAATTCACAACAACAAATCAAGTTTTTCTTGTGTTTTTAATCTCTGCCCTCCTGTTTTGCTACCAGCCGCATAAATCCATCTGCTTTTAAAAGGGCTCATGTCATTAGATTATGCCCATCCTGATAATTTCCCTATCCTGATATAGATAGATAGATAGATAGATAGAGGTTATATAGAGAGAATATATAGAGAGAGACAGACAGAGAGACACAGAGAGAGAGACAGAAACCTAATCATGGGAGTGATACCATGTGAGCATAGAATCTGGAGGGCCATTTTTTAAGTTCTGCCTAACACACCATCCAATTCAGAAGGTACTATAAAGGTGCTTACCATAAAAATCAGATACACTAGTCTGAAGCCCTTGAAAGCAGGGACTGTGTCTTGTTCATAATTTTAGCCTTAGTAGCTAACATAATGTCGTCCTAGAATAGGGTCTTCATAAGTGTTTGTTAGATGAATTGAACCCTTGACAGGATAATAAAGAAAGAGCTATGAAATGAAGGGGTAGTTAAATTAATTAATGACTATAAATAAGCCAGGAACGTGGTTACATACTCAAGTTGTTTTTACTATAACTAGAAATCAACCAAATGAAGTGTACTATCTCATACAATATAAAAATAGATGCTAGTAGATGTATAAACCAAGCACACAGCTTAGGTAGCTAGAATTTCATGCAAGAAGCTAAGAATAAATTCAGAGTGCTACTGTTCATTATTCAGTAAGGAAATGTTACAAATTTCAATATTTTTCCATGTTGTATATTATTATATGAAAAATTTAACAGTAATAGTCTTTCATTCTATTTTTGTTGACTCTGCTTAGGAGTTTCTTCGTAACTGCCAAACTTATAGATATTATAATAAAACCTGACCTTTGTTTTGTAAGAATTTAATTATTAGATTTGAAAGCAGTTTGGTTTGTAAAATTCATAATACTTTTACTCATATTTGCAGCCTTTCTGGACATGCCTATTTTCTATAGTAACTGCCCCCACAAGAGCAGCACATCCTACATCAAGCAGAATATTCTGGTATTTTTCTGAAAAAATAAAAGCACCCCCTAAAAAACTACCCAAAGCACATGAAAAACATATATAAGGTCATATATCTTGCAGTGGATGCTGTGGTTTGCTGCCCTTAACCTCCTCTCTTTCTCTAGAACTGAAACATCATTCTTCTAGCTGCTCTGAGCATTGATGTCCAACAGCTCTCAATTATGTTCCTTTCCAGAACTTACCTTTGGCTGAAAAGAGTTTCCATGTCAATGGGCACTCCCCTGCCAGGGAACCTCTCACATTCAATAACTGGTTGACGAAAGAGTATTAAAAGCCTGGTTTGACTCCCCTCAATTCAGGACAACTCTGAAAGGCCAAACCAATTCCAAAGTTCCTGAGGGATCTCTCTGCCCAATCCTGTTTCTTTTACTCTCCAACATGTTGTCCCAGAGAGCATACTGTAACTCTCTGAATCCAAAGCCCCATCTTAGAATGTGCTTCCCAGGTAACCTAAACTTGGAGACCACTATAGGTATTACTAAAGGATCAAATACCTCAGTCATCACCAAATTACACTTAGAGTTTTAAAAATATCTCCATATAATTTTGTTGTATAGGCTGTCATATGTTGAGTTGGCTTGTAACCTCTATAACAACATAATTCAAATTGAGCAGATTTAGTCCATGTATACAGTGAAGAAATAGGTGGAGGAACCAATAATCCATTACACCAAGTATACTAACAAACTGCACAAGAAGCTAAATCTAATATTACCACTGGCACATAGATATCTGGAGACAGTGTTAGAATTTCACCATACATGTGAGTTCCCAAGAAACACACAAATGTAGAGAAATAGGAAAGTAAAGGTGGAACATGTTACACTTCTTTCCTATGTATCACCCAATATTTATTAGACCCATCCCAGTTCCTCATCTAGTTGATGAACTCAACTGGCAAAGAGCCCATCAGTACCTTTCAGTCAGTAATAACCTTGCCATTGCACATACTATCTTTCATTTAAGTTCTCCAAACATATGTGTTGACTGCATCCATCTGCCATATCCTATTATCTGAGAGTAGATGGATTTAGAAATGACCTAGCACAGTGTGTACTGACCGTACATTGTTCTTTTTCCATACAATTTCCCTAACAGTGGTTACCACTTTATAGTCATTCACTCCCAGTGTTTTCCCACACTTTTCTTTTCATCTTAAAGTCTAAATAATTTTCTATTATCAAAAATCCTTACTGATTTCCTTGTCTCTTCCAGTCATGAAAAGGCAATGAAAGAGGCACTGGAGAAGGGAAAGACAGCAACTATTCCTACATCTCCTCTTCCTACACACATGGAGTTTGGTAATTCAATCACAATTCAACAAGGGAGAGATGGATCATGTTCATAATTCTGTAAATGCTGTGTCCTAGATCTCACAAAAACTATACCTTATATTCTGAGCTTTTAAATTTAGAAATGAGGAGACAGAAGAGAAGTTAATTGGAAGAGTGCAGGTCCCACATATATACTCTTTTGCCCAGAAAAACCAGTGACAGCAATAACTATTGCAGAACACAAACAAAAATCATAGGTAATATAAACAGAGGATTCTGACTTTTCTGTAAGGCCAAATAATAGCTAGTAATGAGATGCATGGAAAAATAGAAGCTTATATACTATTGACTTACGTTAGTGGCAGCATCTTGTTGATTCTATGGCCTAGAATTTAATTTTTCTTCTATTTTGTTTTTTATTATAAGAATAATGTACTCATTGTAGAAAATGTGCAATCTATACAAAAGTATAAAGAAGAAAAAAACACCCATGATACCACTATTCATAGATAACTACGGCTATTACTTTCACATATTTGCTTTAAGTGTCTTTTCATGCATTTCTCTTTACATAGGTAAAATTGTACTGTTTTCACAGCTATACTCTGATTTCTTGTACCTTATATATTACTACTACTACTACTACTACTACTTACCTTTCAAATATGTATGGGTCAGGCACTGTGATAAGTGCTTTATTTTATTCCAATTACTTATCTCAATAACATCAGGAGGTAAATATTATTATCTATCCCAATTATGCCAGTGGGAAAAACTGGATGTCCAAGGAAGGAAACTTGCTCAAGCTACATAGGTAGTAGGTGGCAGACTCTGGATTAAGACCCAAACTTGTATGGTCCCAAAGCCTCTAGTAATTGCTAGTTTTCATAAGATCAGTTTTCATGGCTGCATAATTTCTGTTCTATCAATGTGCCATAATAGTTAACTGTTTCTGTAGTGAAAAGCATTTAAGTTGTTTCTATATTAAGAAAAGCCTTGAAAACTATAATACTTACATCAGAGGGGCTGAGGCAAATTTTCAGGAACCCTTTGAGGGTGGTTAGTAGTAGCTCAGATTAGCCTAATTTCATGTATTCATTTATTTTCAAAGTTCTTGTCTCCCTTTTATTTAATCTTATTATTATCTTAAAAGTTATATATACATACGGTAAAATAAAATAAACTACTCTATACTGTAAAATGAAAACTAAATGTCTTATGCCCTGGCTCCAATCCTATTCTTCATAAGTAAACACTTTTAAACAGTTCGGTTTTTAGTTATTCTGGTGATAATATCTTTTACCCTAAATAAAGAAGACCTTCCTGATATCTCTACTTCTTAGCTTACCTATTTTTCACAAATAAAGGCTGCCTATACCTGTACTTTTTATACCTCAACATATTAATTTCCTACTTAGCACAATATCTAATACCTTTTTCCTCCCTGGCATGAAATGAGAGGAATTTGGAAAACTTGGCTATTTAACTCTTTTTCTCCCTTCATCCTTCTTTCATTTTTCCTTGTTAAAAGGGAGTATATATGTGTATTTATTATGTGTGTATGTGTGTGTGTATGCACACACAAAGACATACAGATATATATGCACACACACAATACATGTATATACACACATATACATATATAATCACTTAGAACAAGGGTGGAAAAATAAGAAAGAATTACACACAAGAAAATTATGCTGCTTGACACTTCATAGGTCCTTTCAAGTACTGATACAATGCTTAAATCCTTCTTAAAGCTTTGCATCTTTTCTTTCCTATTTTCTCTTTAAAAAAAAAAATGTCATCCCCCTGTTCTCTTTCATTCCTTTTTTTGGACTCCATGGTTCAATCCTCAAGGTTTCTTATTTTTCCTTATATTTTCTACATTTATGTTCTATGTATTAGTATGTTTTCTTCTGCCTTTAATTTTCAATCACCTCATTTAAATTTTTAAAAAATAATGAAACAATGTATATTTTCCTGTATAGATGACCAAGTATCACTCTTCCACATTATATAGTGAAGTAATCAAATGCTTGCACCTACATTTACAATCAGTATGTGACATCTACAGATCCACATTGACAGAAATATTTTGTTTTGCCACATCAAATGCCACAAATTCTATTGCTGTTGTGGCATGATTGCTGAGCAATTCTTGGAAAAGTGCTGAACATAATAAAGTACAATCTTCCTTCGATTTACACAGTAGTCCCAGGCCTGGAAAATGGTATAAATTTAAACCCACAGAAAATATGGTGTTAATTCAAATATATATATATATATATATATATATATATGTATGAGTAAACTTATATAGAGATAATTATGAAGAGTTAAATGTTTTACGTTATAGTATTTTATATAAATGCATTAACATAAATATTAATATTTCTGTTACAAATTTATATAACATTAATATATACATATATTTTAAAGGTACAAAAAAGATACAGCTCTATTAATTATCACTATGAACATATTTATATAAGCACCAACCCAACCAAAATCCCTTTTCTTTACCCTTCTACTTGCTACTTCTACTTTACATCTTAATTTTGCCTGCTTTTGAGAATTACATGAATGGAATCATACAGCATGCATACCACTGTCTGTATTCTTTCATTCAATTTTATATTTTTGAGGATTGTTGTAACAGTCTATACATTCCTAATGTTGTAAAGAATTTCATTTTATGAATTTAAAATGGATATGCTACAATTTGTCTATTATTCCTGTTGAAGGACATTTATATTATTTCCATTTTTCGCCTATTCCAAATAGAGGTGCTATGATCATTCTTGCACATGCTTTTTCATGTGTATTTCTTTCATGTATATTATGTAGAAGTAGAATAGTTGGTTATAGGGTATGTGTATGTTAAGCTTTACTTGATATATGCCAAAGAGTTTTCCAAAAGATTTTTCTAATTTCTTTCTGTCAAGTGGAGTATTTCACATCGTGGCTAATAATACTTGATCTTCTTGATTTTTAAAATCACCTTCACCATACACAAAGATACTGTCTATGGAAACTGATATTGTTATTGTTCTCCTTCACAATCTGAATACTTTTTTCTTGCCCTATTACCCTGGCTAGTACCTTTAGAAAAAATTTTAATAGAAATAGTGATAGTTGATGTAACTCTATCATTCTCCATTTCAGTGTGAACGCTTTTAATATTTTATCATTAAGTATGGTATTTGTTGTAGGGTTTTAAGGATTAAGGAAATTTGTTTCTATTCATAGCTCAGTAAAAGCTTTTTGAATTAACAGACTATTTTTAGAGCAGTTTTTTAAAATTGAGCAGAAAGTACAGGGAGTACCCATAAACCTCCTCACTACCACCCTACCAAATTTTCCATATTATTAACATCTTGCATTACTGTGATTCATATGTTACAACTGATAAACCAATATTGATATTGATTATTAACTAAGTTCAATGTTTGCATTAGGATTCACTTTGAGTTGCACAGTTCTATGTGTTTTGACAAATGTGTACTATGATATATCCACTGTTACATGATAAAGAATAGTTTCACTACCCTAAAAATCCCAGTGCTCCACCTATTCATCCTTCCTCCCCCCACACCAAACCTCTGCAACCACTGATCTTTTCACTGTCTCAATAGTTTTGCATTTAGCATAATTTCATATAGTTGGAATCACACAGCTTTTTACACTTTTCAGCCTCACTGCTTTCATTTGGCATTATGCATTTAACATTCCTCCATGTTTTTCAAGGCTTGATAGCTCATCTATTTTTTATCACTGAATAGTATTCCACTGCATGGAAATACCACAATTTATTTATTCATTCACTGATTGCAAGATATCTTGGTTGCTTCACTTTTTGACAATTATAAATATAGCTACTATAAACATTTGTGTGCAGGTTTTTGTGTGGACATATATTTTCAACTTATTTGGGAAAATACATGGTAAAATTATGTTTATCTAAGAAAATGCCAAACTATCTTCCAAAATCAGCTATACCATTTTGCATTTCTGTTCCTGCTGCTTGACATTCTTGCCAGCATTTCATGCTTCAGTGTTTTGAACTTTGATTATTCCAATAGGGATACAGTAGTCCCACTGTTGTCTGAATTTGAAATTACATAATGGCATATGATGTTGAATATATTTCCATACACTTATTGGCATCTGTATATCCTCTTTGGAAGATGTTTTTCAGATCTTTTGCCCATTTTTTAAAGTGGGTTGCTTATTTTCTTATTGTTAGGTTTTAAGATTTCTTTATATATTTTGGATTCAAGTTCTTTTAGCAAATATTTTCTTCCACTATGTGGCTTGTCTTTCCATCCTCTTAACAGTAACTTCAACACAGTAGACATTTTTAATGAAGTCCACATTATCAATTTTATTCTATAAGGATCATGATTCAGGTGTTGTATCTATAAACGCTTATTGCCAAACCCAAGATTATCTAGATTTTCTATCTAGATTATCTAGATTTTCTCATGTTATCTCTCATGTTATCTCTATAAAATAAGATTTTCTCATGTTATCTATCTCTATAAACTTATCTCTATAAGTTTTATGTCTTGGTGTTTTACATTTAGATCTATGATCCATTTTGGTTAAGTTTTTGTGAATTTTATAGGTCAGTTTCTAAATTCTTTTTTTTTTGCATGCGGACAATCAGCACCATTTCTTATTGAAAAGGCCATCCTTTCTCCATTGAATTGTCTTTGCTCTTTATCAAAGATCAATTGACTACATATTAGAGAAGACTTCCATGATCACCCTACAGAAAACAGAACTCCCCTTCACTACAAACACACACTGCTTTTTTATTCCCCTATCCTACTTTAGTGTTCTTCATAAGCTTATCTCCACCTTACATAGAACATACATATGTATATGTGTGTATATGTTTATTATACGTTTCCCCTACTAGATGTCAATAACCACAGTGTCTTAACTGACACTAGCATAACTAACAGCATCGGATACATAGTAAGTACCAAAATATATTTGTTGACTGATTCAATAAATAAATTAAAAACATAATTTCAAGTTTACCAGATCAATTCAAGCACTTTTAAAATTGTAGATTAGGAGCTTCAAGATGGCAGAAGAGTAAGACGCGGAGATCAACTTCCTCTCCACAAATACATCAGAAATACGTCTACATGGGGAACAACTCCTATAGAACACCTACTGAACGCTGGCAGAAGACCTCAGACCTCCCAAAAGGCAAGAAACTCCCCACGTAACTGGGTAGGGCAAAAGAAAAAAGAAAAAACAGAGACAACGGAATAGGGACAGGACCTGCACCAGTGGGAGGTAGCTGTGAAGGAGGAAAGGTTTCCACACACTAGGATGCCCCTTCGCGGGCGGAGACTGTGGGTTGCGGAGGGGGGAAGCTCCGAGGCCACGGAGGAGAGCGCAGCAACAGGGATGCGGAGGGCAAAGCGGAGAGATCCCTGCACAGAGGATCAGGGCCGACCCGCACTCACCAGCCCGAGAGGCTTGTCTGCTCACCGGCCGGGGCGGGTGGGGCTGGGAGCTGAGGCTCGGGCTTCGGTCGGATCCCAGGGAGAGGACTGCGGTTGGCTGCGTGAACACAGGCTGAAGGGGCTAGTGCACCACGGCTAGCTGGGAGGGAGTCCGGGCAAAAGTCTGTAGCTGCCAAAGAGGCAAGAGACTTTTTCTTGCCTCTTTGCTTCCTGGTGCGCTATGAGAGGGGATTCAGAGCGCCACGTAAAGGAGCTCCAGAGACGGGCGCAAGCCGTGGCTATCAGCACGCACACCACAGACGGGCATGGGACGCTAAGGCTGCTGCTGCAGCCACCAAGAAGCTGATGCACAAGCCCAGGTCACCATCCACACCTACCCTCCTGGGAGCCTGTGCAGCCCACCACTGCCAGGGTCCCGTGATCCAGGGACAACTTCCCTGGGAGAACACACAGTGCGCCTCAGGCTGGCGCAATGTCACGCTGGCCTCTGCCGCCGCAGGCTCGCCCCACGTCCATACCCCTCCCTCCCCCCCGGCCTGAGTGAGCCAGAGCCCCCGAATCAGCTGCTTCCTTAACCCCGCCCTGTCTGAGCAAAGAACAGACGCCCTCAGGAGACCTACATGCAGTGGCGGGTCCAAATTCAAAGGTGAACCATGGGAGCTTTGCAAACAAACAAGAGAAAGGGAAACATCTGCCAGAAGCCTCAGGAGCAGCGGATTAAATCTCCACAATCAACATCATGTACCCTGCATCTGTGGAATACCTGAATAGACAACGAATCATCCCAAATTGAGGAGGTGGATTTTGGAAGCAAAGATACTTTTTCTTCCCCCTTTTTCTCTTTTTGGGAGTGTGTATGTATATGCTTCTGTGTGTGATTGTCTGTATAGCTTTGCTTTTAACATCTGTCCTAGTGTTCTGTCTGTCCTTTTTTCTTAAACTTTAAAATTTTTATCTTAATAATTATTTTTTATTTTAATAACATTTTAAAATTTTATTTTACTTTCTTTTATTTTATTTTATCTTCTTTCTATTTTTTCTCCCTTTTATTCTGAGCTGTGTGGATGAAAGGCTCTTGGTGCTCCAGCTAGGCGTCAGGGCTGTGCCTCTGAGGTAGGAGAGCCAACTTCAGGACACTGGTCCACAAGAGACCTCCCAGATCCATGTAGTATCAAATGGCAAAAATCTCCCAGAGATCTCCATCTCAACGCCAAGACACAGCTCCACTCACCGACCAGCAAGCTATAGTGCTGGACACCCTATGCCAAACAACTAGCAAGACAGGAACACAACCCCATCCATTAGCACAGAAGCTGCCTAAAATCAAAATAAGGCCACAGACACCACAACACACACCACCAGACATGGACCAGCCCACCAGAAAGACAAGATACAGACTCATCCACCACAACACAAGCACTAGTCCCCTCCACCAGGAAGCCTACACAACCCACTGAACCAACCTTAGCCACTGGGGACAGACACCAAAAACAACAGGAACTACGAACCTGCAGCCTGCGAAAAGGAGACCCCAAACACAGTAAGTTAAGCAAAATGAGAAGACACAGAAACACACAGTAGATGAAGAAGGTAAAAACCCACCAGACCTAACAAATGAAGAGGAAATAGGCACTCTACCTGAAAAAGAATTCAGAATAATAATAGTAAAGATGATCCAAAATCTTGGAAATAGAATTGAGAAAATATAAGAAACGTTTAACAAGGACCTAGAAGAACTAAAGAGCAAACAAACAATGATGAACAACACAATAAATGAAAATAAAAACTCTCTAGAAGGGATCAATAGCAGAATAACTGAGGCAGAAGAACGGATAAGTGACCTGGAAGATAAAAGAGTGGAAATAACTACTGCAGAGCAGAAGAAAGAAAAAACAATGCAAAGAACAGAGGACAGTCTCAGAGACTTCGGGGACAACATTAAATGCACCAACACTCGAATTATAGGGGTCCCAGAAGAAGAAAAGAAAAAGAAAGGGACTGAGAAAATATTTGAAGAGATTATAGTTGAAAACTTCCATAATATGGGAAAGGAAATAGTTAATCAAGTCCAAAAAGCACAGAGAGTCCCATACAGGATAAATCCAAGGAGAAACACACGAAGACACATATTAATCAAACTATCAAAAATTAAATACAAAGAACAAATATTAAAAGCAGCAAGGGAAAAGCAACAATTAACATACAAGGGAATCCCCATAAGGTTAATAGCTGATCTATCAGTAGAAACTCTGCAAGCCAGAAGGGACTGGCAGGACATATTTAAAGTGATGAAGGAGAAAATCCTACAACCAACATTACTCTACCCAGCAAGGATCTCATTCAGATTTGATGGAGAAATTAAAAACTTTACAGACAAACAAAACCTAAGAGAATTCAGCACCACCAAACCAGCTTTACAACAAATGCTAAAGGAACTTCTCTAGGCAGGAAACACAAGAGAAGGAAAAGATCTACAATAACAAACCCAAAACAATTAAGAAAATGAGAATAGGAACATACATATTGATAATTACCTTAAATGTAAATGAATTAAAAGCTCCAACCAAAATACACAGACTGGCTGAATGGAAACAAAAACAAGACCCGTAAATATATGCTATCTACAAGAGACCCACTTCAGACCTAGGGACACATACAGACTGAAAGTGAGGGGATGGAAAAAGATATTCCATGCAAATGGAAATCAAAAGAAAGCTGGAGTAGCAATTCTCATATCAGACAAAATAGACTTTAAAATAAAGACTGTTACACGAGACAAAGAAGGACACTACATAATGATCAAGGGATCAATCCAAAAAGAAGATATAACAATTGTAAATATTTATGCACCCAACATAGGCGCACCTCAATACATAAGGCAAATGCTAACAGCCATAAAAGGGGAAATCAACAGTAACACAATCAGAGTAGGGGACTTTAACACCCCACTTTCACCAATGGACAGATCATCCAAAATGAAAATAAATAAGGAAACACAAGCTTTAAATGATACATTAAACAAGATGGACTTAATTGATATTTATAGGACATTCCATCCAAAAACAACGGAACACACTTTCTTCTCAAGTGCTCATGGAACATTCTCCAGTATAGATCATATCTTGGGTCACAAATCAAGCCTTGGTAAATTTAAAAATATTGAAATTGTATCAAGTATCTTTTGCGACTACAACGCTATGAGACTAGATATCAATTACAGGTAGAAATCTGTAAAAAATACAAGCACATGGAGGCTAAACAATACACTACTTAATAACCAAGAGATCAGTGAAGAAATCAAAGAGGAAATCAAAAAATACCTAGAAACAAATGACAATGAATACACGACGACCAAAAACGTATGGGATGTAACAAAAGCAGTTCTAAGAGGGAAGTTTATAGGAATACAATCCTACCTTAAGAAACAAGAAACATCTCAAATAAACAACCTAACCTTACACCTAAAGCAATTAGAGAAAGAAGAACAAAAAACCCCCAAAGTTAGCAGAAGGAAAGAAATCATAAAGATCAGATCAGAAATAAATGAAAAAGAAATGAAGGAAATGATAGCAAAGATCAATAAAACTAAAAGCTGGTTCTTGGAGAAAATAAACAAAATTGAAAAAGCATTAGCCAGACTCATCAAGAAAAAAAGGGAGAAGACTCAAATCAATAGAATTAGAAATGAAAAAGGAGAAGTAACAACTGACACTGCAGAAATACAAAGTATTATGAAAGATAACTACAAGCAACTATATGCCAAAAAAATGGACAACCTGGAAGAAATGGACAAATTCTTAGAAATGCACAATCTTCTGAGACTGAACCAGGAAGAAATAGAAAATATGAACAGACCAATCACAAGCACTGAAATTGAACCTGTGATTAAAAATCTTCCAACAAACAAAAGCCCAGAACGAGATGGCTTCACAGGCGAATTCTATCAAACATTTAGAGAATAGCTAACACCTATCCTTCTTAACTCTTCCAAAATATAGCAGAGGGAGGAACACTTCCAAACTCATTCTACGAGGCCAGCATCACCCTAATTCCAAAACCAGAAAAAGATGTCACAAAGAAAGAAAACTACAGGGCCAATATCACTGATGAACATAGATGCAAAAATCCTCAACAAAATACTAGCAAACAGAATCCAACAGCACATTAAAAGGATCATACACCATGATCAATTGGGGTTTATCCCAGGAATGCAAGGATTCTTCAGTATACGCAGATCAATGTGATACACCATATTAACAAACTGAAGGAGAAACACCATAAGATCATCTCAATAGATGCAGAAAAAGCTTTTGACAAAATTCAACACACATTTATAATAAAAACCCTGCAGAAAGTAGGCACAGAGGGAACTTTCCTCAACATAATAAAGGCCATATATGACAAACTCACAGCCAACATTGTCCTCAATGATGAAAAACTGAAACCATTTCCACTAAGATCAAGAACAAGACAAAGGTGCCCACTCTCACCACTACTATTCACCATACTTTTGGAAGTTTTAGCCACAACAATCAGAGAAGAAAAAGAAATAAAGGGAATCCAAATCGGAAAAGAAGAAATAAAGCTGTCACTGTTTGCAGATGACATGATATTATACATAGAGAATCCTAAAGATGCTACCAGAAAACTACTAGAGCTAATCAATGAATTTGGTAAAGTAGCAGGATACAAAATTAATGCACAGAAATCTCTAGCATTCCCATACACTAATGATGAAAAATCTGAAAGTGAAATTAAGAAAACACTCCAATTTTCCATTGCAACAAAAAGAATAAAATATCTAGGAATAAACGTACCTAAGGAGACAAAAGACCTGTATGCAGAAAATTATAAGACACTGATGAAAGAAATTAAAGATGATACAAACAGATGGAGAGATATACCATGTTCTTGGATTGGAAGAATCAACATTGTGAAAATGACACTACAACCCAATGCAATCTACAGATTCAATGCAATCCCTATCAAACCACCGCTGGCATTTTTCACAGAACTAGAACGAAAAATTTCACAATTTGTATGGAAACACAAAAGACCCCGAATAGCCAAAGCAATCTTGAGAAAGAAAAATGGAGTTGGAGGAATCAGACTCCCTGACTTCCGACTACACTACAAAGCTACAATAATCAAGACAGTATGGTACTGGCACAAAAAGAGAAATACAGATCAATGGAACAGGATAGAAAGCCCAGAAATAATCCCACACATATATGGTCACCTTATCTTTGCTAACGGAGGCAAGAATATACAGTGGAGAAAAGACAGCCTCTTCAATAAGTGGTGCTGGGAAAACTGGACAGCTACATGTAAAAGTATGAGATTAGGACACTCCCTAACACCATACACAAAAATAAACTCAAAATGGATTAAAGACCTAAATGTAAGGCCAGACACTATCAAACTCTTAGAGGAAAACCTAGGCAGAACACTCTATGACATAAATCACAGCAAGATCCTTTTTGACCCACCTCCTAGAGAAATGGAAATAAAAACAAAAATGAACAAATGGGACCTAATGAAACTTCAAAGCTTCTGCACAGCAAAGGAAACCATAAACAAGACCAAAAGACCACCCTCAGAATGGGAGAAAATATTTGCAAATGAAGCAACTGACAAAGGATTAATCTCCAAAATTTACAGACAGCTCATGCAGCTCAATATCAAAAAAACAAACAACCCAATCCAAAAATGGGCAGAAGACCTAAATACACATTTCTCCAAAGAAGATATACAGATTGCCAACAAACACATGAAAGAATGCTCAACATCATTAATCATTAGAGAAATGAAAACCAAAACTACAAAGAAATGTCATCTCACACCAGTCAGAATGGCCATCTTAAAAAAATCTACAAACAATAAATGCTGTACAGGGCGTGGAGAAAAGGGAACCCTCTTGCACTGTTGGTGGGAATGTAAATTGATACAACCAGTATGGGGAACAGTATGGAGGTTCCTTAAAAAACTACAAATAGAACTACCATACGACCCAGCAATCCCACTACTGGGCATATACCCTGAGAAAACTATAACTCAAAAATAGTCATGTACCAAAATATTCATTGCAGCTCTATTTACAATAGCCAGGACATCAAAGAACCCTAAGTGTCCATCAACAGATGAATGGATAAAGAAGATGTGACACATATATACAATGGAATATTACTCAGCCATAAAAAGGAATGAAATTGAGTTATTTTTAGTGATGTGGATGGACCTCAATTCTGTCATACAGAGTGAAGCAAGTCAGAAAGAGAAAAACAAATACTGTATGCTAACACATATATATGGAATCTAAGAAAAAAAAAAAAGGTCATTAAGAACCTACAGGCAAGACAGGAATAAATACACAGACCTAGTAGAGAATGGAGTTGAGGCTATGGGGAGGGGGAAGGATAAGCTGGGACAAAGTGAGAGTGGCATGGACATATATACACTACCAAATGTAAAACAGATAGCTAGTGGGAAGCAGCTGCATAGCACAGGGAGATCAGCTCAGAGCTTTGTGACCACCTAGAGGGGTGGGATAGGCAGGGTGGGAGGGAGGGAGACGCAAGAGGGAAGAGATGTGGGGACATATGTATATGTATAACTGATTCACTTTGTTATAAAGCAGAAACTAACGCACCATTGTACAGCAATTATACTCCAATGAAGATATTTAAAAAAATAATAAAATAAAATAAAATTGTTTGTGTTTGTATGTGTGTGTTTAAGTTTTTGTGTGTCCAAAATTACCTGAGTGACTTGCACTGTCATTTTAGACAAATAAAATGCAAATGTGATGCAAATCTCAATAGGGTAGCACTTGGCCTTTGAAAACAGATTTGATAGCTTTGTAAATATAGCTGTAGTAAAAAACATTTAAATACATAAATAAAATTAGCCAGCTCTCCCAACTTTACTCATTTTCCACAAAGGATCAGAGTGGCAACTATTTATTGCACATAGGAACCTCCATTCACAAATAATAGTTATCTAATCACCCCAATTTATGCTGATGTAACATAAATTGGTACCACACAAATTTTTGGATAATATGTTTAGATCACTACCTCTCCATTCACATAGTTATAAAAAATGGCTAATTCTGAAGGAATGTAATATACTTAGACATCTTTTGACTTATGCATAGAATCATTTATAAAATACTGCTTTGTTTCTACATCTTCACCTTTTAATTTTGGATGAGAATTTCTCAACTTGATTGTGTTATAATTTGCTAGGTTTAAGTGTGCTGTTTCTAAGTCCTAAACAGGGAAACCAAAACACATTCAAGAGTCTCACAGTTGTAGATTTTACATGTTTTTTATATACAATTCATTAAATTTGGTCATAACGGTCAAATGGCAACTCTTGAAAATGCAAAACAGCACAACTATGTTTATAATAGTTTGCATCCCCCATATTGATCATAAAGCAAAATATATTGCTATTACCTGGCATCATAAGAAATGCCATATGCTCACAGTTTCATTTCCACTGTGTTGCTCTAGTACAAAATCCTAATTTAATATATTTGCTATTGTTTGTCAGATTACCTGTTCTTATAGAGGCACAAGGTAGGGATATATATAGGAAAATGTGGCAGTATTTGATTTAAAATATGCAGAACACTACGAGCTCTTTACAAAATCTATACAGAAGAGAACTACTGTGAAGTTTACATTTTTAGTCTCCTTAATTAGGCACCTTTCCTAGGATGGAACTTTATCATAAACCTTTGGTTTATACTTGCCATTTTCAATATGCAGTAATTATAACTTAACAGTCAATTGGACCATATATAATAGTATCCACAGATTTCCATGAAGAATGAGGAAAAATAATGAAATAATAGACATTTAATTTTTTTATTCTGGATTTCTGCTGTGGTGTAGAACATGACTTGGAATACAGAGATAGAGAGGCACAGTAAGAATGAAATGGCTTTTATAATACTTCAATGGCTTCAGTGGCTTTTATAATACTCATACCCTTTGATACATTACTATACATAATAGAATTTATCCTGAGGAAAAAACAATGTGGACAAATATTTATGAATAAGGCTTTTACAGTGGTATTATTTAGCATACATAAAACTGAAAATGTTGAATACATCACCGTTTTGTATTTGAAAAAAGAAATTGTGGTACATCTAAGTGATATAACAAAAAATAAGGTTGAAGAATATTTACTGATATGGGAAAATGTTTACCATGTCTTAAGTAAAAATTGGCAGAAATCAGCTCTTACAGTAAGACACCAATTACATGAACGCATACTTACATAAGTACACAATAAAAAAAACTGCAAATATATAGCCTGTTTAGACATTGTAAGTGACCGCTAATATTTTCATACTTTTCTCCTTCTAGGCACAAGGGAAGAATACATCCCTCTGTCCCCTTGAAGTGATACCTGACCATACTAACTGTATTTGGTCAATGGAATAAGCAAGAATAACATTTGTGGTCTCTAGGCAGGAATATTTAGCAGCCAGTGCATGATTTTCCATGGTTACCTTCCCAGTCATCAAACTTTGAAGTCTCATGTGGAGAATTTCGTGTCCTAAAAAGTGGTGGAGGCTCTACCAGTCTATATCCCTGAGTGAATACTCTAGGCACAGGCTTGCTGCCCATCTTTGTTTTACATTTAGCATGAGCAAGAAAAAAAGAACATTGCTGTTTTAAACCACTTGTGTGTGCAGCTTGTTTGTTATTGCAAGATAATCTAGCATATCCTTACTGTTACATAGTACAAAATATTTTTGGTAGATCCCTTTGCTTGAGACATTATGAATATTCTTTTCTTCTGTATTCTTTTTCCTGTTTTTCCCAATTATTTAGGATGAGCATAAATATTTATGAAATAATAATAATGAAGGTTAAACATTAGTAAAGAAAATGAAAAAATTAATGAGTTCCGCTTTTGACATTTACATAAAATTTATTTTAATAGACCACCAACAATCTCTTCATTAAAGTCAGAATTTCTAAAAAATACATTTCATATGTCATTCAAGAAAATATGATCATAGAAACTTGATTAGGATTCCTATGGATTACTGATATGGTTAGTAACAAGTTCTTATACAAAAATTTGTCCTGATGATGTACCAACCTTCAGACCTTAATTGGGAAAATTAGAAACGATCAGAGCCTCAAGAAGCTCTAACTAAAATTATAATGAACCATCTATTTCTAACATCTCTTAACATAAAAGAAGATTTTAAACATCTGAGATTATTTTCCTCTAAACGTTCTTTTAAAAATAACAAGAAAAATATTCTAGATGCAGACCTACTAGAGAATGGACTTGAGGATATGGGGAGGGGGAAGGGTAAGCTGGGACAAAGTGAGAAAGTGGCATGGACATATATACATTACCAAATGTAAAACAGATAGCTAGTGGGAAGCAGCCACAGAGCACAGGGAGATCAGCTCGGTGCTTTGTGACCACCTAGAGGGGTGGGATAGGGAGGGTGGGAGGGAGTGAGATGCAAGAGGGAAGAGATATGGGGATATATGTATAACTGATTCACTTTGTTATAAAGCAGAAACTAACACATCATTGTAAAGCAATTATACTCCAATAAAGATGTTTAAAAAAAATCCTATGAGAAAAAAACAAAATGCTCCCAGACCATAGTACAATAGCAATTATAATTTATTGACAACTGCATAGTGCCAGTCATTTTAGGTTCCCCATTGCTGATCCTCACAACAGCCCTGCAAGTTTAGTATTATAATTTCCATTTCATAAAGAAAGAAACTGAAACAAAAAGAAGTAACGAGACTTGTTCAAAGCCACACGTAAATCTAGAAATCAGTAACAGCAAGAAAAGGATAATAAAGGAATACTGTAAACAACTCTATGCACACAAATATGATAACCTACATGAAATGGAAAAATTCCTTGAAAGACACAATTCTCAAGAACTCACACAAGAAGAAACAGACAATCTGGATAGGCCTATACCTACTGTAGAAATTGAATCAATAATTAACTTTTCAAAACAGAAAGGACCTCAAGAAGCTCTAACTAAAATTATAAGGAACCATCTAAGGACCAGATGGGTTCACTGGTTAAGTCTACCAAACATTTAAGAAAGAAATTACACTAATTCTCTAAAATCTCTTTCAAAGGATAGAAGCAAAATGAATATTTCCTAACTTATTATATAAGGCCAGCATTACCCTAATATCAAAACCAAAGACATTACAAGAAAACAGCTCAATATTTCTCATCAACATAGATGTATAAATCCTCAACAAAATATTAGCAAACAGAATTCAACAACATATAAGAAGAATTATACACCATGACCAAGTAGGATTTACCCCAGGTATAGAAAGCTGCTTCAACATTCAAAAATCAATTAATGTAATCCATCACATCGATAGACTAAAAATGAAAAATCACATGATCATATCAATGGATGCAGAAAAAGCATTTGACAAAATCTAACACTCATTTATAATTTTTTAAAAATTCTCAGTAAACTAGGAATAGAAGGGAACTTCCTCCACTTGACAATGAAAATCTACCCAAAAAAACCTATAAATGAGAAACTGGGAGCTTTTCAACAAAATGTCCCCTCTTACTACTCCTTTTCAACATCATACTACAAGTCCCAGCTAATGCAAAAAGACAGGAAAAGAAAATCAAAAGTATACAAATTGGGAAGGAAGAAATAAAACTGTCTTTGTACCCAGATGATGTGCTCATCTATTTAGAAAATCTAAAAGAACTGACAAAAATCTCTTGGAAGTAATAAGTGATAATAGAAAGGTTAGAGGATACATGGTTAATATACAAAAGTCAATCATTGTCATATACAATACCAGTAATGAACAGGTAGAAACTGAAATTAAAAACACAATGCCATTTACATCAGCACCCCCAAAAATGAAACACTGAAGTATATATCTAACAAAACATGTATAATATCTATAAGAAGAAAACTACAAAACTCTGGTGAACGAAATCAAAAAATAACTAAATAGGTGGAGAGATATTCCATATTCATGATTGGGAAGACTCAATATTTTCAAGACCTCAGTTCTTTCCAACTTTTTCTACAGATTTGGTGCAATCCCCACCAAAATCCTATGAAGTTAGTTTATGGATATTGATAACTTTCTTCTAAAATTAATGTGAAGAGACAAAAGACCCAGAACAGCCAACACAATATTGAAGAAGAACAAAGTTGGAAGATTAAGACCACCTGACTTCAAGATTTACTCTAAAGCTACAGTAATCAAGACAGTGTGGTACTGATTTAAGAATAGGCGAGTAGGGAATTTCCTGGAGGGCCAGTGGTTAGAACTCCATGCTTTCACTTCTGAGGGCACAGGTTCGATCTCTGGTTGGGGAACTAAGACCCCACAAGCCATGCAGTGTGGCCACAAAAAAAAAATCAAAGAATACACAAGTAGATCAATGGAAAAGAAGAAAAGCCAGAAATAGAACGACATATATATAGTCAACTGATCTCCGAAAATGAAGCAAAGGCAATACAATGGAGTAAAGATGGTCTTTTCAACAAATGGTTCTGAAACTGGACATCCCACATGGCAAAAGAAAAAAACAATTTAGACACAGACCTTACATACTTCATAAAAATTAACTGAAAATGAATCACAGGCCAAAATGTTAAATCCAAAACTATACATTTCTAGAAAATAACACAGAAGAAAATCTAGATGACCTTGGGTATGGTGATGACTTTTTAGATAGCACACCAAAGGCACAATCCATGAAAGAAATTGCTAGGCTGGACTTCATTAATTTAAAAATTTCTACTTTGAGGAATTCAATGTCAAGAGACTAGGAAGACAAGTCACAGACTTGGAGAAAGTATTTGCAAAAGACACATCTGATGAAGGACTGTTATCTAAAATATACAAAGAAACCTTAAAGCTGAATAATAAGAAAACAATCCAATTAAAAAATAAACCCAAAACCTTAACAGACATCTCACCAAAGAAGATATACAGATGGAAAATAAGCATGTGAAAAGATGCTCCATATCATCTGTCAACAGGAAAATGCAAATTAAAATAATGAGATATTAAAATGGCCAAAATCCAGAACACTGACAACACCAAATGCAGGTGAGGATGTGGAGCAACAGGAATTCTTATTCATTGCTAGCAGAAATGCAAAACAGTACAGCCACTTTGGGAGAAAATTTGGCAGTACCTTACAAAACTAAATGTACTCTTATCATATGATCCAACAATGTTTCTTGGTATTTGCACAAGAGTTGAAAACTTATGCCCACACAAAAACCTGCACAATATTGATAAGTTTCATTCATAATTGCCAAAACTTGGAAACAACCAAGATGTCTTTCAGTAGGTGAGTGGATTAATAATCTGTGGTACAATCTAGACAATGGAATATTATTCTGCACTAAAAATAAATGTGCTATTAAACCATGAAAAGGCATGGAAGAAACCTAAATAAACATTACTTAGTGAAAGAAGCCAATTTGAAAAGACTAGTAGGGAAGGAGAGATAATTTTCCCTCTACCCTTCTGGATTCCTTCCTGAGACTCCTGTAATAAAAGATTAACAAGAGAAAAACAGGTTTAACATATGCAGCACACAGCATGAGGGAGAAACCTAACACAAAGTAACTAAAAATGGCAGCTTAGAATTCCAGTTCATATAGCATCTTCAACAAAAAAAACAATACATTTGTTGACAAATGACAGGATAAAGGAAAGCAGTTTTAGGTTTCTAAGGGTGGCAAACTATGGGAAGTAAATATATGGAAGGAGTAAGGTTTTCTTGAAGATTCCTCTGTTGCCATCTCTGGGCTCAAAAGATTCTGTCTCCAGTAAAGGAGAATTTATATCCTGCCTTTAGGAACAAACTGGGGAGCTTTTTCTGTGTTTCCTGCTTCCTAATTACCTTCAGCACAAAATAATTTACATCAAATTTTTACATCATATTTTGGGATAACATATTCTGGTTTCCTTCAGCTCCATATTATAGGATTCCAACTATATGACGTTCTGGAAAAGGCAAAACTGTGGCGACATTAAAAAATTCAGTGGTTGCTGGGGGTTAGAGGGGTGAATAGTTGGAATACAAAGGATTTTTAAAGCAGTGATACTATTCTCTATGATACTATAATGGTGGATACATTTGTCCAAACCCATAGGTTGCATTGTTTCTTCACTTTTGGTGAAGAACACCCGGAGGGCATCCTAATGTAAACTATGGATTTGGGGTGATAATGATATATCAATGTAAGTTCATTGATTTTAACATATCTTCCACTCTGGGACAAGATGTTGATAGAGAGGAAGGCTATGCTTGTGTGGTGACAGGAGGTTTATGGGAACTCTCCATACTTTCCCTTCAGTATTTTGTGAAGCTAAAAACTATTCTTAAAAAGTCTATTTAAAAGGTGACATTTCAAGTAAATAAACAATGATTCCTCTTTTTTTATAAATGGATAAAAGATTTGAATAGGAATTTCTCCAAAGATACACAAATGGCTAACAAGCCCATGAAAAGGTGCTCAACATGATTAGCCATCAGGCAAATACAAATCAAAGTCACAAAGAGATAGCACTTCACATCCACTGGCATGGCTATAATAAAAAACAGGCAATAACAAGCATTGATGAGAATGCAGAGAAATTTGAATTATCCTACATTATTGGTCAGACTATCCTCAAGGCTCACCACATTTTATACCACTTTGTTCCCCAAAACTTAGTACAGAGAAGATACTTACTGAACATTTGAACAAGTAATGACGCTTGCAACAATTTTAGAGCCTAATTCTTGAGAAACAGAATGGAGGAAACAAACTCAAAACTTGTCTACTAATTTAGGTTATTAAGTCTGTCACATTGTCCATACTTTAATTAATGTAATGCTCAAAATATAGGTACTATTTTCAAAACATCTAAATTAACATGAAAGCCACTGTATTAGCCAAAATTGGATTATCTAACATAAAGTGCCTTCAAAAATTCAGGATACTCCATTTCTTCAACCTTTCCTACTGCAGTATATTTTAGGTATTCATGGACAACGTCCACTGAGGGATTTCCCTGGTTGGCAGGACACCAACATTTTGACTACTCTGACCTACAGAGTAGAAAAATCCTATATAGGGCACCAGGTAGAAAGTGTGTGGAATAGTGATTCAAGTGCCCGGTAACTTTTTTTTTTAATAGATTTATTTATTTATTTATTTTTGGCTGCGTTGGGTCTTCATTGCTGCACATGGGATTTAACTAGTCGCAGCGAGCGAGGGCTACTCTTCATTGCGGTGTGCGGGCTTCTCATTGCGGTGGCTTCTCTTGTTGCGGAGCACGGGCTCTAGGCACATGGGCTTCAGTAGATGTGGCACATGGGCTCCAGTAGTTGCAGCACGTAGGCTCTAGAGAGCAGTCTCAGTAGTTGTGGTGCACGGGCTTAGTTGCTCTGCAGCGTGTGGGATTTTCCCAGACCAGGGCTCGAACCCGAGTCCCCTGCATTGGCAGGCGGATTCTTAACCACTGCGCCACCAGGGAAGCCCCTGTTACACTTCTGTATGGTTTATTTTATCTGCCTTATATTCATTTGAGTATGAGTTTTTTAAGCCACCTTTTAAGTGTATGTCTATTAATTCTACCTCTAATAAAAGTTTTGACTACATATTGATTGACTTTTTGGTCAAAAAAGTATTTGCTCTTAGTCAAAATGTGATTTTGACTGAATTTCTTGGAAATACTTCAGTTTTCTAGTCATAAAATTTTCTAAATTAGTTTGAGGACATCATTTATCTGGTGCTTTTTATGTCTCTCCAGCTTTCCATCTATTCTTTTAGCAACATAGACTGATGCGATGTGTTTAACATATTATGAGACAATTGACTAAAATTTACTACGGTTACAAAAGGAGCAGAGGCTCTCCCTTTGTTTTTATTTTTGCTGGGAACGGACTGTGTGTTGGAGGAGGTCACTGAAAGGAGGTAACCACTGGTTGACTTACAAAGTGGACTGCAAGCTGGACCCGGCAATCAGTGGCTCCTCACACCCTCCTCTGCACTTGGAATGTATATTCTGCCCACTGTTCCCACAGTAGGAGTAGCTTCAAAGCCACAGTCTTCAGAGAGTAATGTGGTGTTGAGACCATCTGGACAGTATGTATGATTGAACTTAATTAAGGTCTCTATATAAACTTTTATGATTCAGGCAGGTGGGTGCAGCAGTCAACTTGTCTTGTGGCCACCCAAAGCAAGCCTTGTATGTAAGTTCCCATGCTTATTAAAACCGCCACCTACCAATGTGGGGTAGTCTGCCTCTTTCTTGCCCTCTGGGTACAGGACCAGTTTCAGATTTCACCCAGGGAACTCCCAAGGTTGTGAATCAACATTGCGGCAGTGGCAAAGAACACTCTTCTGCGAGCACTGCTGAAGATACTTTGATTTTCAGAACAGGAAATATGAGTATGAAGAAACTTTCCTTTTTGCCAGCTAAAAGAAATGAAACAAAACAACCTCTCTCCTCTACAACCTTATGCTCAAAACAGTATTGGGGCATTTCCTCTGCTTATCTAACAAGTGTTAACTGAGTCCTAATCATGCTCCAAACACTGGAGGTTGTGTCACTATTATGATTTACAAAGTTGTTATCACTACAAACCATCCTGGGATCACTGGTCTTCACAAAGCTAACTACATTTCTTGTTGTTGTTGTTGATGCTGCTGCTGCTGCTACTGATGTTACTGATGTCATCATATAATTGATCCAAGTAAAACTATTAGGAAGAGTAAATATTTTTCCACCAGTGTTTAACAAAGTTTCTTATGATACAAATGGGAATGAAAGCATAGAATAGTACAAAGCATTCAGGAACTGGAAGGTAAAAATTTAAATAGTGGAAATAGAACTTACTAGCTGTGTGATTTGGGGGTGTTAATTAACTCCTCTTCAATTTCCTTATCTGTACATTGGTGACAATGATGCCTGTCTTAATGGTTGCTATGCTGATTAAATTAAATAACGTATTAAGGTAACTTTTTTTTTTCTGGCACATAAAAGATGCTCAGTAAAAAAAAAAATGCTGGAAAAGTTAATTTTGCAAAAATCAACAAAGAGGGTAGCCTCAAATAGTGCAACAAATTAAATTACACTTGAATTAAAACTTTAAGTATTTAAAATAAAACTATAAACATATTAAAAGAAAGTGAAGGTCAATCTTTGTATGAGTTCTGTATGAGGAAGAATTTCCTAAACTTTAATGAATTAAATATATGCAAAAATGGTACATTTCGTTACATCGATACATCAGTTGATGGGTGTTTATTTGAAGTATATATTGGAAAGTAAAAAAAATCACAGGCACTATCTTAGCACTTTTGCAACTATACTTTATGCATAGCTGGAAAAATATCGCATCATTCAGATTACACAACTAGCTCTTATGAACCAATAGTAGGTCTGGTGACTCTGTATATCGTTTTGCCAAGTCTGGAAAAGTGGGTATCTCTCACTGCCTACACTAGTGACTTTACCCAACCTCAAGATTCAACATCTCTCTTCTCTATCTACCCTCTTTGTTTCCTACTATTTATCTTCGTTCTTCACTCCAGCTATACTTCCCTCCATATCACACACTGTGCTAGTTAGAGTTCTTAAGCAAGGCCAACTTAGAGTCTGCTGGTCCCCCTTGTAAAGAAGGGCCCACCATATTGACAACTAATTCATTTCTTAGCAATATGAGAGGTAAGCAAACTATATATGGGTCACAAGTTACTGAGTTGAGAATGCTGCTACAGATGACTACCATTGGCTATAGAGCCTGTCCCTGGTTCAGTAGGTTACAAAAGATAATATTCATGGCATGTTTACAAACTATAGAGGCAAACATTAGTCTCATTGGCTTCCCTCCAGAAAACAGAGAACCAGGAGGGTGGCCTCTCTGGTGATATCTCATGTTGCTCTGTCCCTGTCTATGTCAGTCAAGATTCTATAGGTGACTTCACTGATGACATAAATAGAAGCCTATTAAATTTGCCAAAAATATAAACTGAAATGCACAGTTATTATATTACATAATGGAATTATGATTCAAAATAGGCTTCATAGGCTGAGGTGACTAATGCAAAAGATTACTGTAAAGTTCTTCATTTCTGTTTATATACGCACATACATATACATACACACACACACATTTGAAAAGGTAATAGTGCACAAAATAACCTGAAGGGTTTTAAGTAAGGACAGTTTTCCAACAATCAGAACATTTTTACAACTGGATTGGTATAACTTTTAGATAGCAATTTCCTTTCCTCAATTGTTAAAGCAAATAACTAATGACCATATATCAGGAATGTCACAGAAAAGATTTCTATACAGAAATAGACATTCTACAGATGGCCAATCAGAGTCTTTGGGACTCAATTTCCTTCAGACTATATGCTTCTAAAAAATTAATTTCCTTCTTCCTTCTAGTCATCTCTTCTAAAAGTAACTAAATTCTTTGCCTAAGGTTTTGCCCAGAGTTACCAGTTCACCAGTTCAGAACTAGACTGAGAATACACAGGAGCTCACCTGAGTGCCAGATCAGTGCTCCTTCTACTACCACACTGCTGCTTTCCTTAGCAGTTACATTGGGAGTTGTCACTGGGATAGTTATTCCCCTACCCTCTTGTTGTTCCACCTATTTGTCTCTACTTAGGCTATCTTTTTATTTAATTTTTTTTTTTTAATTAAAAAAATTTTTTTTTGGCCGCACCATGTGGCATGTGGGATCTTAGTTCCCCAACCATGGAGGGAACCCACGTCCACAGCACTGGAAGCACAGAGTCTTAAACACTGGACCACCAGGGAAGTCCCACTTAGGCTATCTTTTAATGCACTCTTGCAAGTGACCCATATACTTCTGGGAACACACAAGCAACTGATAAAAATATGCAAAAAGCATCCATGCACTTACCTGTTTTTATGTGAATTTTCCCATTTCTACTTGTTTCTCAATAAAAATGAAAGGCTATTAAAAATGGAACTCATGTTACCCTTTGTTCTCTATGCATTTCCATTTAAAAATATTTCAGTCTTTCTTTTTACTTATACCAGAATGTATAAGTAATAGGAAATTGCTTCCATAAGCCTTTACATTCATATATAAATTTTCACATTAAGAGCTGGAATAACCTGGTATTTGTTGAATTATTGATATTCATACAATTGTTTGTAGACATTTGAATACCTCCTATTGAGAAGAGGCTGAATTGTTCAGAATCTTCTGAATTGCATATGCAAATACCAAAGAACAGGCATTTCTTGCTATTCCAGACTAAATGGCATTAAAGTGGCTTATCCTATGTTTGCTTTGTGCATTTTACAGTTCAGCCATGTTATTTCAGAGCTATGTGCTCTTAAAGCAATGGCAGATTCAGAAGCCTTGGCATGATGGTCACTATAAAAGAGCAATAGGGAGAAATGCCTTGCGCTTTTACATGTAACTCTTAAAAGTGGTACTTGGCAGTTCACTTTCAGTAGAAGTGAATTATTATAGTAATCACTAATGTTTTATTTTAAAGGGCTCATTCACTCTTATGACACTTGTGTACAAATGTTTTTGGAGCTTAAGTGGCCATCATTCCATCTTTCCATCCTACACCACTTATTAAAAAACAGAAAACAAAAACCTTGCATTAACTTTGAAGTTACCCTTCTAACCCCGATCCCATCTTCTGAACATCAAGTTCTGCATTAGGAAGAACAACAGGCAAGGAAGTATGGTGAGGAAGCTGTTTCTCAGGGCAGCTCTTTTTCATGCTTCTCCTTGTGACCCTCTCTCTGAATCTCTCCACTGGGTTTACATCTCACTGAGCTTTATTTTGATGGCTCTGAAGTGTTTGTTTCCAAAAAATGACAGATTTGCCCTGTCAGATTCTCATCAGAAACACATAAACAAGAAGTGTGGTATTAATAACTATCACCACCTCAACAAGAAAAATCTGAAATGATGTTAACTTTCCTCTTCCTCTTTCTAATATTTATATCTAGATGAGGACAAAAACAACTCCTTTGCAAATGCATTTCAACTGATTGACTTTACAGCGTTGCGATGAGAGCCAAACCTGCTCTCTAAAGACCCTTTGGTTCCAAACCTTTAAGTGCAGTCCATCATATTCATCACAATCAATCAGTATTTCAGGCAAAGTTGCTACCCCCACATTGTCCTGGATCACAGCCCAAATCGGAAGAGGCTGAAATGTGCTCAGCCCTCTCTTTCCAACTGTTTCCAGTCTATGGTGTTCAATCCCTCCGAGAGTTTGCCTTCCAATGCAAGGGGTGTGGGTCCGATCCCTGGTCGGGGAGCTGAGATCCCACATGCCTCACAGCCAGAAAACCAAAACATAAAACAGAAGCAATATTGTAACAAATTCAATAACGACTTTAAAAAAAAAAAAAAGAATGAGGATGGCTTCAAGTGTCATGCCTTCTAGAAGGGAGTGCTATGTTTCAGGCACTTTGGCAAATAGATGAGAGAGCTATATTTTTGAGCAGAATCCCTTCAAAGCAAGCACACCAAGATATAGCTCCTACTCTTTTGCTCAGGCATAGGAATAGCACTTTTTCTGTGCAAAAAAAAAGTGGGGGGGAGGTGTAGATCTAGTTTTGTGTTTGCCAAAATGTTTAATTTTAATAGCACTTAAATTTGACAGTAATATGGCTGTTAAACTAATTTTTTTTTTTTGGCCACGCCAAGTGGCTTATGGGATCTTAGTTCCCCAACCAGGGATCAAACCTAGTCCCCAGCAGTGAAAGCACTGAGTCCTAAGCACTAGATCACCAGGCAATTCCCTGTCATCAACTAATCTTATTTTTTTTTTAATTTAATAGTGCTTTTCCCACCTTTCCGGGGAACCTTTGGTCCTCCCTTTCATTCTACCTTGATTAGGATACAACAGAGCACTCCCCCCAAAAAAGTTTCAATAACTTTGAATCTTCAGAAGATATTTAGGTCTTAATTTTTAAGCTCAGCATATCAATATTTCTCCAGGAAAAATAAAGTTGTTTTTCCAGATACACTGCTTTATATTAATACATAAAACAGGCATATTAAGAGTAACAGTTCACACTGCAAAATGATAGATTCAAGGGAAGTTATCTTTAAATTCAAAGTTCAACTAGTCTATTTCACGTCTGCTATAATTGAGCTATGCTCAACTTTACCACAGTGAGGCAGTGTTGTGCAGTGGTTAAAAAGTACAGGTTTCTGAGTCAAGTGTAATGAAATGCAAACTCTGGCTTTTCCTCTTATTAGCTGTAACATAAGTATGTCACCTCCTCCAATCCTCAGTTTACTCATCTGTAAAATGGGAAGAATAATAACTAACTCAAAAGGCTGATGTTAAGATTAAAGTATTTAGTACAGGGCCTCACACTCAATTTAGAGTGTGAGGCCCTGTACTAAATACAGGGTCCATCTACTATGACTTGGGAAAATTGTTTAGGTTATATTTGAAAAAGTAGCTCTTTAAAATCATCCTGCCCAGCAGAAACCTTAGGTTGAAATTTACAGGTGTAATAATCCTTGTAATTTTCCCAGAATAGTGGGGGCCATATGAGATAATGACCATATTTTTGTGCACTGTAACAGCAGCATTATCATTTGGAACTTTAACCATTTTAGAGTTAGATACTAAGGAAACTAAAATTAATTGGTTGTCATCTTTTGTTTCTTGCCCTCATATACCACTAAACAACTAGTTTTTCTCCCTTTTGTCAATTCCCATTGTGTATTTTGCCAAAAAGTACTGTATTCAGATGCCAGCCAATAAATTGTCACACAATGGAAAATGATATGCCACAACATTCATTGTAAGGTTTAATAAAATTAAATTTGCACCAAAAAAAGTGTTCAACAAATGGCAGCTTAAAAACAAAGGACCAAGATGCTTATATGTAAATAAAGCAAACTCTACATACATACTTTTCTAATTAATACACACCTGTACACAAAACCAATAATAATGGCCACCTTTTTACTAGCACATATACTCTACAAATAATTATATCAATGGATCAAAGTATGAACTTTGTCCTCTCTCCCTTTGAGTGTTTTTAAGAGAGTTTCATGATTTGAATTGCCACTTGATAAACTGCTATTGCTTTTTAGAAATACTTAAAGAAATGTCAGGCTGTGGCTGTGTGATCCCACAAAGGGAACAGAAAAGGAAATGTGTCATAGGCCTGGACTCTATCAAGTCCCAGAGAAAGGAGTTGTTCTAACTGCTTCATACTCTTACCACTGTATTGGGAAGGGGCTGGAGGTGAGGATAACCTAGGGTGAAAAAAGCTGATGCTATAAGGATTTCTCACTAGTCTCTTAGGATCCAGGATGCTAAACAAGTGCCATAAAGTGACAAAAAGCTTTGGAAGCTCAGGTGAAAAAGTTCATCTCAGCTTTCTTGAAAATCTAGGCCATGACCTTCATGGCACTTTAGTTTTTTGTTAAGGTCACAAAGGTGTCAAGTACACACATGTTCCTGTGCTTGCTACACTTATCAAGGAACATAAGGACTCACTAGAAACAAGGGACTGTATATGATTATGTATACATTTATTAGACTGCCTAGAAATTAGGGAAGGGAAGTTGGAGAAAGGCTGATTTCATCTGCTTCTGGAAAGGGTATGTGCTCTAGAATGGAATAGTAAAGGAAATAGTAAAAAGGAATAGTAAAAATGAAATTTTGTTAATGTTAGAGTATAAAGAAGCTATACTTCTTTATAGTGAGGAAAAGAGAAGGCTAAAAATAAATCAATAGAACATCATTAAAAATAAATAAATAGATCAGCATCGACTGTGCTCAAACTGTGATATAGCTGGAGTATATCACAACTGGTAAAGAGTAGGTGGGTAATAACTATGTGATGAATGGACAGAAACTTCAAAAGTTTGTAAGGTCGTATTTAGAGACTGTTTACGGAAAATCAGTTCAATAAACAATTATTGAGAACCAGTATGGGCAGTCAGATGAGGGATAAAATGGCAAGTCACAGGACCCAATCATCAGGACTCACAATCTACGATAATTAATCAAAATCTCATTTTACTGGTATATGACATTTTTCCTTGTAAACCTGCAAGATTTCTTAAAATAGAGCAAAACTTTAATGTATGCTGATAAGTGCTTACAAGAATATCTGAACAAGAAACATCTGACTAGACTGTCACTGTGCTAGACATTTCCAAAACAACCACCAATCCTAAAGGAATCATGTTTTTTCATTAAACAAGGGAAATATGCTATTTGGGAAGGGTAAACATTATCAGGAATGAATTTGCCAGAGGCATCTATTACCTTCCAGTTATAAACAGTCTAATAAGGGGAAAATAGTACAGATACATTTTGATTTTGAATAAGTTGAGAATTCTGGATTTTAGAGTTGAAAACGCCTTTGAAAGTATTTAATCGAATGGTCTCATTTTACAGAAGTGGATACTAAGACCCTAAAAGACCCAGAGTCAAAAATGAGTTAGAAGGAGAAATAAGATTTAAACTCAGGCCATCTGAAACTCTGTTCCATTCTCATTCTTCTATTCCCGCCATCCTGTAGGAGACACTGAGTTTTTTATTGTTTCAATGCAAGGAAGGGACAAGAGTTGCCAAAGATCAATTGGTGTACTGAACCATTTTGTCTAGAGATCACTTTGAAAAGGATGACCTCAAGGGCCAAATCTAGTCACAAATGTGTTTGTTAGACCTACACATTATTAAACTGTTTTTGTATGATTTGCCAGCATTTTAAACTTAAGAATTTAACATTAAAATCCCAACGGGAGGTTTCTCTTGAAAAATAAAAAGATCTGGAAACACTGGGTCCTCATCCCCACACAACAAAAATTGGCAGAAGCTGGGTAGGAGACTCCACCATTAAACAGGACGTGTGTTTCAGTTTACCATTCTCCACCACTCTCTATTGGATCTTACAGAGCCTATTTCACTCATTCACATTTACATACATATTCCTGTAGACCTAGGGTTTTGAGTTTGTGACTTCTGAAATCAACTCTGAATAGAAAATTTCAAGTTTGAATGTCATGTGGCCTCAAAGCTCTTAAATAATTAAGAAAATCAGAAACCTGAAATGTCTAACACTACAGAAAGATGGTTAAAAACTCATTCTGATATTACTATAAATATTTCTTCAGTGAGGTTCTTTTATCCCTTCATTAGTTAGCAAGGGTGATTTGAAGTTTAAAAAAGAAGTATGTTAAACAAGATGCTCGGTAATGAAATAATATTCTGTGACACATTGACATCTTTAGTAAAGAAAGATTAGGGAAATTTCACACATTCAAAAAATAATGTGTTTTGGCTGCAAAACGTACAATGTATAAAATATTTCAGCTAAACTACGGTACAACAGACAAAGGATGAAGAAATGTTAATCATTGTTTCAGAATTACAAGTTGTAGCTTATATACTTATGGCACCACATTTTAATACAGTACCGATAAAGCCTAATACATCACGGGTAACTAACCAACTATAGGAAGTATATGAGTACAGGCAGAGATAGCTACCTCATAATCTAATGCCAAGACCATCAGCTAAAATAAATAAATAAATGCACTAACCATTTTTTTTGTCTACATAATGTTATACAACTGGCTTGACTACCTGGAAAAAACATTATTTGTCCGAAATGACTTGATAATTTGGAATCATATTTGTAGACCACTATAGAATTATAATTTGATCCAAAATAGAAATGTTTCTATTTCATATGCTTTAAAAATTTTTTCAGCCAAATAATTTAAGAAGGAAAAATTATCTCATGTAGTCTTGGCTTTAGTGTATCGTCATCATTCCCCCACCTGATGAAAATCTACTTCTGCATCCCTGTTTTCCTCATAATTTGACTCTCCTTCCACTGACTTCTTCACTCAACATATATAGACTATTCAAAACAGAAAAAGAATGGGCAAGTCAACTATGTATGGTGAAATCAAATATCCTAGTACAAAATACGTTCTTCCATCTATAAATAATACATAATTATGACCATAATGAAATGTACATGTTCAGCTTTTAGTTTCCCTTCCACAGATCCTCCTATGGATTTGAAGTAAGTACGGCTTGAGAACCATTATCCTGAAAAGAATATATTGGATTGGCCAAAGGTTTGTTCATTTTTTTCTGTAAAATGGCTCTAGTAGCAGTTAGTTGTCTTTAACTTCATTGGAAACAATTTTTGTTAGACTGTATGTGACAGCTGTCATATCAGCGTGCATTTAAAAAAAAAAGACTTATCAAAATGGGTGAATTTTCGTGTAGCCATTTTAATATTGAAGATGGAAGAAAAAAAGCAACATTTTCGGTATATTATGCTTTATTATTTCAAGAAAGGTAAAAACGCAACTGAAACGCAAAAAAAGGTTTGTGCAGTGTATGGAGAAAGTGCTGTGACTGATCGAACATGTCAAAAGTGGTTTGTGAAGGTTCGTGTTGGAGATTTCTCCCTGGATAATGCTCCACAGTCAGGTAGACCAGTTGAAGTTGATATCGATCAAATTGAGACATTATTTGAGAACAATCAACATTATACCACGCGGGAGACAGCTGACATACTCAAAATATCCAAATCAAGTGGTGAAAATCATTTGCACTAGCTTGGTTATGTGAATCGCTTTGATGTTTGGGCTCTACACAAGTTAAGTGAAAAAAACCTTCTTCACCATACTTCTGCATGCGATTCTCTACGTAAACATAACAAAAATGTTCCATTTTTAAAACAAATTGTGGTGGGTGATTAAAAGTGGATACTGAAAAAAAAAGTGGATACTGTACAATAAGGTAGAATGGAAGAGATCGTGGGGCAAGCAAAATGAACCACCACCAACCACACCAAAGGCTGGTCTTCATCCAAAGAATGTGATGTTGTGTATATGGAGGCATTGGAAGGGAGTCCTCTATTATGAGCTCCTTCCAGAAAACCGAACGATTAATTCCAACAAGTACAACTCCCAATCAGACCAACTGAAAGCAGCACTCGATGAAAAGCGTCCGGAATTAGTCAACAGAGAACGCATAATCTTCCATCAGGATAACGCAAGACCGCATATTTATTTGATGACCAGGCAAAAACAGTTACAGCTTGTCTGGGAAGTTCTGATTCATCTGCCGTATTCACCAGATATTGCGCCTTCAGATTTCCATTTATTTCGGTCTTTACAAAATTCTCTTAATGGAAAAAATTTTAATTCCTTGGAAGTCCGTAAAAGGCACCTGGAATAGTTCTTTGCATAAAAAGATAAAAAGTTTTGGGAAGATGGAATTATGAAGTTGCCTGAAAAATGGCAGAAGGTAGTGGAACAAAAGGGTGAATACATTGTTCAATAAAGTTCTTGGTGAAAATGAAAAATGTGTCTTTTATTTTTACTTAAAAACCAAAGGCACTTTTTGGTCAAACCAATATTTAGAGCTACAGCAAACTTCCAAAGAAATATTTGCCCTCAAAATTAAAAGGTCTTGTCTAAGGTTGCATTCGAAGAGTAGAATTATATTCTGTTCAAGGTAATTCCACTTTGACTTTCACAATGCTTTGTTTTTGGTTTTGTTTTACTTCGTTCTCCCCCTTCCCCCCACAGATTCCTTGAAAATTACTTTCAAAGTTGGTTTGGAAATTCTTAAAATTGCACACTGGAGGGCCCTCGAGTTAACTGGAATATCGCAACTGTGATGGATCATTGTTCAAGTTCTAGAAAATCAAGAAAGTTAAATTGTAGAGAATCTACAAGAGTCTCAAACTAGGTTTTTTTAATATGTTGTTTTATTTTCCATATTCCTCTCTAAAATCACCTTTTGTTTCCCAACACTTTTTTGGTAAACCTCATTATGACCTTGCTCCAGCAAAAATCCTTATTGTAGAAAAATGTTATAAATGACTATTGCTTAATAATTTTAACATCTCTCTAGCCATTTTCTATGCGGTCACTGAGTAATAAATTTAGCTGTGTTAGAAACTTGGACATTGAGTGTACATGACTGAATCTTCAAATAAAACTTATTTTGTAACTGGTTAACAGAGTATTTGGTGGGGAATTATCGTGCTATGACTCCTTCCATATTAAAGACGTATCAATACAAAAATAAAAGATTATCCTAATATATTTGTAATATTTCTAAAAATCAAGCCGATATTAAGGATGATGGTTATTTCCTAATGATGCTTATGGTTTGACACTTTTCTTTATGACCATATGACAGTCAACAAGCATCATTTGCCTATCACTCTGTGGGGAGACTTGGATTGAAGAAAGTACCTCTGCCTTCATAAAATTTCAATTCTGATTGGAATGTTTAGATGCACAGGGAAGTACTCACATATACATAAAATTAAGTAGGATCATAGTATGAAGAATACTTCTCAGAGGTTCAGATTTTTTATTATAGCATCACTGAGGGATGATAATTCAGCCTGATGGATAATTCCAAATCTGAAGAGTTTACCATTTCATGAGATGGCCGATATCTTTAAAAATTTTTTGGAGGATGTCTGTCTCGCATGCTAAACTCGACATGTAATACTGGATTCCCAGAACTTAACAGTGCCTGGAAAACTGTACATACTCAATAAAATTTTGTTGAATGAATTTACTTTTTATATCAAGTAAATAATTTATTTCTGCAATTTCCTTTCCTAGTACTACATAGATTTTCTCTTTGGACAAATAAAGAACAAGTCTGGTCTCATTTATATGATAGAACTTTAAATATTTGGAGCGAATTCCTAAAATCATAGAGTTCCAAAACTGAGAGTTCCCTGATTTTCAAATTAGAGTACTCAGCCACCCAGACATGCGCCAGGGCACAGAGAAAGCCATGAGAGAAATCGAATCATACTGTTCTTCAGCATCTATTCAAAAAGCACTGCATGAAAATGTTCTTATATTAAAATATACGTACACAGGGAACTGGTGTGAAAAATTCACATGAATTTGCCAAATAAAACAAGAAATTTCAATGAAATGTCATATTTGAAAGTGGCTTGTGCCATACACCCCAGTCTACAGAGAAATCATAGCTATTTTCCTTATCTGTTATGGGTTTGTTGGTAGAAATTTTTGAGAAGGTAGTTTTAGCTGACATCTGGAGAAAGGAAGAGACTTCACAGAAGTTACAACATATATTAACGGAAAATCCCTGACTAGAATCTATGTAACGTCACTCATATCCAATAACCTTCTTCAATATGTGTGTGTGATGTATTTTGTGATTCTTCATTGTCCAGATTATCCTCCTGCCCATATATCTCTTAATATATAATGTCCCTCCAAGTTATCCTTTAAATTGCCAACAATTTCATTCTAAAATACGAGTCAATACATGAAACTCTCCTCTTCAAAAACATTTAAAACATTCAAAAACATTCAGTACCAGAAAGTATGAAAGTGTTCAAAACACAAAAAGATGGGAGCATGTCAAAGGAATGTGGGAGCCAACCTGTAAAAGTTCCCAATGGCCAAAGCTGAAACAATTTAAGCAGCAAATAAAATAGCCAACGACTGGTTATAACTCAAAATACGAAATAAGGAACTTCTCTGGTGGTCCAGTGGGTAAGACTCTGCGCTCCCAAAGCAGGGGGCCCGGGTTCGATCCCTGGTCAGGGAACTAGATCCCACATGCTGCAACTAAGAAGCCCGCATGCTGCAAGGAAGATCCTGCATGCTGCAAAGACCCGGTGCAGCCAAAATAAAATTTAAAAAAATACGAACTAAGTATACATAGATCCATAAATAAATGATTGAATAAATAAATGGAGACAAAATCTTCCTTACAGAATTCCAAATAATATGTGTAGATACATCTCCCTCCAAGAAGTAGAAGTTAACTGCCTCCTTGAGAGTGGGCTGGATTTCCTGACTTACTTCTATAGAATAGAGAAGCCTGGCAAACATCACTTTAAATAAGAAATGAAGGTTAATACCACCACTGAAGCCACAGGGATATCATATGCCCTCTTCTATGGTATAAGAAGGCCAATTCACTTCTGTGGTATTCTTCCCAAAATCTGTAACCTCGGTCTTATAAGACAAATATCAAACTGAGGATGTTATGCAAAATACCTGACCAGAATTCCTCAAAACTGTCAAGTTTATCAAAAAGAAGAAAAAATCTGAGAAACTGTCACAACCATTAGGAGCCTAAGGAGACATGATGACTAAATCTAATCTGGTCTCCTGGCTAGAATCTTGGATTGTTAAAAAAGGACAGTAGTTCTGGTGAGTGATGCTGGTAATGAGGGAGGCTTTAGATGTGTAGGAGCAGGGGACATATGGGAAATCTCTGTACCTTCCTCTCAATTTTGTTATAAACACAAAACTGCTCTAAAAATGTCTTTCAAAGGAAAGGAGTACAGGAAAAGAGCGGTGAAACCTCAAAATGTGTACCATTTAATTAATGGTAGTACACCAATGCCAGTTTCTTAGTTTTGACAAATGTATCATGGTAATGTAAGATGTTACATTAAGAGAAACGGGGTGGAGAGTATACGGGAAGTCTTTGTACTAGCTCTGCAGCTTTTCTAGAAATATAAACTAATTTTTGAATGTTTATTTAAAAAAAAGAAAAATTCCATGAGCTTAACATCAGGAAAAATGGCAAGTGAGCAAAAAACTGATTCTGTTACAGAATCAACTTGTCAGAATTCTGAGAAATAGTCAAAGTTTATAACAACCAAGTGAATGCTCAATCAAGAAAAAAGTGACTTAAATATAGTAGGAGAACTTTGTAGCATTTGAACTTAGCCTTGTCCTACCTCCTCGCTAGCATGAGGGTGATTCTGAAGATGAGTTCCCATGTTCCCAGTGTGGTTACCTGACTCTGGGGATAGCAAAGCAGACCTTGCTCCCCCCAAATTTTGTTTCTCTGTTTTGACCTGTCTGGAGTTTCCCTAAAGGATTGGAATAGGATATTTGCATCTGTTTCACCGAACTCAGAACTCTCTCAGGGCAGAAAAGTGGCTAAGCATATAGCTTTCCTCAAAAATACTGAAAAGCAGGGACTTCCCTGGTGGTCCAGGGGTTAAGGCTACACTCCCAATGCAGGAGGCACGGGTTCAATCCTTGGTCAGGGAAATAAGATCCCACATGCAGCCCAGTGCGGCCAGAAGAAAAAAAAAAAATACTGGAAGATAAACAAGCTGCTGCTTCCAGTGGCAAAAGATCACAGTTGGGTCAGGTGCTTCTCAAAGCACCTGCATATACTGGGGACTCTAGAAAGCCAAGCACAAGTCCAGGGACTCATGATCAGGAAAGACCTGAGAAAACCCTAAGCTTTCACCTCCAGCAGATTTTTAGGTTCAGTGCCAGCAGGAAGTCAAGGTTAAGGCAGTGTTGCAAAGGACCTATTGAATAAGCTTTAAAACAACTCCCCAAAACAGAGTCAATCTCTGCAAAGTCTGGCAGTGTATTTTCTTTTCTTCTTTTTTTTCTTTTTACTACTTTATTTATTTTTTGGCTCCATACATATAGGAATATCTCTTTCACACCTCTAGCTGACCACAAGCTAAAGAAACAGGGACAACAGAAACCACACAAAAAAGAATAACAGCCTGACAAAACAGGTTTGAAAAATCACTAAACAAACAACTACAACCCACAGCAAGCAAGAAAACTAACCCTGAGGAAGGTAAGGATCTGATTTTCAGAGTGACCACATTATAATATTCAAAATGTCCGGTTTTCAACAAAAATTTACAAGCCACATGAAGAAACAAAAAATATGATCCATTCACAGGGGAAAAAAAGAAATTAACAGAAACTGACTGTATCAAAGCAGAGGCACTGCTTCCTCAACAAAAAAAGAATAACAATAAAAATATAGAAATTATAAAATAGAATTTCTGACACTGAAAAGTACAATAACTGTAATAAATCACTAAATGGTTTCAAAAACAGATTTGAGTAGACAGAAGAAAGAATCAGTGAATTTGAAGGTAGGTCAATTGAAATTAACCAGTCTGAGGAACAGAAAGAAAAAATAGTGAAGAAAAATAAACAACATCCAAGAGACCTATGGGATACTATCAAGTATATCAACATATTCTCAATGGTAGTCCTAGAAGGAGAGGAGAGAGAAAAGGGAACAGAAAGACTATCTGAAAAATTAATGGCCAAATACTTTCTAGATTTCATAAAGATATAAATGTATACATCCAAGAAGCTAAACATACTCCAAGCAGAATAAATATAAAGAGATCCATACTGAGACACATTATAATCAAATGATAAAAAGACAAAGCATCTTTAAAGTCAAGAGAGTGAAGCAATTTCTCAAGCACTACAAGGGATCCACCATAAGATTAACAGTTAATTTCTCATCAGACTTCGGATGCCAGAAAGCAGTGTGATATGTTTAAAGTACTGAAAGAAAAAAAGTTGCATCAAAGAATTCTAATTATGCTAAAACTATCTTTCAACTATGAAAGAGAAATCAAGGCATTCCCAGAAAAACAAAAGCTGAGAGAATTCTTGTCTAGGAAACCATCCCTCAAATCCTTCAGGCTGAAATGAAAAGACGTTAGACAGTAATTAAAAGCCATATGAAGAAAACAAAAATAAAAGTAACTACATAAGTAAATACAAGAGATAAGTATTATTGTATTTCTGATTTGTAACTCCTTGTTTTTTCCTACATTGTTTAAAAGTCCAATGAATTAAACAGTAACTATACATCTATGTTAATGGGCAGACAGTCTATGAAGATGTAATTTGTGACAACAACACAATGGGGTAGACATAAGCTGTATTAGAGTTTTTGTACATTATTAAAGCTGAATTAGTACTAATTCAAACTATATAGCCAAAATTTTAAAATGTTAATTGTAATAACCAGCGTAATGACTAAAAATATACAGAAAAGAAACTGAAAAAAGCATCAAAAATGGTACACTGCCAAAAAAAAAAAATCAAATAAACACGAGAATTCAGCTATACAGGAAATAGAAAACAAAAACTATAAAATATATAGAAAACAAATAAAAATGGCAGAAGTCCTTCATTATCAGTAACTACTTTAAATGTGTTAAACACTGACTAAAAGAGATTGACAGAAAAGATAAAATAACATGATCCAACCATACTATGTACCAGATACTCACTTCATATCCAAAGCTACAAATAAGTTGAGAGTGAAAAACAGAAATCTATATTCCACGCAAACTGTAACCAAGAGAGCATAGATGGCTATACTAATATTACACAAAATAGATTTTAAGTCAAAAAGTGTTACCAGAGACAAAGGACATTTTATACTGATAAAAAGGTCAACGTATCAAGAATATATAACAATTGTAAACACATGCACACTTAACAACAGGGCTCAAAAGCATATGAAGCAAAATTTGACCGAACTGAAGAAAGAAAACGACAGTTAAACATAATCGAAGACTCAATAACCCATTTATAATAATGGACAGATCAACCAAATGGATGATCAGTAAAAAAAAAAAATAAAGGACTTGAATAACAATATACAATTAGACCTAACACACATAGACAGAACCACTCCACACAGAAAGAGCATCATAAGCAATTCTTCTCAAGTGAACATGGAATACTCTCCATGATAGACCTTGCGTCAGGCGACAAAAAAAAAACCTCAATACATTTAAAAAGATTACAGTCATACAAATTATCTTCTCTGACAACAATGAATTCTGTTGAAGGAAACTACAAATAAAATATCAGAAGAAACTTGGAAAATTAACAAATATATGAAAATTAGACAGCACACTCTCAAACAAGCAACAGGACAAAGAAATCATAGGGAAATTACTAAATATTTAGAGCCCAGTGAAAACAAAACACAACATACCAAACCTTATTAGATACAGCAAAGGCACTACTTATGTGGAACTATATACTGTAAAAACTACATTAAGGGACTTCCCTGGTGGCACAGCGGTAAAGAATCAGCCTGCCAGGGGAGGAGCTTCAAGATGGCAGAAGAGTAAGTCGTGGAGATCAACTTCCTCCCCACAAATACATCAGAAACACACCTACATGTGGAACAACTGCTACATAATGCCTACTGAATGCTGGGAGAAGACCTCAGATCTCCCCATAGGCAAGAAACCCCCCACGTACCTGGGTAGGGCAAAAGAAAAAAGAAAAAACAGAGACAAAAGAATAAGGATGGGATCTGCACCAGAGGGAGGGAGATGTGAAGGAGGAAAGGTTTCCACACACTAGGAAGCCCCTTCACAGGCAGAGACTGTGGGTGGTGGAGGGGGGGAGCTTTGGGTTCACGGAGGAGAATGCAGCAACAGGGGTGCGGAGGGCAAAGTGGAGAGACTCCCACACAGATGATCGGTGACGACCAGCACTCACCAGCCCGAGAGGCTTGTCTGCTCACCCACCGGGGCGGGCAGGGCTGGGAGCTAAGGCTCAGGCTTCAGAGGTCAGATCCCAGGGAGAGGACTGGAGTCAGCAGCGGCGTGAACACAGCCTGAAGGGGCTAGTGTGCCACAGCTAGACGGGAGGGAGTCTAGGAAAAAGTCTGGACCTGCCGAACAGACAAGAGACTTTTTCTTGCCTCTCTGCTTCATGGTGCGCAAGGAGAGGGGATTAAGAGTGTCGCGTAAAGGAGCCCCAGAGACGGGCGCGAGCTGTGGCTATCAGCGCGGACCCCAGAGACGGGCATGAAATGCTAAGGCTGCTTCTGCCACCACCAAGAACCCTGTGTGCAAGCACAGGTCACTCTCCACAGCTCCATCCCGGGAGCCTGTGCAGCCCACCACTGCCAGGGTCCCATGATCCAGGGACAACTTCCCCAGGAGAACACACAGCACGCCTCAGGCTGGTGCAACGTCACGCTGGCCTCTGCCGCTGCAGACTCGCCCCACATCCATATACCTCCCTCCCCCTGGCCTGAGTGAGCAAGAGCCCACGAATCAGCTGCTCCTTTAACCCCGTCCTGTCTGAGCGAAGAACAGACGCCCTCAGGCGACCTACATGCAGAGGTGGGTCCAAATCCAAAGCTGAGCCCCGGGAGCTGTGAGAACAAAGAAGAGAAAGGGAAACGTCTCTCAGCGGCCTCAGAAGCAGCGGATTAAATCTCCACAATCAACTTGATGTACCCTGAATCTGTGGAATACATGAATAGACAACGAATCGTCCCAAATTGACAAGGTGGACTTTGAAAGCAAAGATATATTTTTTTTCTCTTTTTCTCTTTTTGTGTGTGTATGTGTATGCTTCTGTGTGTCATTTTGCTGCATAGTTTTGCTTTTACTATTTGTCCTAGGGTTCTGTGTGTCCATTTTTTTATTTTTTTACTTAAAAAATTGTTTATTTCTTAATAATTATTTTTTATTTTAATAACTTTATTTTATTTTATCATCTTCTTTCTTTCTTTTTTTTCTCCCTTTTATTCTGAGCCGTGTGGATGAAACGCTCTTGATGCTCCAGCCAGGTGTCAGGGCTGTGCCACTGAGGTGGGAGAGCCAAGTTCAGGACACTGGTCCACAAGAGACCTCCCACCTCCATGTAACATCAAACTGCAAAAATCTCCCAGAAATCTCCATCTCAAGGCCAAGACCCAGCTCCACTCAAAGATCAGCAGGCTACAGTGCAGGACACTATGCCAAACAGCTAGCGAGACAGGAACACAACCCCATCCATTAGCAGAGAGGCTGCCTAAAATCATAAGGCCACAGACACCCCCCAAAAACACACCACGAGACGTGGACCTGCCCACCAGAAATACAAGACCCAGCCTCAGCCACCACAAGACAGGCACTAGTCCCCTCCACCAGGAAGCCTACACAACCCACTGAGCCAACCTTAGCCACTGGGGGCAGACACCAAAAACAACGGGAACTACGAACCTGCAGCCTGCGAAAAGGAGACCCCAAACACAGTAAGTTAAGCAAAATGAGAAGACACAGAAACACACAGCAGATGAAGAAGCAAGGTAAAAACCCACCAGATGTAACAAATGAAGAGGAAATAGGCAGTCTACCTGAAAAAGAATGCAGAATAATGATAGTAAAGATGATCCAAAATCTTGGAAATAGAATGGAGAAAATACAAGAATCGTTTAACAAGGACCTAGAAGAACTAAAGGCCAAACAAACAACCATGAACAACACAATAAATGAAATTAAAAATTCTGTAGAAGGGATCAATAGCAGAATAACTGAGGCAGAAGAACGGATAAGTGACCTGGAAGATAAAATAGTGGAAATAACTACTGCAGAGTAGAATAAAGAAAAAAGAATGAAAAGAATTGAGGACAGTCTCAGAGACCTCTGGGACAACATTAAATGCACCAACATTCGAATTATAGGGGTCCCAGAAAAAGAAGAGAAAAAGAAAAGGGCTGAGAAAATATTTGACGAGATTATAGTTGAAAACTTACCTAATATGGGAAAGGAAATAGTTAATCAAGTCCAGGAAGCACACAGAGTCCATTATAGGATAAATCCAAGGAGAAACACGCCAAGACACATATTAATCAAACTATCAAAAATTAAATACAAAGAATATTAAAAGCAGCAAGGGAAAAACAACAAGTAACACATAAGGGAATCCCCATAAGGTAAACAGCTGATCTTTCAGCAGAAACTCTGCAAGCCAGAAGGGAGTGGCAGGACATATTTAAAGTGATGGAGGAGAAAAACCCACAAACAAAGATTACTCTACCAAGCAAGGATCTCATTCAGCTTTGACGGACAAATTAAAACCTTTACAGACAAGCAAAAGCTAAGAGAATTAAGCACAACCAAACCAGCTTTACAACAAATGCTGAAGGAACTTCTCTAGGCAGGAAACACAAGAGAAGGGAAAGACCTACCAAAAAAAACCCCAAAATACTTAAGAAAATGGTAACAGGAACATACATATCGATAATTACCTTAAATGTAAATGGATTAAATGCTCCAATCAAAATAAAGGGATTGGCTGAATGGATAAAAAAACAAGACACGTATATGTGCTGTCTACAAGAAAACCCCTTCATACCTACGGACACATTCAGATTGAAATTGAGGGAATGGAAAAAGATATTCCATGGAAATGGAAATCAAAAGAAAGCTGGAGTAGCAATTCTCATATCAGAAAAAATAGACTTTAAAACAAAGACTGTTACACGAGACAAAGAAGGACACTACATAATGATCAAGGGATCACTCCAAGAAGAAGATATAACAATTGTAAATATTTATGCACCCAACATAGGAGCACCTCAATACATAAGGCAAAGGCTAACAGCCATAAAAGGGGAAATCGACAGTAACACAATCAGAGTAGGGGACTTTAACACCCCACTTTCACCAATGGAGAGATCATCCAAAATGAAAATAAATAAGGAAACACAAGCTTTAAATGATACATTAAACAAGAGGGATTTAATTGATATTTATAGGACATTCCATCCAAAAACATCAGAATACACATTCTTCTCAAGTGCTCATGGAACATCCTCCAGGACAGATCATATCTTGTGGCACAAATCAAGCCTTGCTAAATTTAAGAAAACTGAAATAGTATCAACTACCTTTTCCAACCACAAAGCTATGAGACTAGATATCAATTACAGGAAAAAATCTATAAGAAATACAAACACATGGAGGCTAAACAACACACTACTTAATAACCAAGAGATCACTAAAGAAATCAAAGAGAAAATCAAAAAATACCTGGAACAAATGACAATGAAAACACAATGACCAAAACCTACAGGATGCAGCAAAAGCAGTTCTAAGAGGGAAGTTTATAGCTATAGAAGCCTACCTTAAGAAACACGAAACATCTCAAATAAACAACCTGAGCTTACACCTAAAGCAGTTAGAGAAGGAAGAACAAAAAAAACCCAAAGTTAGCAGAAGGAAAGAAATCATAAAGATCAGATCAGAAATAAATGAAAAAGAAATGAAGGAAACGGTAGCAAAGATCAATAAAACTAAAAGCTGGTTCTTTGAGAAGATAAACAAAACTGATAAACCATTAGACAGGCTTCTCAAGAAAAAAAGGGAGGAGACTCAAATCAATAGAATTAGAAATGAAAAAGGAGAAGTAACAACTGACAATGCAGAAACACCAACTATTATGAAATTAATATAAGCAACCATATGACAATAAAATGGACAACCTGGAAGAAATGGACAAATTCATAGAAATACATAACCTTCTGAGACTGAACTAGGAAGAAATAGAACATATGAACAGACCAATCACAAGCACTGAAACTGTGATTAAAAATCTTCCAACAGGGCTTCCCTGGTGGCACAGTGGTTGAGAGTCCGCGTTTCAATGCAAGGGACACGGGTTCGTGCCCCTGTCTGGGAAGATCCCACATGCCATGGAGTGGCGAAGCCTGTGAGCCATGGCCGCTGAGCCTGTGTGTCCAGAGCCTGTGCTCTGCTATGGGAGAGGCCACGACAGTGAGAGGCCCGTGTACCGGAAAAAAAAAAAGAAAAAAATCTTCCAACAAACAACAGACCAGGGCCAGACGGCTTCACAGGCGAATTCTATCAAACATTTAGAGAAGAGCTAACACCTATCCTTCTCCACCTCTCCCATAACATAGCAGAGGGAGGAACACTTCCAAACTCATTCTACGAGGCCACCATCATTCTTATACCAAAACCAGACAAAGATGTCACAAAGAAAGAAAACTACAGGCCAATATCACTGATGAACATAGATGCAAAAATCCTCAACAAAATACTAGCAAACAGAATCCAACAGCACATTAAAAGGATCATATACTATGATCAAGTGGGGTTTATCCCAGAAATGCAAGGATTCTTCAATATACACAAATCAATCAACGTGATACACCATATAAACAAACTGAAGGAGAAAAAACATATGATCATCTCAATAGATGCAGAGAAAGCTTTCGACAAAATTCAACACCCATTTATGATAAAAACCCTGCAGAAAGTATGCATAGAGGGAACTTTCCTCAACATAATAAAGACCATATATGACAAACCCACAGCCAACATCATCCTCAATGTTGAAAAACTGAAACCATTTTCACTAAGGTCAGGGAAAAGAGAAGGTTGCCCACTCTCACCACTATTATTCAACATAGTTTTGGAAGTTTTAGCCACAGCAATCAGAGAAGAAAAAAGAAATAAAAGGAATCCAAATCAGAAAAGAAGAAATAAAGCTGTCACTGATTGCACATGACATGATACTATACACAGAGAATCCTAAAGATGCTACCATAAAACGACTAGAGCTAATCAATGAATTTTGTAAAGTAGCAGGATAGAAAATTAATGCACAGAAATCTCTAGCATTCCTATACACTAATGATGAAAAATCTGAAAGTGAAATTAAGAAATCACTCCCATTTACCACTGCAACCAAAAGAATAAAATATCTAGGAATAAACCTACCTAAGGAGACAAAAGACCTGTATGCAGAAAATTATAAGACACTGAGGAAAGAAATTAAAGATGATACAAATAGATGGAGAGATATACCATGTTCTTGGATTGGAAGAATCAACATTGTGAAAATGACTATACTACCCAAAGCAATCTACAGATTCAATGCAATCCCTGTCAAACTACCACTGGCATTTTTCACAGAACTAGAACAAAACATTTCACAATTTGTATGGCAACACAAAAGACCCCAAATAGCCAAGGCAATCTTGAGAAAGAAAAACGGAGCTGGAGGAATCAGGCTCCCTGACTTCAGACACAAAAACAGAAATATAGATCAATGGAACAGGATAGAAAGTGCAGAGATAAACCCATGCACATATGGTCACCTTATCATTGATAAAGGAGGCAAGAATATACAGTGGAGAAAAGACAGCCTCTTCAATAAATGGTGCTGGGAAAACTGGACAGCTACATGTAAAATGAAATTAGAACACTCCCTAATACCATACACAAAAATAAACTCAAAATGGATTAAAGACCTAAATGTTAAGGCCAGACACCATCAAACTCTTAGAGGAAAACATAGGCAGAACACTCTATGACATAAATCACAGCAAGATCCTTTTTGACCCACCTCCTAGAGAAATGGAAATAAAAACACAAATAAACAAATGGGACCTAATGAAACTTCAAAGCTTTTGCACAGCAAAGGAAACCATAAAGAATACGAAAAGACAACCTCAGAATGGGAGAAAATCTTTGCAAATGAAGCAACTGACAAAGGATTAATCTCCAAATCATACAAGCAACTCATGCAGCTCAATATCAAAAAAAACAAACAACCCAATCCAAAATGGGCAGAAGACCTAAACAGACATTTCTCCAAAGAAGATATACAGATTGCCAACAAACACATGAAAGAATGCTCAACATCATTAATCATTAGAGAAATGCTAATCAAAACTACAATGAGATATCATCTCACACTGGCCAGGATGGCCATCATCAAAAAATCTACAAACAATAAATGCTGGTGAGGGTGTTGAGAAAAGGCAAGCCTCTTGCACTGTCGGTGGGAATTTAAATTGATACAGCCACTATGGAGAACAGTATGGAGGTTTCTTAAAAATCTAAAAACGAACTACCATATTACCCAGCAATCCCACTACTGGGCATATACCCTGAGAAGGCCATAATTCAAAAAGAGTCATGTACCAAAATATTCATTGCAGCTCTTTTTACAATAGCCAGGAGATGTAAGCAACCTAAGTGTCCATCTACAGATGAATGCATAAAGAAGATGTGGCACATATATACAATGGAATATTACTCAGCCATTAAAAGGAAGAAAACTGAGTTATTTGTAGTGAGGTGGATAGACCTAGAGACTATCATAGAGAGTGAAGCAAGTCAGAAAGAGAAAAGCAAATACCGTATGCTAACACATATATATGGAATCTAAGAAAAGAAAAAAAAATGATCAGAAGAACCTAGGGGCAAGATGAGAATAAAAATGCAGACCTACTAGAAAATTGACTTGAGGATACTGGGAGGGGGAAGGGTAAGCTGTGACAAAGTTGAGAGAGTGGCATGCACATATATACACTACCAAATGTAAAATAGATAGCTAGTGGGAAGCAGCCGCATAGCACAGGGAGATCAGCTCGGTGCTTTGTGACCACATAGAGGGGTGGGATAGGGAGGGTGGGAGGGAGGGAGATGCAAGAGGGAAGAGATATGGGGACATATGTATATTTATAGCTGATTCACTTTGTTGTGGAGCAGGAACTAACACACCATTGTAAAGCAATTATACTCCAATAAAGATGTTTAAAAAAAGAAAAGAATCTGCCTGCCAATACAAGGGACATGGGTTCGAGCCCTGGTCTGGGAAGATCCCACATGCCACGGAGCACCTAAGCCCATGCGCCACAACTACTGAGCCTGCGCTCTAGAGCCCATGTGCCGCAACTACTGAAGCCCACACGCCTAGAGCTCGTGCTCCGCAACAAGAGAAGCCACCGCAGTGAGAAGCCCGCGTACGCAATGAAGAGTAGCCTTCGCTCGCCACAACTAGAGAAAGCCGCACGCAGCAACGAAGACCCAATGCAGCCCAAAATAAATATATTTTGTTAAATCTTAAAAAAAAAAATCATATGACAAATTCCAACACTCTTTCATGATAAAAACCCTCAAAACTTAGGAATATAAGGGACCTTTCTCAACATGATAAAGGCATTCATGACAAACCCACAGCTAACATTATACTCAATGGTGAAAAACTGAAAGCTTTTCCCCTAAGTTCAGGAAGAGAACTAGGAACTCACTTTCACCCTATTATTCAACATAGTATCAGGAAGTTCTAGCTAGATAAGTTGGAAAGAGGAAGAAATAAAACTATCTAAATCGGAGAGGAAGAAGTAAAACTAAACCTATTCATAGACAAAATGACCTTATATATAGAAACTGCTAAAGAATTCATACACACCAAAAAATATATATATTAGAGCTAAAAAACCAAATCAGTAGAATTGCAGGATACAAGATGAATATATACAAGTCACTTGTTTTTCTATACAATGCCAATGCACAATCAGAAAAGGAAATTAAGAAAACAATTCAATTTACTATACGATCAAAAACAAAAAAATACTTAGGAATCAATGTACAAGTATTTTACAGTGAAAATTACAAAATATTGTTCAAGCACATTCAAAAGACCTAAGTAAGTGGAACGATATCCTATGTTCATAAATAGGAAGACTTAATATTGTAAAATGGCAATACTACTCAAAGTAATCTATAGATTCACTGCATATCCTATCAAAATCCCAATGGCTTTTTGTGCAGATATGGAAATGCCAATCTTTAAGTTCATGTGGAATTGCAAGGAAACCCAAATAGCAGAGACAATATTGAAGAAAAAGAACAAAGTTGGAGGATTCACATTTCCTGATTTCAATATTGACCATAAAGCTACAGTAATTAAAAGAATGTGGTGGTGGCATAAGGATAGGCATATCAATCCATGGAACAGAACTGAGAGTCCAGAAATAAACCAAGACTTGTATGTTCAATTGATTTTCAACAAGGATGCCAAGATCATTCAATGGGGAAAGAATAGTTCTTTTCAACAAGTGGTGCTGGAACAACTGGATATCCACATGAAAAGAATCGAGGTGTTCCCTATATCACGCCATGAACAAAAATTTACTCAAAATGAATTAAAGACATTCATTTAAGAATTGAAACTGTACAACTCTTAGAAGAAAACAAGGGCAAATTTTCAAGTTTTGGGTTTTGGCAATGGGTTCCTAAATATGACACCAAAAGCATACGCAACAAAAGTAAAAACAGACAAAATGGACTTCATCAAAATTAAATACTTCTGTGCATCAAAGGATACTATCAAGAAAGTGAAAACAAGCTACAATAGTGAATTGAATAAACTTGTTTCCTCCTATCTGCTCATAGCATTTTGCAGGGTGTCTCTTAATGATTTAATTCTGCCTTGCACAGTGCTGGCATCTCTTATTCTTTTTTTATTCTTTACAACTCTCAAGTGAGTGGCTTGCATATGAAGGTGATCAATAAAGTTTCAAGTTTCAAATGAATGCTAGTTTATCCTCAGTTTCCCTGATACCATCACTTAGGAATACATGAAAACAATGGCTTGGTAATGAAGAAATAATTCTAAGGAAATGTGCCATAAAGGAGTAATCAAACTCACTTTAGTATAGTAAGGAATACATCCTAGAGAAGTAAATTTTAAACCAAATTTTGAAGGAAGTAAGGAAGTGCTTCACTGGTGCTTAGAGGAAATGAATCTAGAGAGGGGTAGATGTAAAAATAATGGAATCAATAAAGACAAAAGCAGAAAGTAATATTGGTGTGAAATGAGGTGACCAAGAAACAAGACACAGGGGTTCTGACTGGGAGGAATAGAAAATCCATGGTTATAAGCAACAATTAAAGGCATTTTGTTAATTGTTTAGAAAAGCCAGAGGAGACAGATTTCTTTTTTTCTGTCTAACATCTTGTCTATCAAATCAAAGGGATTAGACATGATGTCATACATCTCATGGTACCAGATGAAACCTACCGTGTGAAATATGTATGAACATATACCATTGATATGTTACACTGAGCCTATAAAATGAGACAATCCATGCCACATGGCAGTATCTCACAATATAACTGAACAAGTGAGGTTATAGATTATTCTAAAGCCTTGGTCCTAGTTTTTAGAAAGACAGGATTCATTTTGCAATAGAAATAAATCATTCACGTATTTTACTAATGTCATTGTCATATATGGCCATCAAAATACCCTGCAGCAGGCAAAATCAGTCATTATAATTTGATGGGACTATTTTATGTGTGTGTGTGTGTGTGTGATCAATAAACATTGCTACAAGCATGTTTATTTAAGTGTATCGAAACCTGCTTTAGCAGTCTATCAATTGACGTTTTTCATGATGCAGTCTGGTGATTGTCGACTGTTGACTTTTGTTGTTTCGTTTTGTCTTTGTGTACAGGCAAAGTCTTAACTGGATTTCAATTTCTCTATCAGCTAAGTGGAGACAGCAGTACTAGCCATGACAACCTGCCTTCCCAATCCAAAATGATAACAAAGACACGCTAGAGCTAGACTGCTGATAGCTTCTTCCAAACTGCCTGGGTGACAAGGAAAAATTCACAACAGACGCTTATTAATGAAGAACAACCTACAAGTATATTAAATGTTTCACTTATCCACTTAAGTACTTTTAAAGCCCTTTTAACTTTGACAAGCATAAAGGAAAAAAATCTTGACAATGATCAAGAGTGGAAAAACATGGATGCAATTTGTTCTTTTGGTTTTGTTTTTATTGGCTGCATTGCTGTGTGCAGGCTTTTCTCTAGTTGCTGCGAGCGGGGGCTACTCTTTGTTGCGGTTCATGGGTTTCTCATTGCGGTGGCTTCTCGTTGCAGAGCACGGGCTCTAGGCGCACGGGCTTCAGTAGTTGTGGCACACGGGCTCAGTTGTTGTGGCTTATGGGCTCTAGGCTCAGGCTCAGTAGTTGTGGCACATGGCTCAGTAGTTGTGGCTCATGGGCTCTAAAGCACAGGCTCAGTAGTTGTGGCACACGGGCTTAGCTGCTCCGTGGCATGCAGGAACTTCCAGGTCCAGGGCTTGAACCCATGTCCCCTGCATTGGTAGGCAGATTCTTAACCACTGCACCACCAGGGAAGTCATGGATGCAATTTGGTTGCCTACCAAATAAATGAAGGACAAACTAAATAACCCTTCCATGTCATTAGAGATGATGATACAGCTTGAAAAGGAATCTGACAGTATCTGAGTTTAAGTGTATTTACTTCATAGAAAGCAGATTGATTCTTCAGGCTTTAAAAAGAATAGAGAGACTTCCCTGGCGGTCCAGTGGTTCAGACTCCACCTTCCAATGACAGGGGTGTGAGTTTGATCCCTGGTCGTGGAACTAAGATCCCACAGGCCATGCGGCGCGTCCAAAAAAAAAAAAAAGAAAACAAAGATGTTTTGCTTGGAGTAAGGAAGGCTGTGGGATCCTCCCATTATTTTTGTACCTTTAACCCACGTTTCTCATATGGCAGGGGTCATTCTTCCTTTAATCCTCCTATACCCCCCCAAAAACCTAAAACTCAGAAAACAACAAAAATCTTCCATCTAGGTTAAGTATCCCAAATGCCACCACAGGAAAAACTTAAAGACAAAAGTTAAAAAAACACACAAAAAAATCTACATCTAAAATCAACACAACTTGTTTTAATGTATATGAATACAGCATTTACCCTGATTCATTTGCATCTGGATAGAAGAGTGTGGTTTGCAATGCACTTTTTTTTTTTTTTTTTTTTTTTTTTTTTTTTGCGCTACGCGGGCCTCTCACTGTTGTGGCCTCTCCCGTTGCGGAGCACAGGCTCCGGACGCGCAGGCTCAGCGGCCGTGGCTCACGGGCCCAGCCGCTCTGCGGCATGTGGGATCCTCCCGGACCGGGGCACGAATCCGTGTCCCGAACCCGTGTCCCCTGCATCGGCAGGCGGACTCTCAACCACTGCGCCACCAGGGAAGCCCGAGACTTCACTCTTAAAGGGCACACACAAAATCTAGCATGCTCCAAGACCCAGGACAGAAGCAATAATTTGAAAGGACCCTGGATCAGACCTACCTACTGATCTTGGAGAGGCAGGAGGCAACTAGAGCTCACCTTGGGGATATAGATGCTGGCAGCAGCCATTTTGGGGAGGACAATGGTGCTGGAATCCATTTTGGAATCCTCCCTCTAATTTATTACCACCAGACCCAGCCACATCCACCAGCCTGTTTGCACCAATACCAGGATGCCTCATGCCAAGCAGTTAGCCAGGCACACACAATGCCCCACCCACCAGAAGACCAGCTGCCTTAGGACTCCCTGAGCCCCCAGCTGCTCCCTGCAGGACCTGGCCTCACTGAAAAGCAGACCAACACGAATGCCAAAATGCACAGGGCCCTATAACTAGAGACCCCAAGACCTGGTTCCACCCACCAGAGGCTGGCACTAGACCCAGGAACCCCTAGGCCCAGGCTGTGACCACCATTGGGCTGATACTAGCTCCAGGATACCCAGGCCCTGCAGCCAGAGATCCCAGGACCTGGCTCCGCCTACCAGTGGGCCAACAGTTAGCCCCAGGACCCGGCCTCACCCACCAGTCGGTGGACACCAGCTCCAAGACCACTGCAGCCCACAGCCTGCCATGTCAGTACCCAACCCACTGACCAGCAGCCCAACACCAGCCCTGGAACCCCCAGGGACCTGGCCCCACCCACCAGTGTACCTACACCAGCTCTGGGACACCTTGGGACCCTCAACCAACCACGCTGGGTTGCAGCCCCACCCCCCAGTGGACCAAAACCAACTGTGGGATATCGCAGACTCCACAATGAGCAGTATTAGAAACAAGCCTTACCCACCAGCCAGCCAACACAAGCTCTGGGACACCCAGGGCCCTGCAGACAGAGGCCCCAGGACAAGACTCCACCTACCAGTGGGTGGGCACCAGCCCCAGGATCCACTGGGCTCCAGCCACACCTGCCAGCAGGCCAACACCACCTCCAAGACACCTTGTGAACCTCAGCCACCCAATTCCAGGATCAGGCCCAACACACCAGCAGGCTGGCTCCAGCTTTGGGCCACCACAGACCCTGCAGCCAGCCATGTCAGGAACTGGCCCCACCCACCAGCAGGCCAACACGAGATGAACCAATGGCCCTGAAACCACACATTCCAAAACCCAGCTCTACCCACCAGTGAGCCAGCACTAGCCCCAGGACCCAGCTGCCTTATGACCCAGCCTCTAGCATTAGCGAATGGCAACCTCCACACAAGGCAAAGCCTAGCAACCAACTGGACCAGGGCCCAGCCATGGCTTCCAGAAAACCCACAGAAGTCAGGCCAGTATACCAGAAGAGTACATGCAACCCACACACAGGGAAGCCCTGCAATGCACTTTTAAATAAACGAACTCATTTTGTCCTCACCAAGAAACTCTGAAGTTGGGCAGAAGGTGGGAAATGTTAGCATTCTCATTTCACAAAAGAGAAGACTTAGTGAAGTAATTTGCTCAAAGTAACACAAGGAAGTGGCAAAGCTATAACCATAAATCCCGTCCTTTTTTACCACTGTGAATTGTCACTGGCCTCATAGTAACATTTATATAAACGTTTTCGAGTTTCTAAAGTGCTTTCACATATATTAGGTGGAACCACATGAAACATGTTTTAACCAACTAAAATGGCAATTTCATATGATTCAAACAGACTTTTATTTTCACAAGGTTCCTTCCTCGCTGTCCTCCTACTTTCCTGTAGGCGCCGCCTCTCACATCGCCCTCATGTTAACACTTTAACATAACCAAGGACCACTGTTGCCAGATGCTCTCAATTTAGGAAAAGCCACATGTTGTGAATTTTTAATTACTCCCTCCTTTCTAATGTACTCACTCTTTGCCCTCTTCTATCTAGATTCTCTAAATGACTGATAAATGACTTTACACAAAAGTTCTAATAACTGAGATGACCAACATGTTACCTCTCAGAAAGGCACTTGCCCTAATCTTTTGTCGGCCATTAATTCAAAGGAATAAATTTCTAATGAATCTCTAAAACAGTATTTGAGTATAATGGTGGTGTCCCTTCCAATCGTGTCACTCATTTCCCACCAAGAAGCTAACGTTTATTTGGCCTGTATGGAAGATTTCCTCTTGACTACTCTCGCTTTTCTCTCTCCATCCCTTACCTCCTTCCCCCTTCCCTCTCTCTCCCTCGTCTCTCATTCTCTCTATCCTTCTCCTCAAAAGCTTTCCCTTCCTTCTTTCCTTTCCCTCCTTCTCCAGGGTAGCCCTTTCCTATTTCAGGCCTTCTTTCTCAGTACCTATCAAATAATTTAGCCTGTCAGTATCCACAGGGCAATACTTAGAACTTCTAATTTTCGTCTGTCCTAAAGAAGTGACTGGCTTTAAATTTAAAACTACTCACAGTGTGCCCAGTGGTCCGTGGATCTCTTGGTTCAACATTATTTGTACCGAACAGACTCGGGGACGCCCCTTCTTCCAGCCTCTGACCACCCTCCAGCCTCTTTTCCAGTTGCAAACTCCGGGACCATATTCTGTGCCCTCCTCGGCCTCCCGGACAAGCGAACGCCATTTTTTTGCGTAACTCCTTATTGCTGACCAACCATGGGCCCCCAGATTTGTCAGAATCATTCCACTGAGGTGGAGGCCGCCGTCAACCGCGGAGTCAACATGCATGTGGGTCCTCCTACACCTACCTCTCTCTGGGCTTCTATTTCCACCGCGAGGATGAAGCTGTGAAGGGCGCCGAGCCTCTTTTGAAGACGCAAAACCAGGACAGTGGCTGTGCTCTCTTCCAGGACGTGCAAAAGCCGTCCCAAGATGAATGAGGTAAAACCCTGGACGCTAAGGAAGCTGCCACGGCCCTGGAGAAGAACCTGAGTCAGGCCCTTGAGGACCTGCGTGCCCTGTATTCTGGCCGTGCAGAGCGCCCGTCCCTGTGACTTCCGGGAGAGCCGCTTCCTGGAGGAGCAGCTGAAACTCATCAGGAAGATAGCGACCAGCTGACTGACCCCGCCTGAGGGGGGTGGGGATGCTGAGCCAGTAGCTCTCCGAAAGTCTCACTCTCAAGCCTCTGGAGCCCTGCAGCCTTTGAAGGGGCCCCTCTGCATCCCCCTGCTGTCAGGGGCTCCTGCCCGAGCCTCTCCCTCCAGCCCCCAGGCAGCTTTTTAACCACCCTGGAGCCCTCGCCCAAGCCGTAAACCAAAAGGAAACAAAGCTTTTTGCTGAAAACATCAACAACAAAGCAAAAACAACTGCAACAATTAAAAAAAAAATTCAAGTCAATATTAAATACTGACTATTTTCTTTTTTTTTTTTCCTTGCGGTACGCGGGCCTCGCACTGTTGTGCCCTCTCCCGTTGCGGAGCACAGGCTCCGGACGCGCAGGCTCAGCGGCCATGGCTCACGGGCCCAGCCGCTCCGCGGCATATGGGATCTTCCCGGACCGGGGCACGAACCCGTGTCCTCTGCATCGGCAGGCGGACTCGCAACCACTGCGCCACCAGGGAAGCCCCTGACTATTTTCTATATGCAGCCACTGAGTTGGTTACTGTGCCAAGCCTTTTATTTAATACTTACATATTGTTCCTAATTGCACGCATCATTTTATATGCATTCATGTTTAAATTAACTTTTATTTGGAGATGATTGTAGATTCATATGCAGTTGTAACGAATAATAAAGAGAGCTCCTGTGTGTACCCTTTACACATTTCCCCCAATGGGGATACCTACCCAAACTATGGTACAAAATCACAACCAAGATACTGACATTAATATGGTCAAGATACAGAACATTTCCAGCACCACAGGGATCCCTCATTTTGCCCTTTTATAGCCACACCCAACACATCCTCCCAAACCCTCTGCCCTGTCCCTGACCTCTGGTCATTATTGATCAGTTTGCTGCGTCTATAGTTTTGCAAGTTCAAGAACGTTGCATAAACTGAATTGTATAATACGTAAGGTTTTAGTATCAGCTATTTTTCACTAAGTATAATTCTCTGGAGATTCATTTAGGTTGTTACTTGTATCAATGTTCCATTCCTTTTTATCTCCAAGTAGTATTCCAAGGTATGTATGTACCACAGTTCGTTTAACCATTCATCCACTGAACAACATTTGGGTTATTTTCAGTTTGGAGCTATTACAAATAAATCTGCTATAAATATTCATGTACAAGTTTTTGTTTGAACATAATTTTTCATTTTTCTGAGGTAAATGTCTAGGAGTACAATTGCTGGGTTGTATGCTAGTCACAAGTTTGGGGGGGTTGTTTTTTGCTTGTTTGTTTTTAACTGACAAAGTTTTGCAGAGTTGCTCTACTATTTCACATTTCACTGTCAGTTGTATGAGCAATCTGGATTCTCTGCATCCTTGCAAGCATTTGGTGTTATTACTATTTCTATAATGTATATATTTTATATAGTGTCTATTTAACCGTTCTGATAGGTGTGTGGTAAAATCTCATTCTAGTTTTCATTTGCACTCACTAACGGCTAATGTTTTGAATATTTTTTCATGTGCTTATCTACCATCTGTACGTCTTCTTTTGTGACTTGTCTCAATGTCTTTTGCCCATTTTGGGTTTCTTTAAACTGTTGAGTTTTGAGAGTCCTTTACATATACTAGATATGAGTCCTTTGTTAAATATATGATTTGCAAATAATTTCTCTCAGTCTATAATTTACACCTTCGTCCTTTCAAGGGACTTTTCACAGAGCTAAAATTTTTAATTCTATGAATTTCAGTTTATCAAGTTTTACCAAAAGTTCTTAGAGGATACTGTTTTAATTTCTATAAAGCTAAAAACATATGTATGTATGGAGAATAGCATACATATACAAAACACATTGACACTCTTGTGTTGAACCACTCTTGCAATTACTGTGATAAATCCCACTTGGGTATGGTGTGTAATCCTTTTAATATGCTGCTGGATTTAATTTGCTAATACTTTGTTGACGATTTTTACATCTATATTCATAAGAGATACTGGTATATAGTTTTCTTTTTTACATTACCTTTGTCTAGTTTTAGTATCAGAGTTAACAGTAGCTTCATAAAATGAATTAGCAACTGTTCGCTACTTAAATTTTTTGGAAGAAATTTTATGGAATTGGTGTTAATCCTTCTTTAAATACATGGTAGAATTCTACAGAATTCTCATCCTGAAGACTTCTTTGGGGGCATTTTTAACTTATGAATTCAATTTCCTTAATAATTGTGTGGCTATTCAAATTAAATATTTCCTATTGAATAAATTGTGATAATTTGTGTTTTTCAAGGAAGTGATCCATTTCATGTAAGTTGTCAAATTTATTTTTGAATAGTTGTTTATATTTTTCCCTTACTACCTTTCTCATGTCTGCAGGGTCTTTAGTGATATCCTGTTTAATTCCTGATATTGATAATTTGTATCTTATCTCTTCTTTCTGTCAGTCTTGCTAGAAATTTGTAGAAGTTATTGGTCTTTTAAAAGAATCAGCTCTTTCTTTCATTTATTTTCTGTATTGTTTTTCTGTTTATAATTTCATTGATTTCAGCTCTTATCTTTATTATTTTCTTCCTTCAGCTTGCTTTGGATTTATCTTGCTCTTCTTTTTTTCTAGGTTCTTCAGATAAGAGACTAGTTTATTGCTTTGAAATGTTTCCTCTTTTGTAATGTATGCCTAAGTGCTATAAATTTCCCTCTCAGCACTGCTTTAGTGGTGTGCCACAAATTTTAATATGTTGTATTTTCCTTTTCATTCAGTTTAATATATTTTTATTTCCTTTAATACTTCCTCTTTGACCCATGGATTATCTAGAAGTATGTCTGTTTTCCAAATGTTCTGGGATTTTCCTATTATCTTCTTGTTATTGATTCCTACTGTGATTCCATTGTGGTCAGAGAACACACTCTGTATGATTTCAATTACTTTAAAAATTTTGAGGTTTGTTTTATGGCCCAAGATATGGTCTATCTTGGTATATCTTCCATGGGAACCTGAAAAGAATGTGTTTTCTGCTTTGGGGTGATGATAAAGTGCTCTATAAAGATCAATTAGATCAGCTTGTTTGATGTTATTGTTGAGTTCTATACTCTTGTGGATTTTCTTTCTAGTTGTTCTGTAAGTTGTTGAGAGGAGGTATTGAAGTCTCCAATTATAATTGTGGATTTGCATATTTCTTCTTTCAGTTCTATTAGTTTTTGCTTAACATATTTTGCTGTTTTGTTGTTTGATGCGTACACATCTAGATTGCTATATCTTTTTGAATTGACAATTTTACAATATACAATGACCCTTCCTGTATCTGGTAATTTTCTTTGCTCTTTAGTTTACTTTATCTAATATTAATACACCTACTCTTGCTTTCTTTTGATTGTTTGCATTATAAATCCTTTTCCATCCTCTTGCTTTCAACCTGCCTATACTGTTACATTTGTAGTGAGTCTCACATATGTAGTATATAGTTGGATTTTAATTGGTATATTTAGATCACATATTTTTAAGGTAATTTTTGATATCTTCTAGCTTAAGTCTGCCATTTATTTTCTGTTTTTCATTTCTCTGGTTGCTTTTTCCTGCCTTTCTGTGGTTTACTTAAACATTTTTAAAAATTTAATTTTCATTTATCAATAGTGTTTTTGAGTATGTCTGTTTCTGTAACTTTTTAGTGGTTGCTCTTGGTGTTACATAATATACATAACTTATCCTTGTCACTGCTGAGCAGAGTGAGTGTTCTATTTACCCATTATGCCTTCTCTGATGCCTCACAAGCTTAGAAGCATAGAAGTACCTCCTTATTGTTCCTCATAAGGCCTCCACTGTCACTAAGGGTGGTGGCCTTATTACCACTGCAAGGTGGTGAAAGTCCTAACTCTTCACTAGGCCTCCACTGACGCCTCCTCAGTTGGGGAGGTGGGGGAAGGACACCTCAGTACTCCACACAGTCTCCACCCACACCACTGGACAGGACACTTACTTGTTACCACCAGTTGGGGATAAAAGTCTCAGCACCTTAACTCAGCCTCTTTTGACACTACCGCAAAGGGGGCAGGGAGGAGTGGGGCATCTTTTGACAGCCTAGAAAGAGTGCAAGTCTAGGCTCCTCCTTTTGCCTTTGCTGGTGGGAGTGGGTGCACAGTTTTTTCTGTGGTGTTTCTGGTTATAGTCCAAAAGTTATCTGTCTTACTAGGCTACCCCTTTCCTGGTCTTTCGACTAGAGAAAGCAGGGTATTTTTTTAATGTCTGTGCTTGTCGATGTTTCTAGGTTGCTGGTTTCTTCAGGACCCAGTCTAGAAGAGGTGGAATAAAAATAAAGCCAAGGGAACTCACTGCTATGTCACTCTTTGGGTTCACAGTTTACCAGCTGATCTGCCTTCTATTCATCTCTCAGAGTCTTCTTGCCTTTGTTTCATATATCATATCATCCCCACAGTTTTTAGTTACACTTAGCAGGAAAAATAGGGGAAAGTATGTCTACTCTATCTTCTCGGAAGTGGAACTTGTCCAATAGTGTTATTTTAACTTCACAGCAATGCTCAAAGTTTGATCCTATCATTATTCCTATTTTATATTCCCTTAAAAAAATTGAGGCCCATAGAAGTTACCCAAACTGCCTAAAGCTACCAACTAACAAATGGTAAAATCATAATTCAAATCCAGCTGTGTATGATCCCAAAGTTCAAATAATTAACTGATATGTTGACCCACATGAAAAAATCATTTTCCTTGCCCACCAGGAGTTGGTGGTCCAATGTGCCGTTGAATATAGTAGCCACTAGCCATCTATGGATAACTAAATTTCTGTTAATTTAAATTAAATAGAGACTTCCCTGGTCGCGCGGTGGTTGGAAATCTGCCTGCCAAAGCAGGGGACAGGGGTTCAATCCCTGGTCAGGAAGGATCCCACATGCCACGGAGCAACTGGGCCCGAGTGCCACAGCTGCCGAGGCCTACGCACCTGGAGCCCGTGCTCCGCAACAGGAGAGGCCACCGCAACGGGAGGCCTGCGGACCATGGCAAAGAGTAGCCCCCACTCGCTGCAACTGGAGAGGGCCCACATGCAGCAACGAAAACCCAATGCAACCAAAAATAAATAAATAAATAAAAATAAAGTAAAATAAAAAATTTAAAAAGAAAAGAATGGATCAGATTCTACATATATTTTTTTTAAATTAAATAAAATTTAAAATTAAGCTGCTCAGTCATACTAGATTCATTTCAAGTATTCAATAGCCACATATGGTTAATGGCTACTATATTGGACAGTGCATTATAGAATATTTCCATCATCATAGAACATTATACTGGACAGTATTGGTCTAGAGAGTATGCACACAATAAACTATGATGGATGCTGATGATAGAGGGATCCATTATATTATGGATGAGCAAAATGCTATATAGAGGAATACTGAGTGAATCTAACTGATATAATCTAAGAAATGTTTATGGAAGATACTTTGAGAGCTACAGGTACATTTAGAGCAATTGGACAACAGGGTTTTGATGGTTTTGTTCCCTGATATATCTCCAACATCTCAAACAGGACCTTGCACATAGTAGATGCTCAAAAAGTATTTCTAATAAATGCCTGAATTAATAAATAAATTCGAGGGCACTGTTCACAAGCCAAACTACTATTTCTGAGCAAATGCATAGAGAAGGGAGTGAACATGGATTTTTCAGGGAACAATTCATATGGCCAGCACAGCATTTGGGAAAAGATGTGATAGGAGATGAGACTAGAAAGGAGAGTAGGAGCCAGATCATGGAAGGCCTTATGTACATCAATAAAAGGCCATCTCCAAACTCCATATGTCCAAACTCTAATTAGTTCTCTTTCCCTCCAGTGCATTCCTTCTCCTGCATTCTCTGTCTTTACCCAGTTAGAGTTATCAACATCAGATATATGAAGATGATCTTAGACACTTCTTTGGTCATTACATCCTGCCGTCAATCAGTCCCCAGGTCATTTCATTTCTACTTCTCAAATCTCTAATGAATCTACCTCTTCCTCTCCATTCATACCACTGCTACCAAACTTCAGGACTTTATTGCTTCTTGACTGAACCACTACAATAGCTTCCTAGTTGGTTTTCCTGCCTTCATTCTCTTCTAGTCCGTCTTTTACATTATAAGATTTATCAGTTTAAAAAACATCTATGCAGGTAAGTACCCTGCTTAAACCCTTGGCATCATACTTAAATCCTTTAGAGCTTACATACTTCCCCAGATTTATCACGTCACCTATGAATTGCATTCCATTTCCTTTGAGACAACAGAACCAACTGCATTCTTCAAGTGTCTCAAGCCTTTTCTATAAGTAAGCCTTGTTGTTGCACAGGGTGGTAACATTGTCTGTAATAAATGAACTCTCCAATTTGTCTTAAGAATACTTATTGAGTTAATACGACTCAGCTTTACCAGTATCAAGTCTGTAAATATCTATCCTATCCTTGACTCCTATTCCTCCCATCCCTAGCCCTGGATTCTATTAAATACTCTCTCCTCTGTGGTCACATAGTATCCCAAGTATACTTCCATTGTGGCACATAGCACAGCACATTACTTTTTCATCAATGTCTTCTTTCCCCACGCATTGTGAGTTCCTTGAAGGCAGTAACTTTGACTGTTTTCTTTGTATTCCCATGGTGTCTCACTCAGAGGAAGCTCTCAATAATTGACTCTAAGATGAATCAACTTTACTTCACATGCCATTGTGAGTCATGAAAGTGTTTTAACAGACGTGTGGCATTATAACTCTGCTTCAAGACTATTATCCTGGTAGCAGTGTGAAGAATGGGTTAGATGCCTAAGATAGAGGGTGAGTATACTAACAACCCCTTAAATGAGCAGTAAAACAAAGTAAGCTTCAAAGTGAGCTTTTCCATTATCAATTAGGTTTTTTTTTCCTTTAAGCTTTTAATGATCATATATAATCATCCTATTAAAGACCAGGAGAGGTTAAAGTCATGCTCTTTTGAATATTTTGCAGATGTAGCACTTGGCAAGTACAAAATTATGATGAACAATGAACATAGTTTCCTTCTATGAAGGAGTAACTGGTTGTTTCAAAGTCAGGAGATTATCCTAGGGGCCAGAGAGGAAGATCAAAGGGAATACTACTACCTTTAAGCTTCTGAAGCAATAGCTTACTAATTAGCATCCTCCAAACAAATAGCCTACATGTAGACACATTCACATGGAAATAAAGGAGATAATATTCTACCAAGAAGATAAACTATGGTCCCCAAAGGAATAACCAGCCTGTAGGGTTTGTGACACTCCTGTACCTTTGAAGAAGTACTGACGCTGGTCTGGGTAAGAAAGGTGTGGGAATTACAAGGATCTCAGCAGCTCAGTGTGAACTACTGTGCTTGGAAAAGTGGGATTCATGCCAATCTTTATTCAGGGGAGAGGAGGAGAATAGGGATACTGTACATGAATGAACTTTGCTCCCTGGGTCTTTTGATGAGTTAGCCTTTTGTGAACAAATCTATTAGGCATGCAAAGGAAGAGATATAAACTGGAATTAAGGGCTTAGTAACTGTCATATGCTAACTCTGTATTCAGGGTGAATATTTTTTTAAATCGTATATACAGGGAAGTACTTTGTATATGTGTGCTATACCCCATACTAATATATATGTGTGTGTGTGTGTGTGTGTGTGTGTGTGTGTGTGTGTGTATACAGTTTTAAAGAACTTAAATTTATTTCCTCCAAGAACTTTTCTTATATTATTTTTAACGCACAAGATAAATACAAGGTGTTAAATGGTTACACACATGGGTTGTGATTCCTTTGCTCCATATCTTAGCTTTGAAGGCACTACTTCTGGAATCTTCTTTATTCAAACACTGGTGTTCCTATACTCCATAGTAGTAGTTTAGCCTGAAAAGCTAGGCTCTCAAAGAAGAATTTTGGAAAATGTCTCAATATTTAGTTAACCATAACTAAAGTCACTTCCAAGTACTATTTTAATGTTTGACCTCTAGGGCTCATAATTCTGATGGGAGAAAAACGTGAAACAGCTGACAGGGCTCGTTCTCTACTTCCTAGACTTTTGATTACACTGCATTCCGTTTCACACTGGCCTCCTACAGCATTGCAAGGAATGAATCCTCAACAAAGTAAACCCTTTTCCTCAGCTAATGAGTACTCTTGAAGTTTTAACTGAAGTGAGTACAGGCACACCTTGTCTTATTGTGCTTCGCAGATATTGTGTTTTTTATAAATTGAAGTTTTGTTGCAACCCAGCCTCAAACAAGTCTATTGATGCTATTTTTCCAACAGTATTTGCTCACTTCGTTCCTCTGGGTGTCACATTTTAGTAATTCTCGCAATATTTCAAATTCTTCATTATTATTATATTTGTTAGGGTGATCTGTGGTTGATGATTTTGATGTTACTATTGCAGAAATATGACTTGCAGAAGGCTCAGATGATGCTTAGCATTTTTTATCAATAAAGTATTTTTTAATTAAGGTATGTACATTGTTTTTAGACATAATGCTATGGCACACTTAAGAGACTATAGTAGAGTGTAAATATAACTTTTATACCCACTAGGAAACAAAAAAAATGTGTGACCTGCTTTATTATGATATCTGCTTTATAGTGGTGGTCTGGAACCACACCTGCAATATCACTGACATATGCCTGTTGTTGACTGAAGAAAAACACACAACCAAAAATTTTGAGTTAAGCTTTATTCAAGGACCTTACTGAGAACTATAGCTAGGGAGACAGCCTTTCAGCTCTGAGGGACTGCTCCAAAGAGATAAAGGAGGAGGAGCCAGGATATATAGAGGTTTTTGCTTAAAAAAAAGTAGTTGAACATCAAAAGATTACTGTTAATTCAAAAAACAGACATCTGAAATTAATGATTTTAGTGCTCTTCTATGTATGAGAAGAAGCAAGAGTAAGGGCTCATTGAAATTATTCCTTAGAATAATAAGGGGGAGGTGCGGGGGGGCAGCGCTGCAGTAGCTAATGGCTTTATGGCTGGCAACATTCTTTGTTTACTGGAATGGCAGGCAACATTCCCTTTCCACACTGTACTTTATGTTTAGGCTGAATTTTATGAACCTTTCCCTAATTCCCTGATCACAATTTAATCCTTTTTTTTGCCTCAATCTGACAAATGCTGTTTCAGAGCAAAAGTTGTGGTAACGTGTCTAGGGAAGAAACCTCTTTACTTGCCCTTGCTTCAGTTTTCTCAACTGAAAAATGGGACCGATAATTACTATTTGGCTCTGCAGAAGGTTTTTTTTTTTTAATAGATAAGCCAAGACACGTTTAAAAATCGTATATGTTCGCTTGTAACTATAACTGTTATAATAATTCTTATTAATAATTACTGGCTAGCGCATATGGACAAATATGAGGTAGAGATGATTTTGAATTATGTTTAAAATTTAGAATTTCAACCTAGAATAACTCCAAGTCTAGAACCATCTGTCTATTCTGCACAACCCACTGACCTAGTCTCTGAAATCAAGCAGAGCACGAACCTGTATTCACAACAAATGGGAGCTATGTGTTTGTAGCTTGCCATGCTCTGTTTTGAATCTTCCTCCCCAAATCCAATTACTCCAAAGCTATTGTCAAGGAGCCAAATTGCCTTATTTTTCTTCCCTCCTGCCTACTTTGTGAGGTGCTGAGAAGTAGCTCTGAGCCCTAAGGGTAAGCAGCCAGAGACCTGAGACAAGCTATAGCCACTTACAGCTGAAAACTTGTTAATTGGCCTTCAGATAATCAAGAGTTTATAGAAAATTTAGATCTACTGATACTCACTGAGTTTTACTATAACCACACGATCTTTGTTTTGCAGTCATCAATCCATAAAGAAAAGAAATTAGCTTTCAGAGTGGAGAACTAAATGATAGGGCAGCTTTGCTAAGGGGAATATTTTCCTTATTGTCTTCTAAAACAATGCTTATCAAAAGTATCTTTGAATTAAATGGAATCCCTTAGAACATTATGAAAATTAATGATGAATTAAATGAGAGTTCAGATAAAAATCATAATGCTCTATAAGAAAATACAGTATAAATAAGAAGCTTTATATCCATCCATTTAAAAAAGCAACACAATATTTTTAATAATATTATGAAATATATTTATTGTATATTTATAGTTAACATTGAAATAATATTATGATAATAAATGTTCTGGAACCAATTCCAATGTGCATGTGTGGAGATTTCCCCACACCATAAAACAAGTCTCTAACATCAGCAGGGTTTCTACAATTCAACTCAATTCTGACACTATCTACCAAGAGATAGCATCAGATTCCACAGGTTAAGGGCCCAGTCCCACAAGACTGCCCCCCACTTCAGTGCCAATCGCAAGCCCAGGTTGTTACTGACTCACCTGCTACAAATTGGAGTTTCCCATGACCCCATCTTTGGGTTCAATTAATTTGCTAGAGCAACGCACAGAACTCAGAGAAACATTTTACTTACGTATTACTGGCTTATTATAAAGGAATGTTACTCAGGAACAGCTAGATGGAAAAGATGCATAAGACAAGATATAGGAAAAAGGCATGGAGCTTCTGTGCTCTCTCCAGGTGCACCACATTCCCTGAACCTCCACATGTTCGACAACTGAGAAGCTCTCTGAACCCAGCCCTTTTGAGGTTTTATGGAGGCCTCATTACATAGGTGTGAATGATTAAATCATAGGCCATTGGTGATTGATCCAACCTCCGACCCCTCTTTTCTCCAGGAATGTCGAGGGTGGGACTGAAAGTTCCAATGCTCTATTCTTGGTTGGTTCCCCTGGCAACCAGCCCCCATTCTTAGGTGATTTCTAAAAGTCACCTCAGGAACTGTAAACCTAGCTGTGGAAAGCGGCTCGTTATGAATAACAAAACACCCATGTCACCTTTATTGCTCTAAAGCTATTTCAGGAACTGAGGACAATAGACCAAATATGACAAAAGATGCTCCCATTGCTCTTATTGCTCAGGAAAATCCAAAGGTTTTAAGAGCTGTGAGCCAGGTACTGTGAGGAAGACCAAATATATACAAGAAATATATTTTAGTCACTTGAATGACCAAATATATATTTCTTATAAATCACAATAGCACAGATTGAAATGGAGCAGGACCCTAATGGGACTCCCAGGTACAGATCCATGTCCCTGTTTCTTGTTCGTAAGAAAAAGGCTTCATTCAGCTTCCATGAACTTCCCTGGGTTCCAAAGGGCAGATTCAAACAGTTGCTAATCAGGGAAGGGAGGGAATGCAGAAACAAAGAAGGAGCAGTCAAGAAACAATAGTGCAGCCTTGGGGCAGCTTCCTGGTTCCTCCACAGGAATATACATAACATCTTTGAATTCTTCTGCAGGAACTAAGGTCCCCATCCAGGTGGAGGATGGTATCTTCAGGCTGAGCACAGGAGCACCGCCCTGTTAGCTCACCACCAACCAATCAAAAGGAAGTCAAACACCCTGCAGCCCTCACCCCAAACTTTGCCTATAGAAACTCCCTGAAAACCATTGGGGAGCTTGGGGTTTTTGAGCAGGAGCTCAAAAACTTGCTTGGCCCTGCCATAAACTTTTCTTTGCTCCAAACTCCTACGTTTCGGTTCGTTTGGCCTCACTGTGTGTCAGGCACAAGAACTTGCATTCAGTAACAATTTAATGAAAAGTTTTTATAGGTTATTTAGATTTAAAGAGCTTAAAATATCTTATAAAATTCTCCTTTATGCCATTTGTCACTGTTGGGGCTCAGGGCGGGCCACCCCCACATTTGCCACAATGGCATATTGATTATTTCAAATTAAAGTTACTTAAGAAATGGCCAACACAAGAGTAACACTCTGACTCTCCTCTCTTGTCTCCCTGAAAGCAAGAAACATATCGCTCATGTACAAAGTGCACTCCCTGCATCAGGAGATAGACGAGCACACTTATGGCCAGTGATAGGGAATTTGGACTGAGAAGCCTGTTTAAACAAACCTTGTTACTTTAATTTGCTACCTCAAGCCCAAACTCTGCTTAGATTCTTCTCTAACCAAGCACCTGTTACCAAAGAGAACTTGGATTTACTCTCCCACCACGCTGCAAAGCCAATTTGCTGACCCTGGGTTGTAGTAAGGAAAGTACAGAGTTTATTGCAGGCATGAAGCAAGAGGAAAGGATGGCTCATGGTCACAAGACTGAAACTCCCAGATAGTTTTCAGGGAAGGGTTTTTAAGGCAACATCAGGGCTGGGGTTTGCAGGGTATGTGATCAGCTCATGGGCTTTCTTCTGATTGGTTGTTTTTGGTGAGGTAACAGGGTGATGTTTCAGGAATCCTAATCATCAACCTTCTGGTTCCAACCAGTCTGAGGTCTCCCTGCTTGTGCTCTGCAAGTAGTCACTATCCTCCACCTGGGTGGGGGAGTGGGTGTCTTAGCTCCAGCAGAACAACTCAAAGGTATGCAGCAGATTATTATTATGTATATCCCTTGGGGAGGAACTAGGACTATGTTTTATCTCTGAACTATTGTGTCTTAACTACTTTTCTTTTGCTTCTGCATTTCCTCACTTCCCTAATTAGCAACTGCTTGAGTCTGCTCTTCGGAACTCAGGGAAGGCCGAGGAGACTAAAGGTTTTATCTACAAACAAAAAATGGGGGACACAGAGGGGCTTGGTTTCATACCCCAAACCTAAGTTTCTTTGTCCTGTCAATTCCTCACAAATTTACTGGTTCTTTGTCTAAAAAGTATAAAAGCTGCCTGCTTTGGCCACTTCTTAGGTGCCATTTCTATGAGACCTCTGTGCCCAAGACTTAAAATTTCTTTTTCTCCTATTAATTTGTCTTGTGTCAATTTTATTATTAGTTCAGCCACAAGAACTCAAGAAGGATTGGGGGGTTGGGAGAAATTTCCCCCTCCTTGACACCATTTATATCACAATGATAAATTTTAAAAGGTTTATATTTATTTATAGATACTTCATGGGCTAAATACCCATAAAAGTTGTATGTGCATATATGTAAAGTAATAAATGATGAATACATATTGAAAATTCATGATAATTAAATGTTTTCTTAAAATACATCATTGAACAAAGAGGAAATAGTTTAGGGTTGTGGAAACCAGAGAATTGAGTAATCCCCGATTTCCTAAATTTCATATTAAATTAACACCATACTCAACTTACATTCAAAGCCCTGTAAAATTTGGCACCAAACTAACTTTCAAGCTTATTTTCCTTAATAAATCTACTTCAAATTCAATTAAATTTATTCTCCAAGCAGTTATTTATTCATTTATTCAACAAATATGCATTAAAATCTTTCAATATATCAAGTACCATGGTAGGTATTTGGAATAGAATATATAAGACACTTATCTGGCGCTCAAGGACTCTAAGTTCTACAGGGACAAAGAGACATAGAATCACATAATTACTAAACAATGTGGAAGTGCAACCAGTGAGAGGTATGCAGGATATTAGGAAAGTACAGAAGATAATGAAATAAAACATGGTCTGTGGATAGGGAAGTGCTTCAAGAAAGGGCTTTTGGAGGAAGTAACTTTGGGTGAAGTCTTTAAAGATAAGTAGGACTTAGTTCAGTAAATAGACATATGGGCTGAAGGCATAGGGCAAACTAGGCAAAGAAACATGAACAGAAGCATAGAAATGAGTAGTAGTATGGTATGGACAAAGGACTATAAGTAGTTTGGTATTGTTGAAGCATGAAGTAGGGAATGGTAGGAAATGAGGCTGGAAAACTAAACAGGCTAAATCATGAAAGGCACATAATATAATCTTTTACGTTGTTGCTAGGTTTGGAAAGGTTAAGCAAAAGTTTTAGGCAAAGCAATTTTCATTTTATATTCATCTTAGTGGGCATATAATAATTACAAACAAGATCACGAAGGCTGAAACTATTCCAATACTATCATGGGTATAGAGGAGGAGATGGCTTCAAGAAAGTTTTGATAAAATGTTGTCAAGACACATGGATAATTGAGTTTATCAATTGGGCATGGCCATCCACTTCTGACAGCAAAGCGGACCAGATAATGGGAAAAACCTACTACTATAAATATCAAGAAAGGCTAAACAAAATATAAAGTGTAATAAGAAAATGCATTATAAGAGAATACTATGAATGATTTTATGTCAATAAATTATATGAAATAGATTATTTCTTAAAAAATAACTTTCAAAACTGATACAATATAAAATGGAAAAGTGAGTAGAATTATAATTAGTAAAGAACCTGGGGACTTCCCTGGCTGTCCAGTGGTTAAGACTCCACACTTCCACTGCAGGTGACACGGGTTTGATCCCTGGTTAGGGAACAAAGATCTCACATGCCACGTGGCATGACCAAAAAATAAAAATTAAAAAATTAAAAATAAATTTAAAATAAGAAGAACCTGAATCAGTAGTTTACAATCTAAGGAACCCATGGGCACACAGAAACATACACACACACTAGTCCCAGATAGTTTCATAGTCAAGATCTGAAACCCATATTACACATTTTTCCATTTTTGTGATATAATACACATACCACAAAATCTACCCTTTTAAAATATGGAATTCTGTTTATTGGTATACTCACAGAGTCGTGCAACCATCACCTATATTTAATTACAGAATATTTTATTACCCTAAAAGAAACCCAACAGCTATTAGCAGTCAATCTCCTTACTCTCCTACCCTCAGCTCTCATCAGCCACTAATATGTTTTCAGTCTCTATGGACTTGCCTGCTCTGGACATTTCCTGTGAATGGAATCAAACAATATGTTGCTTTTTGTGACGACTTCCTTCACTTAAGAAAATGTTTTCAAGGTTTATCCATGTTGTAGCATGCATTAGTACTCCATTTCTTTTAATGGCTGAAAAATGTTCCATTGTTTGAATATATCATTTTTCTTCCCCTACAATAACAACTTGAGGAATACAAAGATCGATACCAAAAACTCATCTGCATTCCTGTGCACCGTAGGGAAAGAAAAATCATTTTCCTTCTACCTGTCTAGTTTCGTGGCTGAGAACCCCCTGTAATAAGAAGACAGGCTAACAGGAGAAAAACAAACAGAAGGTTAATAATATGCATACTTCATGGGAGAGACCCAGGAAACTGAATAATTCTCCCAAATGGCCCAAGCCACCACCTTAAGTATCATCTCCAGCTAAAGACAAAAGATGTTGGGGGGGGGGGCGGGGACGGAGGCCAGTTATGGGAGCTTATCAAGAAAAGCACAGTAAACAAGAGTAAGGCAGTTATGCAGATTTAAGCCATTGCCTTCTCCGTTATTAAGAGCTTCTAGAGTTTTAGTCATCCTCCTCTTCCTGGTGCACAGAGGGAGAGACACATTTACAGATGGAGATTTCTATCATAAATGTAAATAAATATCTCTTACAAAAAGGTAATGTTTACTCCATTTTCAGAGCTTCTCCTGTGGCTGCTATTCCTTAAAAACACCAGGTGTTCCCTACTGGTGCAGTGGTTAAGAATCTGCCTGTCAATGCAGGGGACAGGGGCTCGAGCCCTGGTCTGGGAATATCCCACATGCCACGGAGCAACTAAGCCCATATGCCACAACTATTGAGCCTGTGCTCTAGAGCCTGCAAGCCACAACTATGGAACCCACGTGCCACAACTACTGAAGCCTGTGCACCTAGAGCCTGTGCTCCACAGCAAAGAGAAGCCACCACAACGAGAAGCCCGTGCACCACAACAAAGAGTAGCTCCTGCTCGCCACAACTAGAGAAAGCCCATGCGCAGCAACGGAGACCCAACGCTGCCCAAATTAATTAATTAATTAAAAAAATAATCAGCTGAAAGTAATCCTTATGCCAAAGAGGCATGTTTTGGGGTGGCATACTCTGATCCCCTTCTGCACCAAGAATAAACAATAAAAAATTTAACTTTTAAGGTCTTATTTATAAGGGCAACCAAAAAATACAGTGCCTAGAAATAAAACTAATAAAATTAGGCAAAATATTTTTGCATAAATCATAAATATGTGTGAAAATTATAAAATAAAATTAATTATATGGAATGTATATTGTAGTCTCAGAAAGGAAGACAAAACAGCATAAATGACAGTAATCACTTAATTAATTTATAAATTCAATGCAATTCCCCTGAAAATTCTAAAAAAGATTTTTTGTCATGAAAATTGACATATAGATCTGAAAACGTATATAGATAAACAAGATATCAAGAATAGACAATATAATTTTGAAAATCAAGGGGGTACGTGCACTACAATATATCAAGATATTATAAATACTTGGTAAGGAATACATTATTACAAGGATAGACCTTCCCCAGGGGACACATGAGCCCATTCAAATATAAGGATCTGATATGTAAAAGAAAGGGGTACTACAAATAAGTATAGAAAAATATGGATTTTTAAATAAATGGTACTGGGACAATTAGTTATACTTAAGAAAATATTTATATTTATTTCATATTTTAAACTACAAACAAACATAAATTTCAGATTGAATGCAGACTTAAACATGAAAAAAAAGAACTCCAAAATTTTACAAAGAAAAGATGAGAAAATATATGTGATTTCAGAGTAAGAATAGATTTTGTATATAAAACACACAAAAATACCCTTAAATCTTAAAAAAAAAAAGAGTAACACATTTAGCTATATTAAAATTAGGCACTTCTGTACAAAAAAAGAAGAAGTACAAACAAAATTAGAAAAACACCTCTCAAATTGGAAGAATTCTTTGCAATGCATCTGACAAAAGATTATGTTTAGACAATATATATATCACAAAAGACTAAGAAAAATATAAAAATGAAAGACCAAAGAATGAACACAGGTAATTTATAAAAGAAGTAACCTTGATGGCTAATGCATATATTAAAATCAGGAAAATGCACATTAAAATAAATGAGACAGCTTTTCATACATATTAGATTAAAAAAAAGTAACATCCAACAATATCAGGTGTTTGTGGAGTTGTGAAACAATGAGACTCTTACATGCTGCTGATAAGTGCACAAGTGGGTACAACTACTTTGGAGAAGAAGGAGAAATAGATAATAATGATAAAGATGAGCATACCAAGAAACTGCACTCCAAGTTATTCCTTAGAAAAGTTCCTATACATGTACACATGGAGACATTTTTTAAAGAATAAAATTGTAGCGCTAGTAGTAAAAGAAAAACAGAAAACAAATTCAATCAAGGAGGTGGATCATGGTATGTTTCTACAATGGATTATTATAAAGCAATAAAAAAGGATTCAAAGCACATGGACCTATATCACAATTATAAGGCTGAACAAAAACATCAAATTGTAGTGTATATGTGCAGGATCATTCTATTTATTAAAGTTTAAATCATGTATATATTCAGAATATGTGTATGGATACATATGTTTGTGGATACTTTGTAATGAAAGTACAAAAACATTCTTGGATGTTTTTGAATACTAAGTTCAAAAACTCATGAATACTAAGTTCAAAATATTGGTCACTTCTTGGGCTTCCCTGGTGGCGCAGTGGTTGGGAGTCCGCCTGCCGATGCAGGGGACACGTGTTCGAGCCCCGGTCTGGGAGGACCCTGCATGCCGCGGAGCGGCTGGGCCCGTGGGCCATGGCCGCTGAGCCTGCGCGTCCGGAGCCTGTGCTCCGCGGCGGGAGAAGCCACAGCGGTGAGAGGCCCGCGTACCGCAAAAAATATATATATATATATTGGTCACTTCTAGAGAGGGAGGGAGGAAAATGGTACTTTGGAAGCATTTACCTACATATATATCTCCAAGGATTTGTTTATTTAAAACAAGGACCTAAAACAGATACTGCAAAAACTTAAGTCTTGACAAGCTGGTTGATAGACACATGAGTGGTTTTTATGTTATACTTTAAGCTTTTATGTGTATCTAAATTATTTCACATTACTTTTTGAGGGGAAGGCAATTCAAGAACGTTGCCAGGTTCTATCTAGGATGAACGGATGGTGCGTTTGTGACATTAGGCAAGATAGAGAATAAATAGAATAGAGCATGTTCTGGAGGTAAGAGGATGAATTTTGTTTTGCTGGTGTTTGATTTGACAAGCCTTGGAAAATCTAGGAAGAGAATTCCAACAAACATTTAATAAATATGCCCAAATATAGTATCAGTGCAGCAATGGGGTTAGAGATAGAGACTTGATGTTCAGAGCTTATGTGGCTTTGATGAAACCACGTGCTTTTATGAGAGTCCTGGGGAGAATGCATAGAGTGAGGCAGTCAGTGTTTTGAGGGCAAAGCCACAGACAAATTAATTTCTATGGAATAGGTAAAGGAAATAGATCCACAAAGAAGCAGGAGAAATAACTGTCAGAGTTATTGGGAGAACCCAGGTATAGTTGTTTCCCAGAAGTTAGTGAAGCATGGTGTGTTAAGAACAAGGAAGTGGTCTACTCTCAATTAACAGAGATGACCAGGCTGATAGCAACTGAGTACTTGTTGTATGCAGCAACACGGAAGTCCTATAAATTAGCTAATACTGTTGTTTCTATTTTAAAGATGCAGAAACTGATGACAAGAATACAGGTAATTTACTTAACATAATGCCGATATTAAGCACACCCCCAAAATTCAAACTCAGGTCTGAAGGCCTCCAGAGACTAAGCTTTTATAAGACCCAAGCCTTTTTATCTCTGTATGTTTAATGTCTGAATATAGTTACTGTTCAATATGTTGAACAGATGCATGAGTGAAAGGGGACACACAGATGATTTTGAGAGAGTTTCATTTTTCTCTGGTGGTGTTTATTGAGTACTTGTTAGGAAGAAGAGATTTACATGTAACAATTATTTTCTTTGCTTGTATGACAGATGAACTGGCATCCATTAGAGTTTTGTGCAAATATCATGTGTTGCAAATCAAAGTAATTTCTGAAAGGTATGTATTATTCCGAACTGGTTGTTTACAACATTTTCAGAATTACGATGACCTAATGATTTGCAGTACTACTGAAATATATGAGATATTTTTATTAAATAAATCAAAATAACTTATTTTCATCCATCTTTAATACTTTTCTGTCACTTTATTTCACATACTGGAAAGCTCTTGAGTCCATTTAACTATCCTCACGATTGATATCAGCTAGGAACAAGCTACAGTTATTTCTTGCCTAGACTACTATAACAGCCATCCATTTTCCTGCATCAAGCACTGTTCCTTTTCTAATTTATCCTGCACAGTTCAACAGAATAATATTACTGCTTGGAATGTTCCTCCCTCCCCCGCAACCGGTTATCTCCTATTCATATTCCTATTTGAGGCCAAATGTCTCCCCCTCAAGAAAGCCCTCTTGATTCACCAGATCTATTCTGTGCTTTCATAGCATCCAGCACTTTTATTTTTCATTTTGAGATAACTGCAGATCCATACACAATTGTAAGAAATAATGAGTGCCTGAGTATCTTCTACCTCAGTACCTCCCAATCATAACATTTCGCAAATATATAGAACACAATAGTGTTATGATGTGATTTCTTTTGTGTTCTGATTCCTACTCATCTTCTGTGAAACATGTAGGGTTTAAGTTATGTTCAGCTATGTTAAGTAGTTTAAATGGAGTCACAGTGGCCAATGTGAACTTCCATAGTAGTGGTTTTGAAACAGCTGGTATTGGACTGCGAGTGTGATAAATCAAAGACTATTATTTTAGATAAGGACTTTGTTTGGCAACATCCACGAAAATTATTTGATTCAATAATTTGTTATTATTTACTATGTATCTGGTACTTTTCTAAGCACTGAAGATGCAACAGTAATAAACCAAACAAACCAAAACAAACCCCTGCCCTCTGGAACTTACATTCTAGTCTATGGAGCTAAACAATCTTCAAAAAGTAAATGATATTCAATATTAATTTACTGATAAGTTCCATGCATATGAATAAAGCCTGGAAAAAGGCTAGACAGCCCAGGGGCACTGCAATTTTCCGTAGCATAGTCGAGGAAGGCTTCATTGAGAAGATAACATTTGACTAAAAACCTATAGGAGGCGAGGGAGTAAATCAGTTGGGTAACTGGGAAAGGAACATTCTAGGCAGAAGGAACAGCACATGTAGTGTCTTCCCAGAGTGTCTGAGTAAGCAAGTGCTAGAGGTAAATGAGCAGGATGGGAAGTATTAGGAGATGAGGTCAAAGCAATAATGAAGAGCTAGATCTGCACCGTCCAATACAATAGCTACTGACCACATGTGGTTATTGAGCCCTTGAAATGTGAATAGTTTAAACTGAAATGTGATGTCACCAGTTTTTGGACACTTAGTATAAAAAAGAGAATGTAAAACATTTCATTAATAATATTTTATATTGGCTACGTGGTAAACTCATAATATTTTATATATATTAGGTAAAATTTATTAAAATTAATTTTGCCTCTTTTTTAATGTGGCTATTAGAAAATCTAAAATTGTATAAGTTGCTCACATATATTTCTATTGGAGAGTATCAGAACTTATCATATAGGCCATGGTATGTGATTTTAAGGCTTTTGTCTTTTACTTTGAGGTAGGGAACTATGGGAAAGTGTTGATCAAAGTTTAAATTGTCTAATTTCCACTTAAAAGATTACCCAGTCTGCTCTGTTTTGAATGGAATGTAAGGACAATAATGGAAGCAGAGAGACCGGATTTAAGGCTATTACACTAACTCATATGAGAAATGATGCTGGCTTGGGTCAGTTTGGTAGTGGTGGGTATGGTGGGAAGAGGTCAGACTCTGGATTTATTTTGAAGATAGAACCAGTAGGATTTCATGACAAATTGAATGATGTGGAGCATGAGAAAAAGAAATCATCGAAAATCACTCCAAAGTTTTTGGCTTGAGTTACCATTGAATGGACACAGAAAAACTGCAGTTGGAATAGATTTGGAGAAGGAGATCAAGAGTTTGGATTTGAACATATTAAGTTTGAGATGCTTACTAGACATCAACATGGAGACACTGAGTAGGCAAATGGATATAAAAGTCTAGCTTTGAGGAAAAATCCCTAGACTGGAGATAACATTTGATATTTAAAGACTTTTGAAACTGGATGTGATCACCAAAAAGTTAGTTTAGATAGAACAAAAAAAAAGATGTAATAAATGAACCTTGGAGCCCTCCAACTTTACGAAGTTAGGGAGAAAAGAAAGCCTGCAAAGAAAATTCTCCTTCTTCCATGCATTTTACTGCTAAAAAATTGTTTTTGTTATTGAACTTCATTATATGAAGTTATTAGACATTCCCTTTGCAGTTATTAAAGCATGATTCCTTCTTTCCTTTAATCCCTCTGGTTTTCAAAGGTCCCCAGCCCTTGGTCATATACTTCATGCCCTAAAATGACCAGTGACTAATCTAAAAATCTGACAAATTAATGTTAAGTGAATGATAATGATTTATTGGTTATCACATCCAGATAGCACATTGACCTTTTAAAAGGGGACTTCAAATGTTCTAACTCAAGGATTTGGTTATGGAAAACTATTCTTAGGCTTATGAAGTAGACCTTTTTGCGTCCTGGGTCAACCATATGAAGTAGATGACTAATAACTAATGACGTAGTGAAAAGAGCACTGCACCAGAGAGTCAGGAACCCCAAGTTCTATTCCCAGCTCTACCATTCATCAGCTGTCTCCCCACAGCTGGTCTGAATAGAGTGATTAGCAGCTTCTGGTAAAGTTGTTACTGGTTAAAAGTAAGGACAATGTAGAGGGCTTTCCAATATTTAAATATATGTAATTTTAATAACTATCCTTATTACTGAGAGTATTTTCTAATTGTTGCATTAAAATGGGTGATAGCAGATGGTAATTGGTGTAGTAGGTATGATAGTAGATGGCGTTTTAAAGATTTTTACTTGGCATATACACAAACACACCAGTGGCAGCCCCTATTTATGGTTTATCTACAAATCCATTTATTTATACATGTTTCTCCTCCATGAAGTCCAGAAGTCTGAGAACCACTAATATTAGATACGTCACTTCAGCTTTCTGGGCTTTGTTTGTTCTGTATACATAACTACATAGTAAGAGTATATATAAATGCAAGGAAATAAAACACACTGGCCTCAATATAAAGCAATCTTTCGAATGAAGGAAGGAGAAATTAACGGGGATTGGGCTTCAGCTGTAGCTGTAATATTTTAAAAGAAAAAGATATGAAGCAAATATGGCAGTATGTTAATGTCTGTAAAAATGGGTGGTGAGTACATGGTTATTATTGTCCCTTCTATTGATATTTTGAACAACATCATCATAAAAATAAAAAATAATAATAACTAAAAGTAAGTCAGACTATGAAAATATGTTTTGGAATCAGAATCAGAACAATGTTCAAATCCAATCTCTGTCATTTGCTAGCTATTTGACCTTGGAAAAGTCAATTAACCATTTTACTTACTCCTCAGTTACTTTTTAGTGATAATAACCCCTACCTTGCAGAGCTTTTTTTTTTTTTGGTTGTGTCGGGTCTTAGTTGTGGCACATGGGATCTTCCTTGTGGCACGCAGTCTTCTCTCTAGGTGTGGTGTGAGGGTTTTCTCTCTCTGGTTGTGGCACTCGGGCTCCAGGGCATGTGGGCTCTGTGTTTGTGGCACACAGGCTGAGTAGTTGTGGCGTGTGGGCTTACCTGCCCCGCAGCATGTGGGATCTTAATTCCCCAACCAGGGATCAAACATGCGTCCCCTGTATTGGAAGGCGGATTCTTTGCCACTGGACCACCAGGGAAGTCCCCAGAGTCATTATAAATTAGACTCTTGAAGGCAAGGAACAAGATTTCACTCACTTTAACTAGTAAGGGTTTTATTGTGGTGTTAGGCAGGTGGTCAGGCCTCATCAGAATATCCATGCAATGAAAATGTCATAAGAACTTAAAGAGAGTTGAAGAATTAGAAGAGTCCCAACCAACTCCAGTGACTCACTTATTTCTTACCTTTGTAAAAAATTAATAAACAAAACCCTCAATTAAGTAGAATTGGGAAACCAGAAGGGGGAGCTCTCGTGCCCTGTGAAGATTGCAGAGCCCAACAGGAGGAAGAATGACTCTTCTTTCCTGGCAAGGACTCAGTCAGTGAAAAGCCATGGACTCCTGGTTTACTCTAGCCCTGCCAACTTCCCTTTCCTCTCTAGAGAAGCCTTCTCCTTCCCTTGCCACGTGGGGGACTTGCACATGGCTTGCCATCGTTTCAGACCCCGAATTGCAATTCTCTGCTGATTCCAAATAAGCCCGTCTTTGCTGGAGGAATAACTGGCAGTCTTTTTGTTTTAGGTTAGCATTTTGGTGGTCTGTGTGAAGACCAGAGAAGATCCAGGATGGCTCCGGGGCTGGTGAGCAAACAGGTGCAGTACCTACAATTGAGACCACTGAGCTCAATGCTTTTCTCACCAACCCCAGAAACTGAAGCTATGTCTTGCTCTTGGATCCGAGCCTCTGCCCTCTTTGTGTTTGAAGCTGTCCAGCCTTTATTTGGATCAACTTTATGGTTTCTTTCTTTCTGGTTAGAGCCTAGTTCTGTATTCAAGTACTTGTTTGACACTTCAGTCTGATTTTGAAATCAGACTGTTGCAACAGAAACCGATTGAGAATCCTTCGGCCCACTCCTTTGGGTACAAGGGCTGTTTCACTGAAACTGTGCCAGTTCAGCTATCCGCCCATTCCTTTGGGATAGGAGCTGTTCTACGTGAACTGACTGAGAAGCCTTCAGCCTGGATACTTCAGGACCAAGTTGTTCGCTTAGAACTGGCTGATATTAAACCTGTGGGCTGTTTGAACTGTTTGGGTTGCAAGCTGTTTGAATTGAACTGTTTGAAAAATTGTTCTTTTACTCTAGAGAAAAAACCTCTGAGAAATGGGATCCCAGTTAGCTAAGCATTTTGAAGGTGCCCCCTCACAAGGGGCTCTGCCCAATTTTATGTTTAAAAAATCAGGTCCCTCCTCATGCACGTTTCTAACTAAGTGGAGAGACCTAAACAAAGGAAATTTAGAATATCAATGGCCATTATGGGGAACTTTTTTTTTTTTATGGGGAACTTCTGAAATCCCTAAACTTAACTTTCTTAACACAGAATTGGAATACAGTAGCTCAAAATTTTCTAGAACTGAATGGCATGCCAATTTCAATTGGTAATTTGAGGCTTCCAACTGTAATCAGAAGCTTAAAATTGCCTCTGGAAAAAAAGATTTTAAGATTAACTGAAGCATTAAAAGACTGCAGAAAGATAAAATGCTCCTGAAGCCTCATGCCCCACTTCCCTGGCGTCTTTGTCTCAGACTCCACCTCCAGTGCCATCTTGTCTCCCCCGCTCAGTTCCTAGTGGTCAGACTCCACCACTGGTCCCATTTTCCTTCCCTTCCATGCTGCTTACACCTCCTCTATACCGTCAGTTCCCCCATGCTAATTATTTTCCCAAACTTGTTTTTTCTCTGACATTTCTCCCCAATCCCTTTCCTATCCTTTGAACTTGTCAGAACCTGTTCATTTAAAATTAAGTCTTCTGAGGACCTAGAGGTTAAACCCTTAATTTCTTATATTCCCTAGACTAAACCTTAACTGCCAGCCATAGTCAGATTTTCCCCAAAGTATCTGAAGATCCTCACAGCTTTGCTGAAGAATTTAATACAGTCATTCAAACTTATCAACCTGGTGTCTCTGACTTACATAAGTTAGTCCATATGCTTGTCTGTGAAGGCCAGGCCCAGCATTGGATGAAAACCACTAATTGGAAAATCCTGACAGGTCTCCAGAATTACAAGCGGGAGACCAGCCTGCTAACTTATTACATGATCAGGCTCATGCAATTGATAGGCAGCTTCAAGCAATTCCTAAGACTTGTCCAAACCCTGTTGATTGGAACAAAATTCAGGCTTGCACACAAAGGTATGATGAATATGTTTATGACTGTTACAATCAACTTCAGACTGTTTATAAAGAAAATTCTGGTCTTCCTTCTGATGTTGATAACACTGCAGTAGCTTTTAACTGTATGTTTACTAATGGGTTGAACTGGATCCTTCCAGTAAAAAGGACAAGAATGAAGTGGGAAACTACGTCCACTCCAGATTTAGTTAATCTGGCAAACCAGCTTTCTCCCACTGTAGACGAGTCACCTAAAAGAAAGATCACCAAAATTCCTAATCTTCAACTCCAGTAGTTGAAGGCCCCTAAATGAAACCAAAACTCTCCTAGTTTCTGCTATTATTGAAAAGAGCCAGGACATTGGCGAAGAGATTGTTACAAATGTAAGCACTTCAGGTGCCTTCAGCCTTCTAATCAGCCTTTCCAACATTCTCCCAATTCTCAATGATGGGCTTCCAAGGAAATACATGGGCTCTTCCCAATCCTGCTTCTTAATTGGCTTGGAAAAATATGTCTCCATATTAGGGATGAATCTTTTCCAGTCCAACTGACACATGAGCCACACTCCCAGTGTTCAAACCCACTACTATAAAGCAGCCCCTGCCTTGGAGTAGTAAAACAGTTCAAATAGTGGGGATCTCTAATGAACCTCAGGAGGGTCCTGCCTCTGAACCTATTCTGTTCTGCGTAAGCCCACTAGGGATACCCACCCTTTTCTCCTTAGTTCTTCCATCCCTACACATTTATTAGGCCAAGACTTCTCAGAGGAGTATCATGTTGAAATTTCTTTCTTCCGAAAGGGGGAAATAATTCTGGATTGACAGTAGTCATCAAAGTAACCAACCAGGTGAATTAAATGACCCTTTGACATCTTTCGTTTGTTCTGTTTCTGATGGTACTAGGGCCGATTATGGAACCACTAACCATTTGTCCCTATTAAGTCAGGTACCACTTTCCTTAGCAAAATCTCCAACAGATACTGGCAAAATTCCCAGTGCACCTCCCGTCAAGTTTCAAATCGACACCTCAAAATCACTTCCCAGAATTAATACCCTATAAGTAAAGAAGTCCTTCAAGGCATAAGGCCCACAGCAGAAGATTACAGGCTCAAGACTTCATTATCCCTTGTACTAGCCCCTGTAACACCCCCATTTAACTGGTGAGAAAACCTAAAGGCCAAGGGTGGAGGTTTGTCCAGGACCTACAAACAAATAAACAACATTGTTATTCCCTCAACAGTGCTGTTTTTAACCCTCATAGGTTTCTAACTTCCATTCCCACCAGAAGTAAATTCTTTACTGCAATTGATTTATGCAGGTATTCATTCTTTAGTATTCCAGTTGGTGAAACTAGCCAATACCTTTTGACCTCCACTTGGGAAGAAAAACAATTTACCTGGACAGTAATGCCTCAGGGTTTTACTGAGAGTCCTTATTTCTCACAAATCCTGAAGGCTCATAGGGAGGATATAAAATTCCCTAGAGGTTCTACCTTGTTGCAATATGTAGATGATTTTCTTCTTTGCTTTCCTTCTCAAGGCTCCTCACAGGAAGAGAGGATCACTTGCTAAAGCTTTCAGCCTTCAAGGGACATAAGGTTATGAAAGCAAAATTGCAGTGTGTCTAAACCCAGATTTGATGTTTAGGGCGTCTGATACCAGAACAAGGAGTACGACTAGACCCAGATAGGCTTCACTGTTTCCTAAGTTTCCCAAAACACAAAACTAAGAGCCAACTGTGAGGTTTTCTCGGACTAGTTGGTTGTCAAAATTGGATTCCAAATTCCTCTCTATTGCCAAACCTCTGTAAATTTTACTAAAGAATAACAACCCCAACCCAATTTTATGGGAAAAACTGGATATATATATATATATATGGGTACTCACCCCAAAACACAGGGACCACCATTGATCCATGATATAATACAGTTAGCAACTGGACCCTGTGGCATGGGGATACTCCCCTTCTCTTAGAGCCATTATGGCCACTGCCTTTTTAGTAAAGGCCATTGAGAGAATAATTGTGAAGTTCTCTTTAACCATTTTTTCACTTCACCCAGTAGAAGCCCTCCTGAATTCTTGTCACACTTGTTGCCAAATCTGGCTCCCTGTGCACCGATGCCAAATAGAAATAAGGAGACAGAGAACTGGAAGATAAGAAATAGAGAGGCTTTTTATTTTCTTTGCCAGGCAAAGGGAAAGCGCAACAGGCTAGTGCCTCAAGAACTGTGCCCCCCTTCTTGGGGAATCAGAGAAGATTTTATACGTGGGGCTCGCAGTCCGGGGTATATGATAAGGATCAAAAGTAGTGAAGGTCTTGCATTTCTTTTTTCTGCAAATTCATGGCCAAAGCTGGCATCAGGCACCTCAACAACAGGTTCTGGTGTCCCTGAAGTTATCGGCCTATCACCTTCTTTCTGAAATAAAGAGTGCTACAAGGGAGTGTAGGGGGAGAAGAAATGCCAGGTGCAAAGGGTCATTTGTATGGAGTCAGAGAGTAACCAGCTTTGTGAAGGACAAGTCTAGCTACAAGTGTTTGTTAGTAGTAACAGCTAAAGAATAACCAGGATTGCCTAACTCTTTCAGGCCTGTTTATGTTGTTTCCCTAGCCTGTTCGTTGTATCCTTATTTTCCTTGTTTATCAGAAAAGTTCTCATTTCTATTTTCACAGCAACACACTCAACATTTCTCAGCTGCCTCATCTCCTATGAAATCCTTTTGTTACCTGCTCCGCACATAACTCTTTTACGTTGTTATAACCTTAACACTGATACTCTTCTCTCCTCCATCACCGATGAAATCCATTATGACTGCATAATGATGATGGACCACCTCCTGACTACACTACTGCAACTCCTCTAGATGTTACTGAGGCAGTATTTTTACCTATGGCTACTTAAGTGCAACAGGCTGAATTATAAGCTCTTACATAGCCTTGCATTTTAGTCAAGGACAAAACTGCCAGTATTTACACTGATAGCAGATATGCTTTCAGAGTAGCTCATGATTTTGGAATGTTATGAAAACAACGTGGCTTCCTTGCTTCCAGCAGAAATAATATTTAAAATGACCTCTATGTTTAGGAATTATTGGATGTAATACTTTTACCTACAACTTTAGCTATTATTAAGATTAGGGGACATTCTAAACTTGACTCTCTGTAAGCTAAGAGAAATCACCTGGCTGACGTTTCTGCAAGGAATGTTGCCCTTAAAGGAACCAGCAGCAGCCAAACCTCAGTCATGGTCCAAAGGGATATTTTCTGAAATGATACTTTAGAAAAAAATGGCTAGAGAAGCCCAAAAGTTATCTTCAGAAAAGGTAAAACAAGATTAGAAATTCAACAATTATTTGTTTGATAAAAAACAAAGCTTTGGTTCAGACCAAATAACAACCCAGTCCTCCTGGAGACTCTAAAAGTTCCACTCCTTACCACTGTTCTTGCATTAAACCGTTGATCTACCAGAAAGACAATAGCCTCCGTGAATCAAAAGACAATAGCCTCCGTGAACTGGTGGGGAAACATTAGCAAGGACACAAAAAGCGTCTACCTCACTTGTCCCACTTGTCTGAAGTACAACCCAGGGAAGGCTGTTCATATTGCTCCTGGACATTTTAAACTGCCTAATGGACCATTCAAGGTCTGGCAAATGCATTTCATACAACTTCCTTCATCTCATGGATATAAATATGTTTTAGTCATGGTCTATGTTTTCACACTGGTAGCCTTCCCTTGCAGACAGGCTACTACCTGTTCTGTGGATAAAGCCCTTTTGGAAAAGATTATCACTACTTTGGGAACTCATTTCAAACTTCATAATAACTGAGGAACCCATTTTACTGGTCAGGTACTTTGACGAGTCTGTGCTGTTTGGTCACTTTTACCACTCTTTCACTGGTTTACCACCCTCAATCCTCTGGCTTAATCAAACACACTAATGGCATCGTTAAGACTCAACTGGCAAAATTTGTAGGGGTTCTCGAAATACCTTGGCCAGAAGCATTTCCATTTGTCCTTCTAAATCTCAGATCCATCCCTTTCAGGACTCATAAACTGTCACCTTTTAAGGTAGTCACAGATTGCCCAATGCACCTGGCTCCTGTTTCTTTTAACCCACAACTGATAAAAAGGAGAGATACTCCAATATTGCAAACTCCTAATTTCTTCCCTTAAAAATAACCATGTTTTGGTAGAGCAATCTTTTCACAGTGTGCCCTTGGAAGATGAAGACTTTGAGCATCAAACCTTACAAATTGGAGATTTCTTCTCTTAAAAGACACCTCCAGAAGAACTCTCTTCAACTGCACTGGAAAGGCCCATATCAGATACTGCTGAGTGACCCTTGTGCCACTGAATTCCAAGGAACAGACTCTTGGATTCAAGTGACACATGTAAAGAAAACACCAAACTGTGACTGGACCTGCACATTGCCTGGTGACCTGAAAGTAAAGATTTTCTGGAATTGAAGCAGATGACATTTAATGAGACAACTTTTCCAAATATCTGGACCAGGCCTGTTGGAAGTTTGTCACCAAACCTTCGATGATGACATAACACTTCAGATGATCTCCAATGTCTATGATCTTGATAACACATGAACTTTAGATAAAAGTACCTGAGAGTTTTCCCTTCTACCTGTGTTTGTTACTAGAATGTGACCTCAATAGTTTTCCAATCTGTGCACTTTTCCTCTGACGTGAGACACTACACTCAGGAAAGGTCCTTCCGGGTGCTGAGGGGAAAAAAACAGCTAAAACCAGAAAACCTGACCCTTGATCTGTGATGCTTTCAGAGAAAGACCTTGATCAATAGGAGGAAATGTAAAAAAACAGATAATAAACAGAAACTTCAATTAAATAGAGTTGGGATACCAGAAGGGGGAGCTCTTACGCCCTGTGATGATAGCAGAGCCCAACCGGGAGAAGGGTCTCCTTCAGGCCAAGAACTCAGCCAATGAAAAGCTAAGGAGTCTTTGTTTACTATAGCCCTCCCGACTTCCTTTTCCCATCTATAAAGGCATTTCTCTGTGGCTTGTCATGGTTTCAAACCTCAAATTTCAATTCTCTGCTAACCCTCCATAAACGCATCTTTGCTGGAGAAATAACTGGCAGTCTATTTGTTTTAGGTCAACACCTTCAAAGCAAGAATTGATGACTCTTCTACAATAATAGTTGATTAGCTTTTCTTTCCCCCCCACATTTACCACTCCTACTGTTACCTGCTCAGTCTCCAAGCCTTTTCTCACTCATAGCTTCTGCCACTTCATGCTATTTGCATAGTACCTTCACCTTGGAGTCGTTTTTGCTTTGGCACCTGCCACTAGCCAATAAAAGCTCTTCTATATCACAGTCAACTTGATTTTATTAATTTCCATACTGTTTGGAAAGAGCGGGACACTAAGCTATCTTGAGACCTCCTTGACAACTATAGCTTTGCCATGCTTCATGAGGTGTCCTTCCAGTAAGCTTTAGTCAAAAAGGCCATGTTATATGGTGCAGAACATGGCCATCTTATTGACAAATAATAAAGGCCTGTTCGAATGAGTAATAAAAGTAATGAAAGTTACTCCCACAACACCTGAATTGGTCCATCTAGCTCTTGTATGTAAAAAAGCCTAGCACAACATCTGGTAAAAACATAGAGGAGGGTTTCCCTATGCAGACCTGGAGGACCAGAAAGTCATTCAAGAGATGATCATGACTAAACTGAGCCCTAAAGGAGGAATAGGAGTCAGATAGGCAAAGTTACAGGGGAATACGAAGAGAAGGATAGAGTATTCCAGGCAGGGAGAGGAGCATGTCCAAAGATCTGAAAGCCAGAGAAAGTATGGGAGGCTTTGGGTCCCAGAGTTTGGTGGAGCATAGAATTTGAGGTGGGAGAAGCAGTCATTGTGAAAGTTGACAAATTAAAAAATGCAAAATTTCAGTATGCATCTGTATTTGTAATGGAGAAAAATAATTTTTCCTCTATCCTTCTAGGTTTTTGACTGAGACCCCTCTATAATAAAAGACAGATCAACAGGAGAAAATCAAACAGAAGTTTAATAACACGCATACCTCCTGTATACATGGGAGATACCCAGGAAAACTGAGTAACTCCCTGAAATGGCCCAAGCCATCACCCTAAATACCATCTCCAGCTAAAGAAAAAAGAAAGATTGGAGGCAGGGGGTGCAGAGGCCTGTTATGGGAGGTTACCAGGAAAAGCAAAGTAAACAGGGGTAATATTGTTATGCAGATTTAAGTCTTTGCCTTCTCCATTGATAAGAGTTTCTAGAGACTTAGAGTCATCCTTCTCTTCCTGCTACACAAATGGAGAGTTTCTTTATAAATGTAAATGTTCCTTACAAAAGGGTAACTTCTACTTGGTTTTCAGAGATTCTCCTGTTACTGCTGTTTTTCTTTTCTTTTCTTTTCTTTTTTTAAAATAATCAGTTCATGATAATCCTATGACAAAGAGTAATATTCTGGGGTAGCATATTCTGTTTCCTTCATGTTCAACAAGTCATAAGACTTGAAGTTTATCGAGAACCAAGATCATACTCTACAAAACGTGCAAAGTTTTTACCTGATGTGCTTAACTTTTAAGTATAGTAATAGCAGGCAAATAATTACTTTCATGTATAGTAAATTTTCATTCTTTTGTAGTTGGAAGAAGACCCATCTGAATTGCCAAAATTATGAATTATGAGATATTTTAAGAGGAATAGTTTTTAAACTTTCAAGGTTATAAGACTTTAATATATACAATTAGTAGTCAAATTTGAAAAATGCTTTCATATAAATATTATTTAATTGTTCTTACTCTTCTATAAATTGGGTCTTATAATATGCATCTCTATCTTTTTTTCCTATAAACTCACTGTCTCAGAGAGGCTAATAACTTCCTGGAGTTCTCAAAGCCAAATCTTGGAAGAACCAGATCTAGAGTCGTTTGTTTCATTCCAAATTCCTTGTCTTCATTGTGTGAGCTGTCTCTGAAAATAACGCCCTAGCTGTTCTTTGACAGTAGAGCATTTACAGTTAAGGATTATTTTCTTTTTCTTTTCTTTTCTTTTTCTTTAAATTAATGATGAATAAACTGCAAGCTGCTCTGCTGATTGTACATGCTGAAATGGAGCAGGACCTTGTGGAGCCCTCCTGGGTACAAATCATTTCTGTGTCCCCTGTTTCTCGTTTGCTGGGTTCATTCAACCTCCTTGACCTTCCCTGAGTTCCAAAGGGCAGATTCAAATAGTTGCTAATCAGGGAAGGGAGGGAATGCAAAACAAAGGAGGAGCAGTCAAGAAACAATAGTGCAGGGGCTTCCCTGGTAGCGCAGTGGTTGAGAGCCCGCCTGCCGATGCAGGGGACACGGGTTCGTGCCCCGGTCCGGGAAGATCCCACATGCCGCGGAGCAGCTGGGCCTGTGAGCCATGGCCGCTGAGCCTGCGCGTCCAGAGCCTGTGCTCCGCAACGAGAGAGGCCACAACAGTGAGAGGCCCGCGTACAGGAAAAAAAAAAAGAAAGAAAGAAACAATAGTGCAGCCTTGAGGCACAGCTACTACTCATATAGAATATAACGTGAATGATGCCTCCCCTACTTAGAGTTGTAGAGCAAGGGCACAGATCAACCAACATTCCTGTAATTAACAGTTGACACTTTCAAGGCAACTAAAATCATACTAGGGCTGAAAGTGAGTTTAGAGACCATCTAAATCCAGCTACTTCACTCTATAGATGAAGAAACTGAGGCCCACAGATTTTAGTTCATATTTATAAGATCAGAAATCAATCTTTTTGATTCCCAATGCATTGTTTTTGCATAATACACAAGTTTTAAGTATAGTTTTAGGAGATGGAGGAAACTAATCTCCCAAGAAATGAAATTCTTTGTTGTTTTTTTTTAAATAAATTTATTTATTTATTTTATTTTTGACTGCGTTGGGTCTTCGTTGCTGAGCACGGGCTTTCTATGGTTGCGGCGAGTGGGGGCTACTCTTCGTTGCGGTGCACAGGCTGCTTACTACGGTGGCTTCTCTTGTTGTGGAGCTCGGGCTCTAGGCTCACAGGCCTCAGTAGTTGCAACACTCAGGCTCAGTAGCTGTGGCTCGCAGGCTCTAGAGTGCAGGCTCAGTAGTTGTGGCACACAGGCTTAGTTGCTCCGCGGCATGTGGGATCTTCCTGGACCAGGGCTCGAACCCGTTTCCCCTGCATTGGCAGGTGGATTCTTAACCACTGCACCACTAGGGAAGTCCCAAGGAATGAAATTCTTAACCTAGTAAGCTAGTAACCTCGGTATTAGTTTGTAGATGAAAAATTAATCAGTCAATCTATGAAAGAAATGAAGAATTTTATTCAAGCCAAATTTGAGAATTATAACCCAGGAGCAGCATCTCAGAAAGCTGTTCCTCCCCTTAGAAGTTAAGGCACAGCTATATAAGATTTTTGGGACAGAGGACAGTTCACACAATCCAGATCTAAGCGTCACTGTGGCTCCTTAAAAGATGAAGAAGGAATGTTACCGATACAGGAGCTAGATGTGCCCCAGGCTGAGCAGCTGGGGACAAATACTCCAAGATGAAGAGGAAGAGGAGCTGAGCCCTGCCCAGATAAGAGACCAAATATTTCTCATTCTTGAGGTCAAGGAGACCTTCCCGACTACACAGGTGCAAAAGGACTCCTTGGAGGTCGAAAAGGGAGTGATGTCAACCTGCCCATTGGGCCTCTTCTCTAGAATCCATCTTGGCTAAGGGATGTGCGTGCACACACATGGGAGGACCCTGAGATAAACCGAATATGGACTCAGAGCCAGGCAAAGCAAGATGATCTGCCAGAGGAAACCTGGGAGAAACGCCCCACATAAGTGATTCAAACTACCATGAGGGCTCGACTCCCTCTCTGAGTCCGCCCATGTGTCTATCCACCCGTACTCCTCCTAACAAACACATTACTTGTTTCACTACTTTCCGTCTTTTTATGGAAATTTATTTCTACAAAGCCGATGGGCAAGGGCCTTGTCCCTGGCCACTGGTCATCGTGGTCTTGTGGCTAGGATTCAGCGCTCTCGCTGCTGAGGCCTGACTTCAGTTTCTGTCTAGGAACCGAAATCGTGCTTCAAGCTGCTGCAGGCTGAGGTCCCCGAGATCATTCTCTTTTAAGGCGTTGTCTTACTGATGCTAGGAGAATGTTGCTCTTTACGGTTGAGTAGGTATTTTTGCTGATGGGGGAGACTTGGTAGATGCATCGTGCAGATACACAATGCGCAGTACGGGAGACAGAGGAGGCCAAAGGGCAGAGAAAACTTTTTTATGTTTCAGCTTTTCTTGTCTTGCCATGAAATATGAATTTTATTTCACAAGTCAAATGGTTAATATAGTACAGTAATATTATATAGTGCTATATATAGATATTATTTATTATCTATGATATTTACTATTTAAATCAGTTGTTCTCAAACTTTGGCATGTGTCAGAATCACCTGGAGGGCTTTTTAAAAACAGATGGTTGGGCTCTACCCCCAGAGTTTCTGATTCAGCTGGTCTAGGGTGGGACCAAGCATTTGGATCAGCAGCTAATGCTACTGGATCAGGGACCACACTTCGAACCCTATTGTTTTAGATCTAAGCCTTTAAAGCCAAGTTATCTGCCACTGAAAACTGTGTGAACCGTGTGGTGCATTAATCTTTGAGCCTTAGTTTTTTATCTGTAAAATAATAATATGTACCTTATATGGACTTAGTGTAACACAAAGCAATATATGTAAAGAGCTTGAAGAAGTTCAGTACAAACTTCCCCAAGATGTGTCACTATGGCGTGTGGATTATTTTGAGCTAAAGGCAATTGAGACCCTGCAGGCTCAAGAGAAACTTTTGCTCCTCCCTTTACATTAACCTAGAATAATTTAAATCGGGGGGTCTTTTCCAGAATGAGAGTTATTATCAGAGATAAATTTTATCTGAGTGACTCATCTGCATGGCAGGGCAAAGATCTAATTACCAAACATATGCTCTTCTTATTGTCCTGTGAATTGTCCTCCTCCCCTTGGAAGCCCCAGGGTCCCTCTCCCACTCCTTAGCTCAGGGTGACATGTAAACCTCTCCTCACTTTTCTGTCTTTGAACCCCTCAGATATGTGGGGTTCCCATATGTAAGAAATTTAATTTGTTTTTTCCTGTTAATGTCTCATGTTGATTTGATTATTACACCCAGCTGAAAGAACCTTCAGAGGGTAGAAGAAAATTTTTTTTCCCCAACAAGCTGTATGCCTGGTGTCTAAGGATACATGGTTACCATCGTTATATTTTTTATCATTATCATATTGATTCCCTAAGCATTCAGACTCACCAGACACAGATAACTAAGTTAATCAAGTATATCCTAGTAGGGTTCCTTTGGGACTCTATTTAATACACGGAAAGAATGATTCTGTCGGCATAAAAATACTTGTAATTCTGTGCCACTGAAAGTACTTGAAATGGTTTCCTAGTTAAAGTAAAAAGTTTAGCCAGCCCTCTTTCCCCCATTAAGTTTAATAAACTATCAATTTGTTTGGTAGAACGTTTCTTTATCTTCAGAAGGTAACTGGTTTAAACTGTCATCAATTTGAGTTACTGAGGACTGCATTAATGAGGTGTTACTGTGTGTAATATGTTTAAGCGTGGGTGTCTTTGTTTAGGAAATAGAGTTTTTATGGAGGTCAAATACCCTTATTGATTGTTTGACAAAAGTCTCTTCAAATGCAAATGCTTCCTGTCTGGAGGTAAATAATCTCAGACAGTTGAGCAACACATAAAAAGAAAGCCAACTCTTTTAAACCCCAAATGTCAGCTGGGTGGTAAAAAGAATTTTGTTGAATGTATTCAAGGGGGAAAGTAATTTTTTTCCTGAGCTCTCCTTGCTACTGTGCCACTCTATATTCTGGGGCTTGCCTCCTGGCAGATTGTTTCATTATCCAGCGGTATCATTAATCTTTTTTATTAGCACCTTAAAAAATAAACAAACAATGATTTTGTTATGTTTGACACAAGTAGTGCATTTTAATTTTGTAGGCTTGTATTATTGACTTGAAAAAAACCTGCAACAATTCACATTGAAATACCACACTCAATTCTTAACAATATGAAAACACTACTTGATGTGTAGAAATATAATGGCATCTGTTATGCATATTAAATGAAGCAAGCTATTTCTGCAGCTTCCACATGGAGCTTTAGATTAACTAGGAAAGTTAGTATTAATTACCACTGAAAAATTAAAACTTGTCATTCAATCTTGTACTCTCCATGAAAACTCTCCATGAAATTGAGTCAACGCTCCATGAAATATACTCAGAATTATTTGATGAAGACCACACAAAAGAATGCATATGGATCGGTTAAATGATAAGATAAATTTCAAAGTTGGTAAATAAAAATTAAAGATATCTGTTGCCCTCACACAGTATTTTTTCCAGCTTCTAAAGCCTAGATTTTCTTAATATGTGTATTAGGCATGAATAAAATTCATTAATTACAACCCAAAAAAAGGGTAACTAAACATAGCAAAAACTAATATTGTTACCGAGTCCAAGCTCGCTCTGCTCGCCCCACTACAGGCCAAAAAATCGGAGACGAGGTGTGGAGGCACGAGTACGACTTTATTCGGAAAGCTGGCAGACCGAGAAGATGGCAGACTAGTGTCTCTAAATAACCATCTTATCGGGGTTTAGATGCCAGCTTCTTTTATAGCACAGAGAGGCGGGAGGAGATGAGGAAGTAAAGTAAAAAGGCCATACGTTTTGCAAACATCCCCTGGAACGGCCAACCTTGGGGAGGGGATGTGTTAATTTCTTCTTTCTTGCAGTCATCCACAGGTGGACAGGGTCCGAATATTTCCCTGAACAAAGGCACTTTGGTTTAACATTCAGGCAGAGGGGCAGGGTTCCTCGAGGCAGGCCATTATGTATAGACAGTGTCCTTTTAGTGAGCAAAAGCAACGGGAAGCAAAGGTTAGAGTAAAGGAAACAGATCCAACATGTAGTCAGATTTGGCTCTCCCCTGTTACAGCATTAGTTAGATGGTAGTATTTGCTTTTATTCAAGATTTTCATATCTTTCATGTTACAGATTTGTTTACTGTAATGCAGGTTTTCCTAAGTCTGTGCACATATGAAAATTTTCTCAGAGATTTTTTTAAATGAGTGATTTTAGAGGCTACATACTAAATCTATTAAATCTCAGTCTTCGGGGCTGAGGTTCAACAACCTATATATATATATTTTTTCTTCACTAGTGGTTCTACTGCAATTAGCAGGTCACCAGGTATTTGAAGAATATCATTATAATGAACAATTAATGAGTGTTTTTATTCTAAAGACTTTATATATGATCTTCAATGTGAATTTCAGCTTCTGAGAAAAATAGAAAAGCAGAAATATCAGAGATGTCATCTTACTGTTTCCCAGAAATTGTCTGTAAAAAAATCAATAACAGAGCTAAAATAAATGTCCAAAATCAAATATACTGTACATTCTTATACATATATCTTTCATAATCCACCATTAGCTGACATGTTATCAAAACTTGACTCCAGGGCTTTCCTGGTGGCGCAGTGGTTGAGAGTCCGCCTGCCGATGCGGGGGACACGGGTTCGTGCCCCGGCCCGGGAGGATCCCACGTGCCGCGGAGCGGCTGGGCCCGTGAGCCGTGGCCGCTGGGCCTGCGCGTCCGGAGCCTGTGCTCCGCAGCGGGAGAGGCCACAGCAGTGAGAGGCCCGCGTACCGCAAAAAAAAAAAAAAAACTTGACTCCAAAAGAACACTTATTTTGAAGCCAAGTTCCTGGAATGGAGGTAGAAATAGATCTTGGCCTCTTCTTCTCCACCTTTTGATCAAGCCATGCCTTAATAAAAGCACAACATGTAACCCAAACACTGAATGAGAGTAAGAGTACATTCACCAAGTAGCCTGATTATTGGCCCTCATTATATGTCAGCATTTCAATGACAACAAAATTACCTCCTTCATTCAGCTCTAAGGCTCCTCGAAAAATGGGAGCAAGTCACCCTAAATTTCTGAAACTATCTTAGGATTCAGATACAAATCTAAGAGGCAAAACGTTTCCCCATGGTGCTGGTCTCTGAGGATTAGAAATTAATTACAAGTATACGGAAAAAACTACTGTAAAATAAAATACAATGAAAAAAGAAAGGTCAGAAAAATGCATTTGATGTGGTACTACAAATTTGTAGTAAATACGTTGTTTCATAAATGGTTTTAGAAAAATTAGCCTGCTATATGAAGAAAAATAAAGCTATTTATACATATCCAAACATAAGCATAAGTAGATTAAAGACCTAAACTAAAAGATGAAAAGAGGGAGACTAACTTTTTAATCTCATAGTAGGGAAACAGCTCTCAAGCAATGGCAAAAAGAATATACCATTAAACAAACAAACAAAAGATATGATTATATATTTAAAAATGTGAATAGAAATTATGTATAGACTCCAGCTTCCTTAGTTTAGCAAAGCAGCCTGATTCGGTCATTTTCACTCTTTAGCTAAACTGCTCTCAGTTGCACCCCTAATTAGGCTTGGATTGAGTGGAAGATAGTTCAGCTGTTCTGCATAAAAATTGAAGTTGAGTGCTAGAGTCAGAGGTGAAGGAGCTAGTGATTAGATGGAAGGAGGAAATGAGAACAAAGAGGGAGAGAGGAAGAAAGAGGGAGGGGGGAGAGAGAGAGAATTTTAAGAAAAGACATATATTATTCATTTTCAGATTTTCTTCTGCTTGTTGCTGATATGTAAAAGCCTCCTACACTCCCCTCTGCTGTTCCATTATCCTTACATCTTCCATTCTATACTATTACATACAATGGCTATGGGTAAATACATAAAATCAAGGAAGGGAGACTATGTTTCACATTTGGGTTTAAGCAAAGTGGCAAAATGGAAACAGCCGCAAGAACCCATTTAGGTAGAATTTAAACATTCTACAAAAACAGAAAAATAAGAGAAAAATGACCAAGAGTACATCATGACAAAGATATTTGGAAGGATGAAAATTTCTTCACTATCTGTGGGATAGGGTTTCAAGCAAATATAGGTGCATCACAAATGAACAGGGCCATCCTAAACTGACAAACTCGTATATATGACACAGATTAGGCCAATCAGATCGTTTCTTCCTGGCTTTGAATATTGAGAGTGGAGTAACACAAAGGCCAAACGTGCTTGGTGTTCATTCATCTCAACAATGATTTCTTGATGAGGCTGCTCATTATATCCTACGCCCTAAATCTCCAAGGTTGCCTCAGTTCTTTTACTTTCCAAGTTTATGCTGCAGTCAAGAAGTTTTTAAAATGCACCTGTACGGGCTTCCCTGGTGGCGCAGTGGTTGAGAGTCCGCCTGCCGATGCAGGGGACATGGGTTCGTGCCCCGGTCCGGGAGGATCCCACATGCCGCGGAGAGGCTGGGCCCGTGAGCCATGGCCACTGAGCCTGTGCGCCCGGAGCCTGTGCTCCGCAACGGGAGAGGCCACAGCAGTGAGAGGCCCGCGTACAGCAAAAAAACAAAACAAACAAAAAAAAACGCACCTGTAAAACCTGTTTGGTATACGTACCCCAAGTTTGTGAGGTGGGAAATACATACTTTTTACTACCAATATTCCATTCAAACTATAACTTCTCTGTTCCCATGTTAAAGCATTATTCTGATGTCTCTGCCATCCAGTTGTGTATCTATCTTATTCCTCCTTGTCTGTGACTTTTAAAAAAACTTTTGGTGATTATTTAATATCCATTAAAGATATTGGTGCCTACTCACAATTTTCTTCTGTATCCCAATCCCTGCCATCAATGCATGGTGAATTCTGTTTATATGTACAGTAAGTAGCTACAAATTTTTTTCATGCCACTTCAGTAACTTACTCCCACATCATGAATCTTGCCATCACTCACAATTCATCTATTTGTGAAATAATTAATTCAAATAACCTACTTTATAATGACTTCTTTTAATTCCCATTCTCTCTCTCTCTCATCCCACATACATATGGCCTGATCTCATTGAATATGCCAGTCCCTTAGTACTTCATTTTCTCACTTTATTAGACCCTCATGAATTTATTTCCTTTTCCAGCCAATGTGTTCCTCCATGACTTACCATTTCATTTTCTTACTATCACCCTTAATTCTCTTGGCCACCTGTCCTGCTTTTGCATCTGTCCCTCAAAATCTCCAACCCTGGATTAATTGAAACTTCTGCCATAGTCATTGTTACACCTGAATAGTTGAAAGTTGAAAGGAATCTCTGTGGATTAGTACCATAATGAGTTGATGGCATTCAATCTCTCCTTTATCCTTATTTTCAATCACTGTACTTTTCCTTGAACTATTCTTAACCTTTTCTTCAACCTTTCACTCTATCCCCTTATCTTTAGCCTATAAACATGCTTGTCTCTCCCATTACAAAGAGACCCTCTGTATATTTATCTTTCATTTACTTCTAGCTAAAAATCATCTCTCTCTTCTCCACTCCCATAAGCTCACCTGACTGTCTTCTGCTCTTCTTTCTCCAAATAAAAACGGTTATCAGGGCTTCCCTGGTGGCGCAGTGGTTGAGAGTCCGCCTGCCGATGCAGGGGACGCGGGTTCGTGCCCCGGTCCCGGAGGATCCCGCATGCCGTGGAGCGGCTGGGCCCGTGAGCCATGGCCGCTGGGCCTACGCGTCCGGAGTCTGTGCTCCGCAACGGGAGAGGCCACAACAATGAGAAGCCCAAGTACCGCAAAAAAAAAAACAAAAAAAAAAAACAAAAAAAAAAAACAAAAAAAAAACGGTTATCACATACTCTTGCTCAAAAAGCCTAACATTTTGATGTAACATCCTTCAGTTATAGGAGATCATACTTATTCTGTTCACTTATTGGTTTACTTTCAGGTGTCAGTTAAAACCATTTCACCATCCCTGATTTTTTTTTTTTTTTTTTTTTGCGGTACGCTGGCCTCTAACTGCTGTGGCCTCTCTCGTTGCGGAGCACAGGCTCCGGATGCGCAGGCTCAGCGGCCATGGCTCACGGGCCCAGCCGCTCCGCGGCACGTGGGATCTTCCCGGACCGGGGCACAAACCGGTGTCCCCTGCATCGGCAGGCGGACTCTCAACCACTGCGCCACCAGGGAAGCCCCATCCCTGATTTTTTGACTTAATTTGCTTAGTGTATGTGGTACTGATTTCTTATAGGACACTGGTTCTCAGACAAGAATACTAAATCAGAACTTCTGGTGGTGATTTCCAAATATGAGTGTTTTTATTTATTTTTTTTAAAGTTATTAACTTTATTTACATGGCCATGCCATGCAGCATGCAGGATCTTAGTTCCCCGACCAAAGATCGAACCCGTGCGCCCTGCATTAGGAGCATGGAGTCTTAACCTCTGGACTGCCAGGGAAGTCCCAAGTGTTTTTAAAATGTAGCCCACGCAATATTGATATGCACCCCTGATTAAGAAAGAGCAACTGTTTAGATACTCTAAACATAAATAGTAAAAACTTCAAAACTTACTAACCATTTTATAAGAAAACAAAATTAAATAACTTTTTATTTTGATAGTTCACACAAGGGAGAGAGTAAAGAATTTCAGTTATGGTTGTCTGTAGTTTCCTTAACACCACTGGAAGTATCTGAGGAATAGGGACTGTGCTTGCTGCTTGAAAATCAATACCCAAGAGGCAGTTGTTGGTAGAAAGAAAAGTTGCTTTTAATCAGAACACCGGCAATCTGGGGAGAAGACAGACTACTCATGTCCCCCCACAAAATCAGCTTTGAAGATTCTGCTCTGCCATGAAAGTTTTTAAAGGGAAGTAATCTCAGTTAATCATTGAGATGGGGGTCAGAGTCATCACCTTCCCCCACTGCACGCAGGCTTGTTGACTTCTTGACATCTTGTGATCTTTCTTTAGATGCTACCTTGTTCACACAGTTTGTTCTTAAGATTACTGAAGGGGAAACTAGGGAAGAGATCTGGTCATCTGTTAATTACTTATTCTTCATTTCTTTGATCTACGGAAAGAACCAACAGGTAAGGCAAGGTATTGTGTGATCAAAAGTCTTGAAAGGTATTCTAGGGCCAGAGATGAATAGAGCACAGGGGTGCCTGGTTTAAGGTTAGTTACAGTATAGCTTTGCTACAGTGACAAGAGAAAAAGGTTTTCTTCCTGAGAGCGGTTTCCTGAAAAGAGCTCCTTACATTCTACCTGGGTATCAACCATTTGCTTGGAGACAAGGGTGGGTGGCATGGGCTTTGGATTCATACAGGCCTTGAACACATCCTACTCTAGCTATTTACCTTTGAAAAAGTTACTTAACCATTCTGAGCCTCAGTTTTCTCATTTGTAAAATGAGATAGTAAGAATACCTACCTCATTGAACAGTTGTAAAAATTAAATGAGATAATGTATGCAAAGAATTTAGCAAAACCCCTGGCACATTTTAATTGCTCAAAAAAAAACCAAAAGTAACTGCTATGGTCTTGCTCATAGTACACATACTAGGCACTTGAATTCCTGATGTTTCTCATGTTTGCACTTAGAAAAAAAATTACTACCATTTGTGTAGTACTTTACAGCTTACTAAGTGTTTTAGCTTGTGCTATTACAATCTATCCTTGCAAAGCTCCTTAAGTTAGGCATATTATACATATTTTACAAATTAGAAAATTTAGCCAAAAATTGGCAATCCAGCTTACATAGGAAACCTGAATGTGAGAGAACATAGTGTGTTCAGGGAACTTCCATAGATTGAGAAGGAAGAGTACGAAAAGATGAGGCTTGAAAAGTAGTATACTTGAAGCTATAAATCATATTGTGATTTATAACCACGCTTCAGGTTAATATATACATACACAATCATTTTGTTTCAGAGTTGCCTCCAGAACTAAAACCAGACTGGACAAAATAACATAAATGGTTATTAAACTAATCTAGATCTCTAGGTTTTCTTCTGAGATGCGTAAATATTTATGACTTTCCCATAACATCATCTCTTTAGTGACACAATAGAATCAATGTAATGATATATGGAGAAGATTGATAGATAAGCATCTCACCTACATCTTTCTATTTATTTAGACTATTGATTTCAGACTCTAGCTGATCTTCTTTCAAAAGCCACACTTTTAGTTCATTTGATCAGCATGGGTTTTGTTGATTTTTTTTTTCTTTTTAACCAACAGGTGTTTGTTTCTTTCTACCCAGCTGAGGTACGATTACTATGGAAGAGCTGCTGGACATTGTGCTCCTACAGGCTTCATATATTCTTCCTCTCCCTTGGATTTCATCCAAAGCCAATTTCGTTTAATCTGCCTGCTGCTGCTCTAGAAGTGACATCTGTTCAAATTTACACTCTTTATCATGGCTGACATGTTGTTTGTGTGTCTGTTTACCTCAAGCCTAGTTCCAACTGCCTCTTGCCGATAATTTGTGATTTCTTCCTTCAGTCTCTCATAGGTTGGTAGGCATTGTGTTTGTTTATGCAGCCTGACTCATATACCTAACTTTCTGTCCCTTGTACTACTTGCAATTATGCCTGAAGGGAGCTGGAACTTATATGACAGGAAAAATATAGATTAGTGGATTGAGGGGGAACAAAAATAATTTTCCTGCTTGTTCACCTTCAGGTACCACCAAAATATGCTCCAGTAATTAGGCAACCTGACCTCCGTGAAACCCAGAAAACATAGATCAAAGAACTTAACCACATACTGTCTTTGCAATGTGTGTGAAGAGAAATACATAGCAAAGAATGCTCACTTCCAGTTCTCTTTTTTAGAAGAGGTCCTGGCAAAGGTTGAGAGTGAGCAGAATAAAAATGTATTCCCACAGTAAAAATGTGACATTGTAATTTTGCCACCAAATTTACTACAACTGGATCTCAGCTGATTAATTTTAAGAGAATCCTTTAAAATTGAATATAAAAATAAAGGTGAGAAAAGAGTACACATCATTATTCCCTGCATATCACAGTAGTGAAAAGAGATTAAGATAATATAAGAAGGAGTAGCAGGAAGGCAAATTATTTAAATTCTGCAAAAGGTGAAATAATTTTGAATGCTGATGTTAGTAATATCAAAGAATACATTATGTATTAGTAAGATCATATATAAGAACAATTAATAGCAATTAGAGCAGAAACCCATGAGAAAAAGTTCAATAGAAATAAAGAGTAAATGCACATAGTAGAAGGGGCACATCTGAGTGATAGAGAGTAGCAGAGCCAGGCATACCGATGAAAACTACTGTGGATGAAAAGCCACAATGGTAAAAAAAAATACTGATGTTATTACTCAAAAAACGTCTGAATGATTATTATCTCATATTGAATTTTTTATATGTCTAGAAAATATTCTGAGATTTCAATGACTTTCATGACATCTCCCAGGGAAGAGAATCAGCCAAAGAAAGATGTGTGAGCAATATTTATGTACAGTAAAATAGTTCCAATTGTCTACACAGGAAACATTTACATTCTCTATCAATTCTCTACCCAGGTTCCAGATATTGGTATCTATTTCATCGGCTGTCTATGTAAGAAGAGATGCTTTTCTGAACTATGACATAATTATAAATGTCTCAGAACCATTTACAAGAATAGGAAGGGACTACAAGATTAAGAGGGGAAAAAGGAAAGTGCCTTTCAGTTCCCAATGCTAGATTATTTCCTTTTCCTTAATGCTCTTCCATGCTATATAGTCCATCTAATTTATTTTTCCACTTAGGCTGTCTGGACTAGGTACTGATAATATGACAATACTTTCAGCAATGGCAGTGAACAATCAGGACACTTGGAATAATTTCAGTGGTGCTGGGAACACATTTGCTGCATTTTTTCAGGTACCATATTAGTCAAATTTTCCTTTATTGAGGAACCTTGGCAGATAAGGGATTTCAAAACCTGGTTTTCTCTAATTACTTGAGGTATACGAAGATTAGTAGCAGAGAGGTTAAATTATGTCACCTTGAAGACAGATAGGTTAATGAAAAAAGAAACCAGATTTCAGCAGTGTAATTTTTAACTCAAGTACAGGTTAAAAGGAAATTAATACCTAAGGTGGGCACTTGTTTTGGAACAGAAACATAATAATGGATCTGATTGATTTCCATAAATTCTCAGCAAATGTCTTCATGTTTATATGTTGAAATCATGAATTCCACAACACCTGCTGCAGTGAGTCAGCCACTACTTGGTGGGGGAAAGCTATGACACTTGAAATAGTTCATGAAGACATTTTTAATGCTATATTGACCTAGAAAATTGCTTCATTATTAGGGAATTTAGCAAGTGAAACCCTTGCTAAAGATCTGAGAGTCTTCTTCTTATAGATGATTAATCTATATGATTAATCTATTATGTAGAAAACTGTATTGTCCACCTCCCATATGTAAAAGCCTTAGGGCATATACCCAGATTTGTTCATAGTCAAAGACCTTCCTAATTTTTAAATTCGTATTTAATAAGTATATATTGTTAAAAGAAGTGTACGATCCAGGACAGTGATCTCCCTAGTTCAGTGTTCTATCTCTGGACAATGGCCTCCAGGAGGGATTTTTTTTGTTTGTTTTGCTTTATTTATTTTTTCTTTTACAGAACATAATTACTGCAGACAATGTCAAGCTCGAAAAGTTAAAGGTATGTGTGTTTTTTTTTAACATCTTTATTGGAGTATAATTGTTTTACAATGGTGTGTTAGTTTCTGCTTTCTAACAAAGTGAATCAGTTATACATACACATATATCCCCATATTTCTTCCCTCTTGCATCTCCCTCCCTCCCAACCTCCGTATTCCACCCCTCTAGGTGGTCACAAAGTACTGAGCTGATCTCCCTGTGCTATGCAGTTGTTTCCCACTAGCTATCTATTTTACGTTTGGTAGTGTATATATGTCCATGCCACTCTCTCACTTTGTCCCAGCTTACCCTTCCCCCTCCCCATGTCCTCAAGTCCATTCTGTAGTAGGTCTGCGTCTTTATTCCCATCTTGCCCCTAGGTTCTTCATGACAATTTTTTTTTTTTAGACTCCATATATATGTGTTAGCATAGTGTATTTGTTTTCGTTTTTCTGACTTACTTCACTCTGTATGACAGGCTCTAGGTGCATCCACCTCACTACAAATAACTCAATTTCATTTCTTTTTATGGCTGAGTAATATCCACGGTACATATATGCCACATCTTCTTTATCCATTCATCTGTTGATGGACACTTAGGTTGCTTCCATGTCCTGGCTATTGTAAATAGAGCTGCAATGAACATTGTGGTACATGATTCTTTTTGAATTATGGTTTTCTCAGGGTATATGCCCAGTAGTGGGATTGTTGGGTCATATGGTAGTTCTTTTAGCTTTTTAAGGAACCTCCATACTGTTCTCCATGGTGGCTGTATCAATTTACATTCCCACCAACAGTGCAAGAGGGGTCCCTTTTCTCCACACCCTCTCCAGCATTTATTGTTTGTAGATTTTTTGATGATAGCCATTCGGACTGGTGTGAGATGATATCTCATTGTAGTTTTGATTTGCATTTCTCTAATGATTAATGATGTTGAGCATTCTTTCATGTGTGTGTTGGCAGTCTGTATATCTTCTTTGGAGAAATGTCTACTTAGGTCTTCTGCCCATTTGTGGATTGGGTTGTTTGTTTTTTGATATTGAGCTGCATGAGCTACTTGTAAATTTTGGAGATTAATCCTTTGTCAGTTGCTTCATTTGCAAATATTTTCTCCCATTCTGAGGGTTGTCTTCTCTTCTTGTTTATGGTTTCCTTTGCTGTGCAAAAGCTTTTAAGTTTCATTAGGTCCCATTTGTTCATTTTTGTTTTTATTTCCATTTCTCTAGGAGGTGGGTCAAAAAGGATCTTGCTGTGATTTATGTCATAGAGTGTTCTGCCTAGGTTTTCCTTTAAGAGTTTGATAGTTTCTGGCCTTACATTTAGGTCTTTAATCCATTTTGAATTTATTTTTGCCTACGGTGTTAGAGAGTGCTCTAATTTCATTCTTTTACATGTAGCTGTCCAGTTTTCCCAGCACCACTTATTAAAGAGGCTGTCCTTTCTCCACTGTACATTTCTGCTGCCTTTATGAAAGATGAGGTGACCATATGTGCGTGGGTTTATCTCTGGGCTTTCTATCCTGTTCCATTGATCTATATTTCCATTTTTGTGCCAGTACCATACTGTCTTGATTACTGTAGCTTTGTAGTATAGTCTGAAGTCAGGGAGCCTGATTCCTCCAGCTCCGTTTTTCTTTCTCAAGATTGCTTTGGCTATTTGGGGTCTTTTGTGTTTCCATACAAATTGTGAAATTTTTTGTTCTAGTTCTGTGAAAAATGCCAGTGGTACTTTGATAGGGATTGCATTGACTCTGTAGATTATGTTGGGTAGTAGAGTCATTTTCACAATGTTGATTCTTCCAATCCAAGAACATGGTATACCTCTCCATCTATTTGTATCATCTTTAATTTCTTTCATCAGTGTCTTATAATTTTCTGCATACAGGTCATTTGTCTCCTTAGGTAGGTTTATTCCTAGATATTTTATCCTTTTTTTTTGCAATGGTAAATGGGAGTGTTTTCTTAATTTCACTTTCAGATTTTTCATCATTAATGTATAGGAATGCAAGAGATTTCTGTGCATTAATTTTAAAGGTGTTTTTGAAACTTCCTGTTCTTCTCATTAATATACTATTATGGACTTTCATTCAAATATTTAAAACATGCTTGAAACTACTATTTTTTTAACATTTAGGTGTTTTTTTAGAGCAGCGATTTAATAGAAAAGCAGCCCTAATAGTAAGCAAACTGTTATAGTACCAGTTATACCAAACTTTGTGAATCACATTGATGATGGGGATAATAAATCGAGAAATAGTTCTGACAATATGTTCCACATTGAATTTTCTATGTAGGTATCACTTTAAACATTAAAATTGGTCTGAGTTGTTTGGTTTACATCAATTACTGGCAATGACTACTTCACAGATAAATAGGAATATTAGATTAATTTAGATTTATCTCGATTCTAGAGCACTTCATTTTTCCACGGTATTAGATTAGGTTTTGGTTTTCTCTTGAGCTGATGTGGTGATGAATGGTCTGTGTATATGTGGCTTCAGTTATTTTTTGTGAAGATAAGATTTGCATAGGGTACTTATAACTTGATTTCTTTGCCACAGACTATCATGCAGTTTAAACTACCTTTTGATGTAAAAATGCAATCTCTTTAATTTCCTTCAAGAGTAATAATTGTAGATATACTTATGTCATTTTGCTTGTTGAAGCATTACTTCTTTCCTCACTTGAAATAATGAGACACTTTTTGCACACTGCCAACCGTGACATTCAAAGGCAAAATAATGCCATTATATCTTCTCTCAAAAGAGCGACAAAAACAGAAACGAAGACCCAACACAGCCATAAATAAATAAATAAAAGAGTGGCAAAAGAGATTGAACAAACTGGAAGTGCTATCTTTTTGAGGATTTTCCTGCTGCTGTAGAATAATGTATGCTTCTGGAGTCACTATATAAATTCAATCCCTTTCCAAATATATCGATAGTATAGCAAATATGGCTCATTAAGACATAATAGGGTATACAATATATATTCCATATAAATTACAATGTTTGAAAAAATAAAGTACGTGGACTATGGAAATATTTGCATGAAATAAAAATATTTGAATTTATTAGCATTTATTTTTTATAGAATTTGCCAAAACAATACTTTCCTTGGAACTTTTTTTAAAGTCCAAAATCCTTGTCAATGAAAAATAAGTCTAATTATACTCCTCATATTATTTAAAAATATTTAATGTATATAGCTCTTTTAATATGTAAATGTTAGGAGAATTGGGAATTTTATGTTACTTGTTAAGAACTATATTTGAATTTAGAAACTTAATTTCTCATTTTTTTTCCAGCATTGCTCCTTGCTACCATTCTGCACATAAGGAAAAGTTCACATTTTACTCTATGGTTTTGTAAGAAGTACTACACTACAGTTGAGCATTATCTCCGATTCAAAGGGTATTTGAGAACGCTGCCCAAATGAGAAATTGCTTTCTAATATGCTCATTTTTTATTTCTTAAAATATTAAAATGAACCTATCCTCTACATATGTTGATAAAACATTGATCAGAAGTGTACTACTTGAACTCTCAATATTTACAAAACAATAGTGTTTCCCCAATGTGTTGGAAATACAAGTTCACTTTTAAACGCAAGTTCACTTCCTAATCATCCAAGAGAGCTGTTGCTGGGTGGACTCTGGGACTTTTGTTTTTGTGTCTCCTTACATCACACAGACATGACACATTGTGAACTCATAATACCTTGTTTTTTCTTTTTAGTGAATGATTTATAGTACAGTATAGAAATGTTATCCACAAAATTAATTGTGTTAACACAGCATATGTTGTTATTTAACTTGTCAGACATCTAGTGCTACATTTTTTAAAAAGCTTAAAAGAATGTTAAAAATGTTGTGATATGTATATGTATAATATATTTTTGTAAACTTAAATCTTGTTTTACATATGTTAAATTATCATTTAATAATCACCTATACTTTTCCCCTCTTCTTTTTTTTTTTAATAAATTTATTTCTTTTATTTCTTTATTTTTAGCTGTGTTGAGTCTTCCTTGCTTCGTGGGTTTTTCTCCAGTTGCGGAGAGCAGGGGCTACTCTTTGTTGTGGTGCGCAGGCTTCTCTTGTTGCAGAACATAGGCTCTAGGGGCGCGGGCTTCAGTAGTTGTGGCTTGCGGGTTCTAGAGCACAGGCTTAGTAGTTGTGGCGCACAGGCTTAGTTGCTCTGCAGCATGTGAGATCTTCCCGGACCCAGGGCTCAAACCTGCATCCTCTGCATTGGCAGGCGGATTCTTAACCACTGTGCCACCAGGGAAGCCCCTTCCCTTCTTCTTTCATAAGATGTTTTCTACTTTGAGGTTGGTGGTGGTAATGGCAATAATACATAAATCTCTAAAATACTGCAGATTGGTTTCAGATCTTTTAATTTTCTGAAAAAAAAGAGACAGACATAAGTATGGGGATCTGAGGGACAGAATGGAGGAAAACAGGGAGAAAGGGGGGAAAGTAGGACATCACTAAAGAAAAGGTATCTTTTAGTAATTTGGCCAGAGATAGTCCTGAACAGATGTATTTGGAAAGTTACTTAACCTCTCTGTGTCTCGGGGTTTTTTAAAGTTTTTATTTTAAATTATATTTTAAAAAATATTTAAAACCATTTTAGCTTTACAGAATTATTATGAAGTAGTATAGAGAATGCCATATATCCCACATCAAGTTTCCTTTATTAGTAGTATTAAGCTTACATTATTAAGGTACATTTTTCACAATTAATGAAACAATATTGATACATTATTGTTAAGTAAAGCTCATATTTCAGATTGCCTTAATTTTTCTCTGTGGTCTTTTTCTGTTCCTGGGTTCCATCCTGTATACCACGTTAACACATTTAGGAGAGAATAGGCTCCTATTCTCTGTACAGTTTCTCAGAAATTCTGTGTTTTTATGACCTTAATGGTTTTGAGGATTACTGGTCAGGTACTTTATAGGATGTCCCACAATTTCAATTTGTCTGATGTTTTTCTCATGATTAGACTGAAGTTATGGGTTTTGGGAGAAAGACTGCTGAGGTACAGTGTCACTCTCATCACATTTTATCAAAAGACATACTATCAATACGACTTATCACTGTTGACACTGATCTTGATTGCCTGACTGAAGTAGTGTTTTAGGTTTTCCACAGTACATTAACTCTTTTTTGCACCTTTTCCATTTTGTAATCTTTAGAAGGAAATCATTATGCACAGCCAACAATTAAGGAGGGGAAAGATGTATTTAACCTCCCTAAGTGGAGACTATCTACGTAAAGTATTTGAAACTCTTCTATGTGGGAGATTTGACAATTTTCCTTCATTTGTTTATTTATTCAATTATTTATTCATATCATTGTGGACTCATGGCCTTTTTAAAAATACATTGGGTTAAAATCCAGTACCATTTATTTATTTTGTTGCTCAAATTATTCCACCTTTGGACATTGGGAGCTTTCAATTGGCCATTGTGACCCCTTTGATATACTCCCTTTTTTTTTTTTTTTAGAACTTTTTTACTTTCTGGCACTAAAAGATGCTCCATGTGTATTTTCTGCCCCAGTCCTAAAAACAGGCATTTTTCCAAGAAACTCTGGAGAATAGCAACAGAAACCTATGCATATATGCACACATGTACTGACAGTCTCCCACTTAACATGGTTTGACTTACAACTTTTCAATTTATGTTTTTTTAACTTTACGATGGCGTGAAAGAGTTACACATTCAGTAGAAACCATACTTTGAATTTTGATCTTTTTCTGGGCTAATGATATGTGGTACAATACTCTCTCTTGATACTGGGCAGTTAGGGAGCTGCAGCTCCCTGTCAGCCATGTGATCACAAGAGTAAACAACCGATACACTTATAACCCTCTGTACCCACACAACCATTCTGTTTTTCACTTTCAGTACAGTATTCAATCAATTACATGAGATATTCAACATTTTATTATAAAATAAAATTTTGTTAGATGATTTTGCTCAACTGTAGGCTAATGTAAGTGTTCTGAGCATGTTTAAGGTAGGCTAGGCTAAGCTATGATGTTTGATAGGTTAGGTGCATTAAAAGCATTTTTGACTTATTTTCAATTGATGGTGGGTTCGTCAGGACATAATCCCATCACAAGTCAAGGAAGATCTATATATATAAATATTTCTATATGTAATCATCTGTATCTCTAGTAAGTTGAGTTGACTATCTATTCATACTAATGTCTCCTACTCAAAATCACTACCACATGGATCATACTAGCCTCCCTCCCTTGCTTATCTGTAATCCCACACTCCAACAGTGAGAAATATGGCTCTTTCCATCCATTACCCATTTGCTTAATTGTTAAATTCCAGTATATATTGGTTTTAGAATTATTGACTTGTACCATGTGGGGGAAAATTTTATCAACTAGAATACATTGCTTTTATATACAGTTTATTTTGTATTTATTTTTATAGACTCTACTCATTTCAACAGTTATTTAGGTTAGGACCTTATTTGCCCACATCTTTCAGTGAGATTGTTTCATACATTTGTCATACAGTTAGATTATTTTGTCATATGCTGCACTCCATCCTGGGATTTGCTCCAACTTCCTAAATGGATATTTTTAAATTTACCATATATTCAGTTTAACTCCTTGGGCTGTAAAAAGTTCAATGAGTTTTGACAAAGGAATTGTGAATGCAAGGATTATGTAATGTGAATATCCACAATATCCACAATTACAGCAACAGAAAGAATAGTTTCATCACATTAAAAAAAAACACCCTATGCTTTACCTATTCAATAACATCCCCCCCAAAAAAACTTTAGAAATCACTTATATTTTTACCATCTCTGTAGTTTTGCCTTTCCAGAATGTCATATCATTGGAATCATATAGTACGTAGCTTTTTAAGAATGGTTTTTTTACTTAGCAATATGCATTTGATTTTTCCATGGCTTGGTCGCTCATTTCTTTTTATCACTGAATAATATTCCAATGTATAGATGAATACAGTTTGTTTATCCACTCAGCTATTGAAGGATATCTGGGTTGTTAACAGTTTTTTGTTTGTTTGTTTTTTGTTTTTTTGCGGTACGCGGGCCTCTCACTGTTGTGGCCTCTCCTGTTGCCGAGCACAGGCTCCGGACGCACAGGCTCAGCAGCCATGGCTCACGGGCCCAGCCGCTCCACGGCATGTGGGATCTTCCCGGACCAGGGCACAACCCGTGTCCCTTGCATCGGCAGGTGGACTCTCAACCACTGCGCCACCAGGAAAGCCTTGTTAACAGTTTTTGTCAATTATGAATAAAGCTGCTGTAAACATTTGCGTGCAAGGTTTTTTGTGGACATAAGTTTTTAAATCAGTTGGGTAAATACCCAGGAGTGTGATTGTTGGAATGTGTGGTAAGACTATGCTTAGTGATCTAAGAATTGCCAGTCTTCCAAGGTGGCTGTACCATTTTACATTACCATCAGCAATGAATGAGATTTCTTGCTCCACATCCTTGCCAGCAGATTGCATTATCAGTGGCTTGGATTTTAGCGGATTTAATACGTTTTTAGTGGTATCTCATTATTGTTTTAATTTGTAATTTCCTAATAACAAATGATACTGAGCATATTTCCCAATGCTTATTTGCCATCTATATATCTTCTTTGGTAATGTGTCTGTTCAGATTGTTTTCTTATTGTTGAGTCCTAAGGGTTCTGTGTGTATTTTGGATACAAGTCCTTTATCAGACATGTATTTTCAAATATTTTCTCCCAGTCTGTGCCTTATCTTTTCATTTTTAAGGCACCATTTTCTACAAAGCAGAAGTTTTAAATTTTAATAAAATTCAACATCATTTTTTTCATGTATAGTGCTTTTGCATTTTATGTAGACTCATCACTGAACCCAAGATCATATCAATTTTCCTCTATGCTTTGGTTAAGAAGTTTTACAGTTTTACAGTCTACATTATGTCTAAGATCCATTTTGGTTTAATATTTGTGAAAGCTGTAAGGTCTATTTATAGGTTCTTATTTTTGTATATGGACCTCCAATTGTTCCAGCACCATTTGCTGAAAAGACTAATTTCTTCATTGAATTTTCTTTGCTACTTTATCAGAGATCAGTTGACTATATCTGTTTGGATCTATTTCTGAGATATATATTCTGTTCCATTGATCTATGCTTCTACTCTTTGGCCAATACTACAGTGTCTGGAAGACTATAGCTTTATATGCAGGCTTGAAATCAGGTAGTAAATCTTCCCATTTTGTTTTGCTTCAGTATTGCATTGGCTATTCTAGATCTTTTGCCTTTTCATACAAGCAGAATCAGTTTGTCAATATCTACAAAACAGTTTGGTGGTATCTTGATTGAAATATTGTTAAATGTATAGATTGAGTTGGGAAAAATTGACACAGTATTGAGTCTTTCAGTCCATGAACGTGAACTAGATAGATGATAGAGCTGTTGTGAGAATTAAATGAGAAAATACGTACAATATGCATTAAGAAGTGCCTGGCACAGTGAAATCACTTGATGATGATGATGATGATGACACCATAATCATTACTATTTGTGAAATATGGTGGGAACATTCAATGTGATGAGGATGGCAAGAACTTCTTTCCCATATTAAGAGATAGCTTATTAATTTGCAGTTTACAATATTTAGTGACAAGAAACAATTTTAGATGTCTTCTGATTATGTGTATGATTTGTGATTACATTGAATATTGTACTATATTTGGTCAGATTTACTCTTCTTTTTAATTTTCATTCTGGATTCATTATTCATTCCTTCCTTCCTTTCTTCTTTGCTTTCTTCGATTTTTGTCTATCAAATATTTATTGGCATTCTTTTTTTTTAATTAATTAATTTTATTTTTGGCTGCGTTGAGACTTCGTTGCTGCGTGTGGGCTTTCTCTAGTTGCAGTGAGCGGGGACTACTCTTCCTTGCGGTGCCTGGGCTTCTCATTGCGGTGGCTTCTCTTGTTGCGGAGCATGGGCTCTAGGTGCGCGAGCTCAGTAGTTGTGGCTCGTGGGCTCTAGAGCACAGGCTCAGTAGTTGTGGCACACGGGCTTAGTTGCTCTGTGGCATGTGGGATCTTCCTGGACAAGGGATAGAACCCGTGTCCCCTGCATTGGCAGGCAGATTCTTAACCACTGCGCCACCAGGGAAGTCCCCTTATTGGCATTCTAGTATGTGCCAGCATTATGCCAGAACCTATGATAAATCCTGAGACTACAGAATGAATAAAGTATAATTCCCATCTTTGTGAAGTTCACAGTTGGGAGAAAGGTTAGGACAGAAGACAAAAAATAATCATCTCAATCTAAGTAATAATAATATAATGCCATAAATACTACTAAAAGCACTTGTAAAGTGCCATAGGGATACACTTAAAGAAAAGGTTGGAAAGCATAGGTTAATCAAAAAAAATCTTCTCAGAGGAGATGACTTTTTAACCAAGTCTTATAGAATATAGAGAATTTTTCCAGGCAAATGGGAACAGCAAGGGAGTATGAAAGAACATTGTGTGTGTGTGTGTGTGTGTGTGTGTGTGTGTGTATGTGTGTGTACCATAAATAGAAGTTTAATATGGTTTGTATGTTGAGATACAAGGATGTTCAGGACACTAGATGGTCATAATCTGTTAATGTACGTAAGAGTTTGATCACAAAGTATTTTGTATTTTATGATAAGAAATTTATATGTTATCCCGTAGGTTATAGGCAGCCCTTAAAAGAGTTTATGTCGGATTTGTCTTGCAAGCTCTGATTTGGTTACCCTGGCCGTAGAATAAGATTATCGAATCCATATTTTTGAAAAAGGACTCTGATGATTGCAGTGATAACTGGAAAAGGGAGATGGAGAGCCAAGGATACCAGTGAGAAGGATTTGCAATAATCCAGGTGGAATGTAATGAAAGCCAACATCTGCACAGTGGCAAAGGAGACAAACAGAGCAATTATTTTTGACAGGACTTCATAACTGATTAGATGCAGGAAAAAGGAATTTTAGAGTCAAAGCTGATTCTACTTTTCCAGTTTGGGTGAATGGGCAGAGTATGAGTTAGAGTGGAATGGGAAGAGATTAATAGAATTCTCAACTTGAGAGAAAGCAGAATTACATAATGAAAACCTCAACGCAGGGTGAGAACTTGTGATCTCAGATCCATGTGACTTCAAATGCTTTTAGCTATAGAAATCTCAGAAAAGATTTTAATAAAATCTAATAAATAGATATAAACCCTAAGAATTATAAATGCAATAAAACATAAATCAACAAAAATCTATGCCCCCTATCAGAATGTCAAAGAACCTAGAAAGGTGGTCATTCCATTAGATCCCTGAGCCCATTTCTGTTTTAACTTTTATAATGGAAAAAAATAATACCACAACATTCTCTTTTGGTTTTGAGAAAGAATTGAGGGTACTTTTTGAAAATGTATTGCTGAATCTAATTGCCACTCATGCCTTAATATGTGTTTTTTTCCTTAATGCAATTTACAGAACAAATATCTTCACTCCCCACCCCAAGTAAAGCAAATCATTACATGGCAAGTGGCATTTCAATTACATAGCATAATAAAAAACAATATCAACTATCTAGAGAGAAAATTGAGCCTCAGGACTATTATGTCGTCACATACTTCCAGTTTAGTGCTTTTTTACTGACCACTCAATGAACGTAAACTACCTTTGGAAAAGTACCCTTATTGTCTTTATGTATTCTACTGTTTCATTGCCGTGTTGCGTTTAGACTTTTGAGGTTAAAGGTAGTCTCTTTCATCTTTTTGTCATATCTTCCTAAGTAGAGAAGAAATTGGAGCAGACAGCTTTAATAACTTTACACGCAGTAAGGAAACTAGGCACAGGCAGAATATAAAAAAGTAATCTAAAATTCAGCACTTTAAGTTGCCGAGAGCTTGAAAATGACTAAGGTGTTATAGCTTAATAACATCTTTTCGGAATCACATTTTGCACTCAAAAAAAAAGAAGAGGAGGAAATGCAACTTGTGATTTATAGTACAGTATATTGCCCTTCTGAGGATAATCTGCTGCTTGTTCATTATTACATGCAGCTTGCTCAGAAGCAAGTCCAGGTTTAAATTAGCATTTGCAGATTATTGCGATTCTAATTTACAGTAAGTGAGGTTAGTAATTAAAACCAGTTGTATCTGGTACTAAAGTGTTGTGGGAACCTACTTGGGATGTTCAAACCTAAATATTAAGAAAGATTTCTTTTAAAAGATAGGAAATGATTTTTATTTCACTATAAAAGAAATTGTCATAAGCAACTTGAGAACAAGTGTAATGTTTTGAATTTGTTTTTCTTGTGTTTCCCTGATAGGAGTCATTTGAAGACAGGTAATAGAATCCAGATTAATATGTTTTGAGCCAAATATTCATTTAGAAAATTTTTCAAAACACACTTGATGTGAAACTTGAAAAGAAATTACAACAGTCTCAGCTCCTCCAACTCTGATCCCATCATAGTTTAACTTGGTGCTTCCAATGTTATCATGACCTTAGATTCCAGTGGAGGCAGGGGGGAAAGAAGTAAGGAAAAATAAGTATAAACTATTTGAATCTCTATGAAAAACAGGATTAAAGCTGTCCCAAACTGCGTAGCCATTGCATTAAAATGACTCCTACCTCATTTGCTGGATAAATCCATGCTTTTGAAAAGGAGTCTAATTGGGTGGTGTTTATATATTTAGGGGTTACAATGTGATGCCATTCAAAAACTTGGAGATAAGGTAAATAGAGTTTCCTTGGAAAGGCAAACTGCAAAATCAGCACCTAATGGATCAGACAGAGATAAGCAAAGTCACCTAATGGAAAAAGAAATTGGCTGTCAGGCCTTTAAGATCAGGTTTTGTAATGTTCTAAAAATAAATGAATAAATTAGTGATTTGTTTATTTCCCTATTCTTATATTCAGTTTAATTAGTACGAAATAGTCATTCATCGGGCATTGGCAGTACCTGGTCTGGTCTAATCAGAAAGACACATTCAGTACAGTCTTTCCTCAAATAAAACAGAAATGAACAGGTACATACTTCTGCATCAATAGAATTATTGCACTGAAAGTCAATCTCTCTTTTTTTTGCCACACTTGGACTGAATAATGGTAAAGAGCTTTAAGTTTGATGGGCTTGTTGGGAATTCCCTGGTGGTCCAGTGCTTAGGACTCTGAGGTTTCACTGCCGAGGGCCTGGGTTCAATCCCTGGTCGGGAAACTAAGATCCCACAAGCTGCACATCATGGCCAAAAAAAAAGAAAGAAATCGATGGGCTTGTTGTCTTCAGGTAAGAATTCAGTTTTAAGAGTGAGGAGTACAAAACATCAGGCAATAATAACAATTATTAATGTACATACTGACTTACTTGATCTGCATAATGATCCTATGAAATAAGCAGTTACCAGGCCCATTTTACAAGGTGAAGAAGAAAGAGGTTAAGTAACTTGCTCAATGTAACCCAGCCATTGGGTAATAGAAGCAGGATTTGAACTGAGGCACTCTAGCTACAGAGACTGTATGTCTAATTATCATGCTACTTTATCTCCTGGCCTACTAACTTTTACACAGTAGTCACAACATATATGTTGACAAATGAATCTAATACGTGAAAATTAGAATCTAATATGTGAAATACATTGTAGCTTTCAAGGTGACTTCCTATCACTTACATCGTTTGGGGTTTTCTGTTTATGGGCATCTGTAGCTATGCAGGGGAGGTGCATTTAATTTGCATTTAATAGATGAGAAAGCTGAGAACTTGGTTGTTGGATTACAGAAAGAAATAAGGTTCAGTTGCTGCCTTGAAGAACTGAGGGTAAGATGTGGGGAAAGATATCTAAATAAATAAGTGCAGAAACTTTGATAAGAGCTCTGATCACAGACATAATGAGCGAAGCATAATATGTATTATTATTATTTTTAATAACTGGGGATATGTTTGTTTTCCTTCATGCTTTTCTTATTGCTCATCCTTGAGGTACTTTCAGAGAGGTTTGTTGCATTCTTAATATTGAACCAGTTATCGGGAGGATGGAGAAGCTGTCAACCGAGAAATGCATATCAGGAGTAAGATTCAAAACAGGGTTTAAGTAACTTAGCTTAGGTTGAAGTGGGTTTAATTTGAGGTTCTCTGGAATATCCAGATGGAAGGTTTAGCAGGCAGTTTGAAATATAGATCTAGAGTACATTTATGACTCATTTGTGTGATAGTGCTGGGAGTGAGTCAACTCATTAAGAAAGAAAGGGAGGGCAGAATCTTGGAGATCACGATATTTTTAGGGAGAAGGAGTGTGGACAAATCCATGACTGAGACAAAGAAGAATCAAAGGAGGGCAAAGCATACATATGGGTGCACTCTCATGGAAACCAAGGAATAAAAATAGTCCAAGGGGAGAGAAGTTAATGGTACCAAGTACTGCGAAGAGATCAATAAGATATGGACAAGGATGCACCCATTAAATATCATCATCTTCCTCATTTCATGGAGAACTTTAAGGAGAATAGGGCAGGAGTCATATTTTGAGAGCTTGAAGTGTCCAGGGGTATGGTGTAGAAGTATCAATGGAAATAAGGAGAACACCACTTCTTTCTGTTTGTCCTAGGACAAGCAGTAGTCTTCTTTGGAATATGTAGCCCAAAAAATGGCATTGTCAGTAGAGCCAGATTTTAATTAAGTCAAGGGAGTTTGAAAAGGTTGAAGAAAGACACTAAATATTTAATAAGGTTGTCAGCAACAAAATGGGGACTTTGAGGACCACAGAATAAGGTGCTAAGTAAAAGAGTCGGGGGGGCAAGTGAAACTAAAATGTAGTATTGAGGTGAATTAAAATGGTTACTAGCTACCTTAGGTTACACCATTCAATAACTAGACTTTTTAGTGTTTCAATAATTTAATTTGGTGCATAGGATTCAAGATAGTTCCATATCACACTGAATTTTCTCTCTATGTAATATGCTAAGGATTAAGTTGAATTACGTTTAGAAACATGAGGTAGTACCTTTCTGAATTAGTCCCTGATGGTCCAGGAAGATTTATAGTATTTCTGAAGTTGTCATTTGTATAATTAAGGAGAGGTCATGAGAATGTGACTTTAAGAAATTCTTTAAGTTTAGATCAAACTAAAATAAATTATAAAAGAAGAAGCATAGAGTTAGATGTATGGTTGATGCCCTTCAAAATTTGCTTGAAAATTTCTTTCACGTATGTTAAAAGTTTTGTACTTCAGGGATACGGATTTGCTTTATACTTTTTGAAGGTAGCACCAGCCAACCCATAGCACAATTTTGATCCCTAGCACTGTTAACATAGAATAAAAGAAATATAATTTATATGTTTATGTTCGTTAGTCTCTTACATCATTTAAACTTGAGAATTCAATTAAGAACACTCAGAATGATTTAATTGGAACTAGGTTTTTCAGTTTGCATTTTCTTGAAAAATCAGATCATTTCATATCAAATAACATCATTTTATATGATATTTTTCAAGTACATATTTCAAGTAAACACCCCTCTGTGGCAATATAAACTGTCATAAATCATATTTTTGAAAGTTACATGCACAATATATCATTAAATATGGGCACACAAATAAGTAAAGTGCATGGTTTATTTATGTAATTATTCAGAAAATTCAACATTGGTTTCTAGTGCAATAAAAAAGGATGTTGCCAGAAGATATAAAGCACACTGCTCCATCAGGAGTGTTGCTTTAATCTGGAAGCAGCTATAATTTAAGAACTGAAGGTTGAGACTCTTCATACATCTGCTAGTTAAGATCATTTCCCTACTGGTATTTGTTTACAGACTTTGTTTTGATTTGGAGAATTATAATACCCATAACAGAGCTTCTTATTCCTTCTTTTTAATTTTTGTTTTTGTCTAAACTGTACCAACAATGAGTTGTGCCATTCTATTTTATAATTATACCTGCCATTAGAAAGTGAAAAACGAGCCAGGAAATTGGAAGTTGGATGTTTTTTCCTCCCTGATTGATTCAAATACAGGCTACATCAGATAAAATTAGACAAAAAGTCAACATTTAAGGTTTTGTTATGATAAATTACAGATTGAAAACTCCTTACTCATGGATAATTTTTTTTTTCATGAACAAATACCATTGTCGCTTTTGTGTCCTAGAAAACATGTAAAGCATTCACTGGAAATAGACTCAGTTACTCTTTGGATAACTATGTAGCCATAACTTAGAAACTGCATCAGAAACTATCACTACTACTATATTTGATTGCTATTCTCTGCATTTGTTGATGATGCAGGGTTTAGCTGTTTACAGGTCTCAATTTTTATGTAATTTTTTTTTATAAGGACTCTGTACAAGGCATACACCTGCTCACAGCTTGAACAAAGACATTATTTTGGTTTTTCTCCAAGAAATAAATATTTCATTCCATCTTATTTAAACATGTATCTTCTCTTTCTACCTTTGACTGGAAAATAATCTGGCATAGATTTAGGTTTGATCATGTTTCAAAGATATTCCAGACAAAGATCATTGCGCATATCTCTGAAGAGTTTGGCTTATTATAGGCAAGTGTGTTTCCATGCACATTCAAACTGGAATTTTAGCAACACAGGGTCAATCAATGAAGGCCATGTAAGTTGGCCATCGTAAGCTTGATTTAGTATAATATTAAATTAGTGAATGTTCAATAAGCAGTAATTGCATTTTATTACCGCTAGTCCATACTTTCAAATCATGCTGCTACCCATGTTCGAATTCTGTGAATGTATAATGATGGATAATGATATCCACATATCCTTTTGTCTTCTCAAAAATATGAAATTGAAACATATTTGGTGTATTAAAAGGAATTTTAACATGGATCTTGGGAGAATAAAAGAGTAAAGACCTGCATTTCAAATGAAACTGAACAATTTGGCATCTCTATTTAAAAACAGAGTAGAAGCTCCTAAAAGATAAGGGTTATGTCTTAAAATTCTTTGTAGCTACGGAATTTCCTAGGACCCAATAAATACATTTTGATTGAGAAGGTCTTATAAGTGAGATTAAAAACTTTACTGCACATGAATTCAGATATTTCACTCAGTTCATACTAAGGCATATGTATCGTGCTGTGTCAAAGTGAGGACAGACGCTTTGGAGATTGTCAGTATCCTCTTACCACTCAACAGAGGGAGGCAATTTGCCAGGCATGGTTCAAGATGAAATGAAGTCAGCTCTTTATTCTTAGTAATGGTTCCTCCCTCACACTAAGAAGTCACATTCAGTTAAGGCAAGGAGTCCCATGCATTATATGTGCACTGTGTGAAAGGCATTATTCTAGACATTCTTCTCATTTTATTTAATTCATGAAAATTTAATTAATGGTACAACTTAGGGGTGGATAATGATGTCTGGAGGAAACTCTGTGTGTGTGTGTGTGTATAGACAGAGAGTCAGAGAGAGAGAAAATGTATATCAGGTAAACAATTTATTACAATGTTGGCCTGTATCAATAAAATATATCTCTCTAACACATTTCAGTATATTCTGTTTTATTTTAAAACTTTTGAGTAGCAAGAAAAATGAAATGAATTGAAAAGAAATATTATGATACAATTTTTAAAGACTTAACACATACCAAAATGGATGTCACAAACCTCTTTATGTAAACAAATTCTACTAAAAAGCATACAGTTTATTGAAACTACAGTTGAAAAAATTTGGGAGCCTCAGGAAACATATTTTGCCTTGTGTTCCTGAATTTTTATTTTTTGTAATGAACATTATATACATAAGTATACAGAGTCACCATAAAGTCTGGATACATAAGTGAAATACAGAAAGAGTTTATAGATAATACATTACAATATATGATAAATTAAATGACATTAAATAGTATATTCAATGTGATGTCTCTCATTAGCAATGCCTAGGTCAATGTGTTGTGCCAAATTGCAATGGATGCCGTATATTAATGCATTTCCACCAGTCTCAGCACATATATTCATGATGTGTTGCTTTGCATGATTTGTCTCTCTGATTCCCCTGAAAAACCTGTGCCATTAGCATACCCCAGAAGAAGTAATCAAGTGGATGCAATTGGTTTAAAAAAATAAAATACAGACTTAGGGCCACTCCAAACCCTGTAGATCATTTAGCAAAGACCAGAGGTCTATTTCATGTGTATATTCCCTTTCTTCTTCTATTTTACTGCATACTTTAAAATTCTTTACATAAAATATATGTTCTTTATTATTCCTTTCTATTGAATCTGTCTTTTGAGACTTCTTGAGATTTTATATAATCCACCTTCATGTGTATCACAAGATGTAAGACCTGATGGCAACCATTGTATAAATCTTTCATAACGTTCATAGATTACTAAATCAATCAGGAGAAAAGTGTTGATAATTTAATGTGCTTGATCCCACTGCAAAAAGGCTGGTAAATTGAGACACTGAAGATAGCTGACTCAATATTCATCAAAAAGTTACAAGAGACAGGTAACAGTCACATCAGCACACTCTTCCATTAATTCCCTAGGCGACTAGATTCATGCGATATTATTTTCGATTGGCTTTTCCTCATGCCTGCCCATGAGAACAGGTAATGGGTTACCTGAAACAAGCAAGGCTGTGACACTTTTCATTTCCCCAATATCAGTGGTAAAATATAAAGTTATAGAAATATTTTTAATTAATAGAAAATGTATATAGATACATATATCAATTATCAAATTAATAGACTTTTATGGAGGCTGACAGTTTCTGGGCTGTTCAGTCTCTAAATGACTAGTTGCTTCTCGCATGGCCATTAACAAGTAAGTAGGCTGTTTCATTTTCCTGGGACCCCACCAGAGGTCTTCACTCTGTGTTTTACTTCTAGGTCTAAGATGGTGCCTTATAGCTTCCAAATGTGACTAGAATTTTACTACATGTGTTGCTTTCAGGCTGTTCCACGGTACCTATCCTTGTCTGGGTGTCTTGTTGCATCTACTTACCTGAGGCTGGCAGTCTTGGCAGAAGGTTGGGGACAAAAGAAACAGATCTGGTCTGGTAGAACTTCTATGCTTTGACACTATTGCTCCTAACTCCTAGTTTTCCCTCTTCAATATTATCTGAGGAGGGAAAATAAGATCTTAATGACCAATCGAACATCCTCACTTCTTGAGAAGTGCTACGAAAAGTGCCAGAACCTGGCTAACAATTTCCCTAGACCTCTGAATTTCTCCACACTTAAAAAAAAAATGACATGAACGTATTGCATTTAACTCAATTTTTAGATAGATGCCTATGGAGGCAAATCATTTGCAAAGAATCTGCAGAAAAGACCTTTGCTTTTTTTTTTTTTTTTTTTTTTTTTTTTGCGGTACGCGGGCCTCTCACTGCTGTGGCCTCTCCCGTTGCGGAGCACAGGCTCCGGAAGCGCAGGCTCAACGGCCATGGCTCACGGGCACAGCCGCTTCGCGGCATGTGGGATTTTCGCGGACCGGGGCACGAACCCGTGTCCCCTGCATCGGCAGGCGGACTCTCAACCACTGCGCCACCAGGGAAGCCCAAGACCTTTGCTTTTAATTAGACATTTCAGTGGATTTCTACTTATCATTGCATATGCAAAATTCAATGTTGAACACGCTTGGGAGTTGAAGCCTTTAGTCGATGTTACATGGTATGATTGTGGTACATAAAACCAGAATTTCAAAGAGGACGCATGTACACCACTTAGGAATACAAGAGGAAGGAAAGTAGAAAGTGGGTTTCTACTTCAGACATAAAAGAATTCAGATATAGGAGGTATTTGTGGGTTCATCAAACATTTGTTGAGTATCTAACGTATGTCAGGCACTCTGATAGGTATTAGGGAGGCAGAGATGAATAAAACATGGTGTTCGCTTGTTTGTTATAGCTCATGGTTAAGTGAAGGGGAGACAGACGTGTAAACAGATCACCACAGTACAGTGTGGCAATTGTCACAGCAAAGTGCCATTAGAAACAGTTACTGAAGCAGCTACTTGAGAGCACTGGAATTGAAAATTCCGGAATTCAAAGGAATTAACATGCAAACAATTAATTCATCCTTGAATTTTCTTTTAAGTTATATAAGATTTTTCTAGGTAACGAAGCGGAAAATGGTCATTTCACACAAAGGAAGTCACATGTATAAACTGTATATGAGTTCAAGTAACAAGGAGAAGTCCAGTGTGGTATAATATACATGTGGTCTGGGGACCTCTGGTAGATGATATGTCTCCAAGGATATATTCAAACTTGATTTCGAGTGGCCTTAGATGCCAAGCTAGGGAATTTAGAAGTAATCTTACAGGAAATGAGGTTTCCTTTTCAGTAAGGCATTGCTATAATCCAATTTACATTTTAGGAAGATAATCATAGGGCTTATAGGTGAGGGAAGACTGGAGAGGATACTGGCTAGAGACAGAATCTTTTGCACTTAGTCAAGGGTCGCCAGCTTAAGCAAATGAAAATATAGGATACCCTGGTTAATTGAATTTCAGGTAAACAATGGATTTTTCTTTATTATAAGTATGTCCCATGTGATATTTGGGGACATACTTATACTTAAAAAGAGATATTGCTTATCTGAAATTCAAATTTAACTTAGTATCCTGTATTTTATCTGTCAACTCTAACAGTGCAAGACAGAGAGAAATGATGAGAGTCTTAGAAAAGGTACTAGAGTGCACAGATTCAAGAGATACAAGGAGAGAGAACTGGTTGGATTTAGTGACCAGTTAAATATTGGAGACTGAGGAGGAAGAAGGGTCCTGGGTGACTTCCAGATTTCTAGCTCAAGAGACCTATTCGTGGATAGAATAAGTTCGTTGGTGTAGCAGAGTTCAGATTTGAATGTGCTGGGTTTAAACTGTAGAAAATATGTCCAAAGACTCTATACTTCCTACATTATTAGTAATAAAATATTATTTATTTTCTTAAGAGATGTGATAGGATATGGTTAGTGATATTTCTAGAAATTCTATCTAAGAAAAGCTTTGGGCCATGAATCATTGGAAAGGAGCCACTTACACAGTAAACAATTTTTCCTTAGATGTACTTGTTTTGGATGGTTCTGAGGGAAGCAATGGAGTTCATTGGCCCAGCCACTGCAAAAGTATTATTAGTTTACTTGTTGTGTGTGTGTGTTTTGTTTTTGTTTTGCTTTGCTTTGTTTTTGCTGTGCCGTACCACTTGTGGGGTGTTACTTCCCTGACCAGAGACTGAATCTGGGCCATGGCGGCAGTGAAAGCACAGAGGCCTAACCACTGGACCACCAGGGAACTCCCCTGTTGTGTTGTTTTAATGGCCTTACTTGGAAAATACCAACAAAATACTTTAGGAATACTGTCATTCTCAATTATTTTTTTAAGTTTGTGTTGGTTCATTAAATACAAAACTTAGGAAGCATAGCCTTAAGACTTCTGCATCTAATGGTTTTACCTAATTTGGACTGTTTACCCTTCCCTATGGACCCTTCCCAGAAGAGGTAGAGGTTGAGAGGATGGAATAGAATAGTGGTATCTGAAAGGCAAAACTTTGTAGATACCAAGACAAAAATTAAAAAAGCATTTCAACCAACTTCATAATAGAAATAACTTCTAAGCACAAAATTCATCCTAAAATTATGAACTCCCTGGACACCTTACTCTGCAAGAAATACCCCCTTGCATTTTTATCAATATTTTTAAGTTAGATGTCAATTAAGAAAAAGCATTAGCTCCGAGCAAGTGATTGGCAGCACTCAGAGCTGGGGTTTCTTTTTACTCATATATGTAAACATAAGGCTAGCCATTGGACATCAGTTACCACATGCTGGAGATAAGCATGTCTAGTCACTTGTTATGTAGATGATGTCAATCACATTATATCATTAGCATTTCAACAGGGATATGTTGGTTCATAAATTCCAGGATTAACCAAAATGCTTGCATCATATAAATGGAGAGAGGGTTCCATTAAGAACATATACTTGTTACACTGGTGCTTCTTGTAATGACCTTGGGTCTTCATAAATGTCTGTGCCCTCATTTAAACAATTAGCACAGACAAAGTTCATCACTTGAACTTGAACATTCCAACAAAAACAAATTTATCCACCACATTACCCAGATTTATTTTTGAATGTACAATACTGGGAAGGCAATTGCTGCTTATTTTCATTTAATTAACAATGAAGGATAAATGACATCAGCAAAGAAATATCAGCCAGAGGGGACCAAGTGTGTTTGCTGCAGATAGCCTCATTAACTTGTTTCCAAAATATGTTCACTAGAGTGAAAACCAATCATGTGACTAGCTGGGTGACAAAACATCTGTTGTATTAGCTCCAATAAGGCTACTGGGAGTAGGTAAGGACAAACTGTGTTCTTATTTAATCATATTAAGTGGAAACAGAGAGAGTCTGTCATTTGTAGTCTTGTCCCAGGATGCTGTTTCTCCTAAAGCAATAATAATAATAATAATAATAACTTAGAAGGTAAGGGTTGCCATTTAAAGTTTTAGGCTTTTTTTGTAAGTAAATGATTTCCATCTGCTTTGTAATGAATATAAATGCCGTAGCTGCAAAGAGTCAAAAAAACACAACAGTCCCAGCTCTTGGAAAAACACACCAGGGGCTGAATGTACTTGTTATCTCTAAATGAAAGATTCCAGTAACTTTATAAGATGGATTCTTTGTATAAAATATCAGCCTAGTTGTTCAAGCTATTATTAGTAAATGATGAAGATGAAAATAGTTGAGCACACAGTTTTCATGTTGTTATCCAAATTCACATCTAAGGGAGACTATATTTAGTTACTGAGAAGCATTTCAAATGGCTGTCTATGGCAAGGATAAGTTATTTATGTCATTATGTCATACCAAGATAGACAGAGTATATTTTTACCATGGAAAACTTGACTCTTCATTAAGGTACCTTGATAAATTAACAAACAGTGTGGAAAATTACACACACACAAACACACACACACACACATTTTGTAAGTGTATGTCAGAATGAATAAATGAATTTAGTTTTAGATAGACAAAAATTACTGTTCTTAAAAAGAAGAAACATTTCTATTTGCTGTGATCCATTGGTAAATCACCTACTTAATCATTCTCTAAGGAGTCTATTGTACCTGGCAAGGTACCATTCCTTTGAGAGAATAGATTCCATGTTTCTAAATGTCCAGAAAGCATCACCGATAGATGCCTTCTTCTGTTTGTCCTTTCTGGGTATTAGTGTCACTCTACTAGGATGTGGAAAACTTGGTAAATGATTTATTGAATGAAAGGACCCTATTAACTCCAATGCATTATGAAACTAGTTTTTTATTTTCATATTTTTGGTTATACAACTAACTCTAACAGAGTGTCTTGAAATATCTTGTCCCTAAGGGTAAACAAAATGTACTGTGATTTTATAATTGTGAAAGTGATCCAGGTAAAATTATTTTTCACTTCAGAATGTAACAATTGGTCATATATCTAATACCTATATTATAAGTAAGTTTTTTTTCAAATTTCTAAAGTTATGTAGTAGTGTAACCTCCCTCTAACCTCTATCTTTCTGAATGAACAGAGACCGAGGGCCTAGTAACCCACATGTTCTACCATTTCCTTGTCTTCTTTTCTACTTTCTCAAGCAGATTTTGAGACACTTTCATAAAACACAACCTAAAATATGTCCTACACTGTGTGTGTGTGTGTTTGTGTGTGTGAATCACATTTATACGCATATGAAACTGACTTCCTGATGTGCCCTTTTTACCTTCATTTTCCTAGCTCAAATTGTTAAATATTTCATGAATTTTACACGGATTTGCTATATTCACGACATAATCCAACCAGTATTTTTTCAATATCTTTGATTTGTCCAGCAATAGGTTTAGCACTGCAAGGGACAAATAAAGCATTTTTACCATAAATATATAACACAAAAAAACAATGATTGGAAGTGTGGGGTAGGCTGACTCTTTTTTTTTTTTTAAACATCTTTATTGGAGTATAATTGCTTTACAATGGTGTGTTAGTTTCTGCTTTATAACAAAGTGAATCAGTTATACATATACATTTGTCCCCATATCTCTTCGCTCTTGTGCCTCCCTCCCTCCCACCCTCCCTATCCCACCCCTCTAGGTGGTCACAAAGCACAGAGCTGATCTCCCTGTGTTATATGGCTGCTTCCCACTAGCTATCTATTTTATGTTTGGTAGTGTATATATGTCCATGCCACTCTCTCACTTTGTCCCAGCTTGTCCTTCCCCCTCCCTGTATCCTCAAGTCCATTCTCTAACAGGTCTGTGTCTTTATTCCAGTCTTGCCCCTAGGTTCTTCATAACCATTTTTTTTTTTTTTTAGATTCCATATATATGTGTTAGCATACAGTATTTTTTTTTCTCTTTCTGACTTACTTCACTCTGTATGACAGACTGTAGGTCTGTCCACATCAATAAAAATAACTCAATTTCGTTTCTTTTTATGGCAAGTAATATTCCATTGTATATATGTGCCACATCTTCTTTATCCATTCATCTGTTGATGGACACTTAGGTTGCTTCCATGTCTCGGCTATAGTAAATAGAGCTGCAATGAGCATTGACGTACGTGACTCTTTTTGAATTATGGTTTTCTCAGGGTATATGCCCAGTAGTGGGATTGCTGGGTTGTATGGTAGTTCTGTTTTTACTTTTTTAAGGAACCTCCATACTGTTCTCCATAGTGGCTGTATCAATTTACATTGCCACCAACAATGCAAGAGGGTTCCCTTTTCTCCACACCGTCTCCAGCATTGATTCTTTGTAGATATTTTGTTGATGGCCATTCTGACTGGTGTGAGATGATATCTCATTGTAGTTTTGATTTGCATTTCTCTAATGATTAATGATCTTGAGCATTCTTTTATGTGTTTGTTGGCAATCTGTATATCTTCTTTGGAGAAATGTCTGTTTAGGTCTTCTGCCCATTTTTGTATTGGGTTGATTGTTTTTTGATATTGAGCTGCATGAGCTGCTTATAAATTTTGGAGGTTAAACCTTTGTCAGTTTCTTCATTTGCAAATATTTTCTCCCATTCTGAGGGATGTCTTTTCGTCTTCTTTATGGTATACTTTGCTGTGCAAAAGCTTTCAACTTTCATTAGATCCCATTTATTTATTTTTGTTTTTATTTCCATTTCTCTAGGAGGTGGGTCAAAAGGGATCTTGCTGTGATTTATGTCATGGAGTGTTCTGTCTAGGTTTTCCTCTAAGAGTTTGATAGTGTCTGGCCTTACCTTTAGGTCGTTAATCCATTTTGAGTTTATTTTTGTGTATGGTGTTAGAGAGTGTTCTAATTTCATTCTTTTACATGTAGCTGTCCAGTTTTCCCAGCACCAGTTATTGAAGAGGCTCTCTTTTCTCTATTGTATATTCTTGCCTCCTTTATCAAAGATAAGGTGACAATATGTGTGTGGGTTTATCTCTGGGCTTTCTATCCTGTTCCATTGATCTATATTTCTGTTTTTGTGCCAGTACCATACTCTCCTGATTACTGGAGCTTTGTAGTATAGTCTGAAGTCAGGGAGCCTGATTCCTCCAGCTCCGTTTTTCTTTCTCAAGATTGCTTTGGCTATTTGGGGTCTTTTGTGTTTCCCTACAAAAAGTTGTGAAATTTTTTGTTCTAGTTCTGTGAAAAATGCCATTGGTAGTTTGATACGGATTGCATTGAAAATGTAGATTGCTTTGGGTAGTATAGTAATTTTCACAATGTTGATTCTTCCAATCCAAGAACATGGTATATCTCTCCATCTATTTGTATCATCTTTAATTTCTTTCATCAGTGTCTTATACTTTTCTGCATACAGGTCTTTTGTCTCCTTAGGTGGGTTTATTCCTAGATATTTTATTCTTTTTGTTGCAATGGTAAATGGGAGTGTTTTCTTAATTTCACTTTCAGATTTTTCATCATTAATGTATAGGAATGCAAGAGATTTCTGTGCATTAATATTGTATCCTACTACTTTACCAAATTCATTGATTAGCTCTAGTAGTTTTCTGGTAGCATCTTTAGGATTCTCTATGTATAGTATTATGTCATCTGCAAACAGTTAGCTTTACTTCTTCATTTCCAACTTGGATTCCTTTATTTCTTTTTCTTCTGATTGCTATGGCTAAAACTTCCAAAACTCTGTTGAATAATAGTGGTGAGAGTGGGCAAACTTGTCTTGTTCCTGACTTTAGTGGAAATGGTTTCAGTTTTTCTCCATTGAGGAAGATGTTGGTTGTGAGTTTGTCATATATGGCCTTTATTATGCTGAGGAAAGTTCCCTCTATGCCTACTTTCTGGAGGGTTTCTATCATAAATGAGTGTTGAAATTTGTCAAAAGCTTTCTCTGCATCTATTGAGATGATCATACGGTTTTTCTCCTTCAATTTGTGAATATGGTTTATCATGTTGATTGATTTGTGTATATTAAAGAATCCTTGCATTCCTGGGATAAACCCCACTTGATCATGGTGTATGATCCTTTTAATGTGCTGTTGGATTCTGTTTGCTTGTATTTTGTTGAGGATTTTTGCATCTATATTCATCAGTGATATTGGCCTATAGTTTTCTTTCTTTGTGACATCTTTTTCTGCTTTTGGGATCAGTGTGATGGTTGTCTCTTAGAATGAGTTTGGGAGTGTTCCTCCCTCTGCTATATTTTGGAAGAGTTTGAGAAGGATAGGTGTTAGCTCTTCTCTAAATGTTTGATAGAATTCGCCTGTGAAGCCATCTGGTCCTGAGCTTTTGTTTGTTGGAAGATTTTTAATCACAGTTTCAATTTCAGGGCTTGTGATTGGTCTGTTCATATGTTCTATTTCTTCCTGGTTCAGCCTTGGAAGGTTTCGCATTTCTAAGAATTTGTCCATTTCTTCCAGGTTGTCCATTTTATTGGCATATTGTTGCTTGTAGTAATCTCTCATGATCCTTTCTATTTCTGCAGTGTCAGTTGCTACTTCCCCTTTTTCATTTCTAATTCTATTGATTTGAGTCTTCTCCCTTTTTCTCTTGATAAGTCTGGCTAATGGTTTATCAATTTTGTTTATCTTCTCAAAGAACCGGCTTTTAGTTTTATTGATCTTTGCTATCGTTTCCTTCATTTCTTTTTTATTTCTGATCTGATCTTTATTATTTCTTTCCTTCTGCTAACTTTTGGGTGTTGTTGTTCTTCTTTCTCTAATTGCTTTAGTTGTAAACATAGGTTGTGTATTTGAGATGTTTCTTGTTTCTTAAGGTAGGATTGTATTGCTATAAACTTCCCTCTTAGAACTGCATTTGCTGCATCCCATAGCTATTTGGGTCATCGTGTTTTCACTGTCATTTGCTTCTAGGTATTTTTTGATTTCCTCTTTGATTTCTTCCGTGATCTCTTGGTTATTTAGTAACGATTGCTTAGCCTCCATGTGTCTGTGTTTTTTACGTTTTTTTCCCTGTAATTGATTTGTAATCTCACAGCATTTGGGTCAGAAAAGATGCTTGATATGATTTCAGTTTTCTTAAATTTACCGAGGCTTGATTTGTGACCCGAGATGTGCTCTATCCTGGAGAATGTTCCATGGGCACTTGTTAAGATAATGTAATCTGCTGTTTTTGGATGGAATGTCCTGTGAATATCAGTTAAATCTCTTTTGTCTATTTTTTCATTTAAAGCTTCTGTTACTTTATTAATTTTCTCTCTGAATGATCTTTCCATTGGAGTAAGTGAGGTATTAAAGTTCCCCACTATTATTGTGTTACTGTCATTTTCCTCTTTTATACCTGTTAGCAGTTGCCTTATGTATTGAGGCGTTCCTATGTTGGGTGCATATATATTTATAATTGTTATATCTTCTTCTTGGATTGATCCCTTGATCATTATGTAGTGTCCTTCCTTGTCTCTTGTAACATTCTTTATTTTGAAGTCTATTTTATCTGATATGAGTATTGCAACTCCAGCTTTCTTTTGATTTCCATTTGCATGGAATATCTTTTTCCATGCCTTCACTTTCAGGCTGTATGTGTCCCTAGGTCTGATGTGGGTCTCCTGTATACAGCATATATATGGGTCTTGTTTTTGTATCCATTCAGTGAGCCTCTGTCTTCGGGTTGGAACATTTAATCCATTCACGTTTAAGGTAATTATTGATTTGTATGCCCCTATTACCATTTTCTTATTTGTTATGGGTTTGTTTTTGTAGGTCCTTTTCTTCTCTTGTGCTTCCCACTTAGAGAAGTTCCTTTAGCATTTGTTGTAGAGCTGGTTTGGTGGTGCTGAATTCTCTTAGCTTTTGCTTGTCTGTAAAGCTTTTGATTTCTCCATGGAATCTGAATGAGATCCTTGCTGAGTAGGGTAATCTTTGCTATAGGTTCTTCCCTATCATCTCTTTAAATATGTCATGCCACTCCCTTCTGGCTTGTAGAGTTTCTGCTGAGAAATCAGTTGTTAACCTTATGGGAGTTTCCTTGTATGTTATTTGTCATTTTTCCCCTTGCTGCTTTCAATAATTTTTCTTTGTCTTTAAATTTTTGCCAGTTTGATTACTATGTGTCTAGGCATGTTTCTGCTTGGGTTTATCCTGTATGGGACTCTCTGCACTTCTTGGACTTGGGTGGTGATTTCCTTTCCCATGTTAGGAACATTTTTGACTATAATCTCTTCTTGGGTCCTTTCTCTCTCTCTTCTCCTTCTGGGACCCCTATAATGAGAATGTTGTTGTGTTTAACGCTATCCCAGAGGTCTCTTAGGCTGTCTTCATTTCTTTTCATTCTTTTTACTTTATTCTGTTCCACAGCCATGAATTCCACCCATCTGGCTTCCAGGTCACTTATCCTTTCTTCTGCCTCAGTTATTCTGCTATTGATTCCTTCTAGTGTATTTTTCATGTCAGTCATTGTATTGTTTATCTCTGTTTGTTTGTTCTTTAATTCTTCTAGGTGTTTGTTCTTTAATTCTTCTAGGTCTCTGTTAAACATTTCTTGCACCTTTTCCATCTTTGCCACCATTCTTTTTCTGAGGTCCTGGATCATCTTCACTATCATTATTCTGAATTCTTTTACTGGAAGGTTGCCTATGTCCACTTCATTTAGTTGTTTTTCAAGGGTTTTATCTTGTTCCTTCATCTGGTATATAGTCCTCTGCCTTTTCATTTTGTCTGTCTTTCTGTGAATATGGTTTTAGTTCCACAGGCTGAAGAATTGTAGTTCTTCTTGCTTCTGCTGTCTGTCCTCTGCTGGATGAGGCTATCTAAGAGGCTTTTGCAAGTTTCCTGATGGGAGGGACTGGTGGTGGGTAGAGCTGGCTGTTGCTGTGGTGGGCAGAGCTCAGTAAAACTTTAATCTGCTGTCTGCTGATGGGTGCGTCTTGATTCCTTCGCTGTTAGTTGTTTGGCCTGAGGCCACTCAGCACTGGAACCTACCAGCTCTTTGTTGGGCCTAATTGTGGACTCTGGGAGTGCCCATGCCAAGGAGCACCTTCCAGAACTTCTGCTGCCAGTGTCCTCGTCCCCATGGTGAGCTACAGCCCCCACCCCCACCTCTGCAGGAGACCCCCCCAACACTAGCAGGTAGGTCTGGTTCAGTCTCCTGTGGGGTCACTGCTCCTTCCCCTGGGTCCCAGTGTGCACACTATTTTGTGTTTGCCTTCCAAGAGTGGAGTATCTTTTTTCCCCAGTCCTGTCAATGTCTGGCAATCAAATCCCGCTAGGCTTCAAAGTCTGATTCTCTAGGAATTCCTCCTCCCGTTGCCAGACACCCAGGTTGGGAAACCTGACACAGGGCTCAGAACCTTCACTCCAGTTGGTTGACTTCTGTGGTATAAGTGTTCTCCAGTTTGTGAGTCACCCACTCAGCAGTTATGGGATTTGATTTTATTGTGATTGCGTCCCATCTACCATCTCATTGAGGCTTCTCCTTTGTCTTTGGATGTGGGTTATCTTTTTTGGTGAGTTCTAATGTCTTCTTGTCAATGATTGTTCAGCAATTAGTTGTGATTCTGGTGCTCTCGCAAGAGGGAGTGAGCGCACGTCCTTCTACTCTGCCATCTTGAACCTAGACTTTTCTTTAGTGAAGACATAAATATATGTCACTGCCAAAATTAACTCTTCATTGTATGACCTGCTTTATTATGATTTATACACTTTTAGAAGAAAAATAAATGAGAGTTTGAGGACTCAGAAATCTAAAAAAGGCCAGCCAGCTCTGAATGTTTGTTCATTTGTCTTTTCCTGCATGTTTATAAATGAGATGAAAGGTCACTGAACAGTTAAGATGGTTAAGTGGTTGAGTAATAGACAAAAAATGAAAAATAGCAAATGATCACTGAGCTTCTCAAGTACACTTCAATAATTGTATAATAACTGTCAATCCAATATCTAGCTTTATTGCAGGATTATCTGTGGAAAAATTTTCCAATGTTAATGCCTAGTTTATGATTATTCACACAAAATGTGGGTCAAGACACAAATGAAAATCTAGGACTTTATTATGTGCTGCATATCTTACCTTCTTATTTCCCCCACTGCGTTATAGTTTGGGGTTCATTCTGATTGTAAGGCAATGGCTACTTCTGGCTAATATCTGTCCTCTTTTTAGGTTTTATCCTTCATGAAAATACACACCCACACCATTCACTTGAGCAGTTGTGTGCATGGCATTTTATTCTCTAAATGACATGTACAAATAGTTTCACCATTTTTTGCTGAATTTAATGGCATATTCAATTACAAAAAGATCAGTTCAGGAGAAACATAGAAAGTTTAGTAAACTAGATTTTCTGACAGCTACATTGAGCTGGAAAAGGTGCTTGGCTAATTCGGTCAAAATTATTGAACCAATTGTTCATAGAGACATAGTTTCATCAATTTTTATGTTAAAAACAAATAAGGAAAAATACAACAAAATGGTGTTTCTGTTCTTTTTTTAATATACATTTATTTACTTATTTATTTGTTTGTTTCTTTGTTTCTTTTTGGCTGCATTGGGTCTTTGCTGCTGCAAACAGGCTTTCTCTAGTTGAGGCGAGTGACGGCTACTGTTTCTTGCAGTGCATGGGCTTCTCATTGCAGTGGCTTCTCTTGTTGCGGAGTATGGGCTCTAGGCGCACAGGCTTCAGTAGTTGTTGCATGCAGGCTCAGTAGTTGTGGCTCGTGGGCTCTAGAGCGCAGGCTCAGTAGTTATGGTGCTCGGGTTTAGTTGCTCGGCGGCATGTGGAATTTTCCTGGACCAGGGCTCGAACCCATGTCCCCTGCATTGGCAGGCTGATTCTTAACCACTGCACCACCAGGGAAGTCTGCTGTTTCTCTTCTTAACAATATCAAAAAAGTTTTTTCTCACTTTTACTTTACTACTTTAAAATACAATAACTATGCAAATTGCATTCATATTTAACACTGGGAAAGAATATTACTGATACAAGTCTGGGTAAAATGTTGAGTGCAATGTATTATTATCTTATTTTTAATTCTCCCATACTGGTTAATTTATCTTCCTTAATAATAGGAGCAAGTATTCATTATAAATTGTATAGGAGAGTGCATTTTTTAATAGTTGCCTCTCTGGAGGTCTGGGTCCCTTTGTTTTAAATGATTAATGTAATTCATATAAAGAGGGGCTGTCAAAGCACATGGATTTAAGTATATTTTATCTGACTGTAGCTTTTTGGAAACTGCATTTAAATAAGAATCTTGTTAATTTTATGCATGTGAAAAGAGACAATATTCTGTGGACTTGTTAAATGAATCATGTTTATTCAGTGTATATCCATTGCTTATTTTAAAACATCTGGGCTCCGATTGGAATGAAATAGATTCTATTTGCAAATTGTTCCATTTGGGAATCTCAGAGTTACTGTGTTTTAGTGGATATTCTTTCTTTTAAGAAGATTTTTCCTAGAAAAATGGAAAAAGTGGAAAGAAGTAAAGATATGCATTGCAACAACCTGATTTTATTCAAACCAAACAAATGTAACTTAAAAATCTCCTCTGGGGAGGAGCTTCAAGATGGCGGAAGAGTAAGACGTGGGGATCACCTTCCTCCCCACAAATACATCAGAAATACACCTACATGTGGAACAACTACTACAGAACACCTACTGAACGCTAGCAGAAGACCTCAGAACTCCCCCAAAGCAGGAAACTCCCCACGTACCCGGGTAGGGCAAAAGAAAAAACAGAGACAAAAGAATAGGGATGGGACCTGTACCAGTGGGAGGGAGCTGTGAAGGAGGAAAGGTTTCCACACACTAGGAAGCCACTTCGCGGGTGGAGACTGCAGGTGGCGGAGGGGGGAAGCTTCAAAGCCACAGAGGAGCACACAGCAACAGGGGTGCAGAGGGCAAAGCAGAGAGATTCCTGCACAGAGGATCTGTGCCGACCGGCACTCACCAGCCCGAGAGGCTTGTCTGCTCACCTGCCGGGATGCATGGGGGCTGGGAGCTGAGGCTCCAGCTTCACAGGTCAGACCCCAGGGAGAGGACTGGGGTTGGCTGTGTGAACACAGCCTGAAGGGGGCTAGTGTGCCACAGCTAGCCGGGAGGGAGTCCGGGACAAGGTCTGGAACTGCCAAAGAGGCAAGAGACTTCTTCTTGCCTCTTTGTTTCCTGGTGCGCAAGGAGAGGGGATTAAGAGCGTGAACTAAAGAAGTTCCAGAGATGGGCATGAGCCAAAGCTATCAGGTCGGACACCAGAGACAACCATGAGACGCTTAAGGCTGCTCCTGCAGGCACCCAGAAGCCTGTGTACAAGAACAGGTAACTATCCACATCACCCCTCCCGGGAGCCTGTGCAGCGCACCACTGCCGGGGTGCGGGGATCCAGTGACAACTTCCCCGGGAGAAAGGACGGCACGCCTCAGGGTGGTGCAACGACACGCCAGCTTGTGAAGCCACAGGCTCGCCCTACACTACATACCCCTCCCTCACCCCGGCCTGAGGGAGCCAGAGCCCCCGAAGCAGCTGCTTTTTTAACCCAGTCCTATCTGAGTGAAGAACAGACGCCCTCAGGCGACCTAAACGCAGAGGCCGGGCCAAACCCAAAGCTGAATTCCGGAAGCTGTGCGAACAAAGAAGAGAAAGGGAAATCTCTACCAGCAGCCTCAGGAGCAGCAGATTAAATCTCCACAGTAAACTTGATGCACCCTGCATCTGTGGAATAACGAATAGACAACGAATCTTCCCAAATTGAGGAGGTGGACCTTGGGAGAAACGATATATATATTTTTTTCCCTTTTTCTCTTTTTGTTAGTGTGTATGCCTGCGCTTCTGTGTGTGATTTGGTCTGTATAGCTTTGCATTTACCATTTGTCCTAGGGTCCTGTCTGTCCGTTTTTTGTTGTTGTTGTTGTATTTTAGTATAGTTTTCAGCGTTTGTTATTATTGGTGGATTCGTTTTTTTGGTGTAGTTGTTTTCTTCTTTCTTTTTTTAAAAATTATTTTAAAAATTTATTTTAATAATTAGTTTTTGTTTTTTATTTTAATAACTTTTTTATTTTATTTTACTTCATTTTATCTTTTTCTTTCTTTCCTTCTTTCTTTCTCCCTTTTATTCTGAGCCATGTGGATGACAGGCTCTTGGTGCTCCAGCCAGGGGTCACAGCTGTGCCTCTGAGGTGGGAGAGCCAAGTTCAGGACATTGGTCCAGCAGAGACATCCCAGCTCCATGTAATATCAAACGGCAAAAATCTCCCAGAGATCTCCATCTCAATGACAAGACCCAGCTCTACTCAACAAATAGCATGCTACAGTGATGGACACCCTATGCCAAGCAACTAGTAAGAGAGGAACATAAGTGCACCCATTAGCAGACAGGCTGCTTAAAATCATAATAAGGTCACAGACACCCCAAAACACAAGCAGACGTGGACTTGCCCACCATAAAGACAAGATCCAGCTTTATCCACCAGAACACAGGCACTAGTTCCCTCCATCAAGAAGCCTACACACCCCACTGAACCAACCTTAGGCACTATGGACAGACACCAAAAACAATGGCAGCTATCAACCTGCAACCTACAAAAAGGAGACTCCCCAAACACAGTAAGTTAAGCAAAATGAGAAGACACAGAAATACACAGCAGATGAAGGAGCAAGGTAAAAACCCACCAGACCTAACAAATGAAGAGGAAATAGGCAGTCTACCTGAAAAATAATTCAGAATAATGATAGTAAAGATGATCCAAAATCTTGGAAATAGAACAGAGAAAATACAAGAAATGTTTAACAAGGAACTAGAGGAACTAAAGAGCAAATAAACAATGATGAACAACACAATAAATGAAATTAAAAATTCTCTAGAAGGGATCAATAGCAGAATAAGTGAGGCAGAAAAATGGATAAGTGACCTGGATGATAAAATAATGGAAATAACTACTGCAGAGAAGAATAAAGAAAAATGAATGAAAAGAATTGAGGACAGTCACAGAGACCCCTGGGACAATATTAAATGGACCAATATTCAAATTATAGGGGTCCCAGAAGAAGAAGAGAAAATGAAAGGGACTGAGAAAATATTTGAAGAGATTATAGTTCAAAACTTCCCTAATATGGGAAAGGAAATAGTTAATCAAGCCCAGGAAGCACAGAGAATCTCATAAAGGATGAATCCAAGGAGAAACACGCCAAGACACATATTAATCAAACTATCAAAAAGTAAATAAAAAGAAAAATATTAAAACCAGGAAGGGAAAAACAACAAATAACATGCAAGGGAATCCCCATAAGGTTAACAGCTGATCTTTCAGCAGAAACTCTGCAAGCCAGAAGGGAGTAGCAGGAAATATTTAAAGTGATGAAAGGGAAAAACCTACAACCAAGATTACACTGTCCAGAAAGGATCTCATTCAGATTTGATGGAGAAATTAAAACCTTTGCAGACAAGCAAAAGCTAAGAGAATTCAGCACAACAAAACCAGCTCTACAACAAATGCTAAAGGAACTTCTCTAGGGAGGAAATATAAGAGAAGGAAAAGACCTACAATAACAAACCTAAAACAATTAAGAAAATGGTAATAGGAACATACATACCAATAATTACCTTAAATGTAAATGGATTAAATGCTCCAACCAAAAGGCACAGACTGGCTGAATGGATACAAAAACGAGACCCATATATATGCTGCCTACAAGAGACCCACTTCAGACCTAGGGACACATACAGACTGAAAGTGAGGGGATGGAAAAAGATATTCCATGCAAATGGAATTCAAAAGAAAGTTGTAGTAGCAATTCTCATATCAGACAAAATAGACTTTAAGAAAAGACTATTATAAGAGACAAAAAGGACACTACATAATGATCAAGGGATCAATCCAAGAAGAAGATATAACAATTGTAAATATTTATGCACCCAACGCAGGAGCACCTCAATAAATAAGGTAAACACTAACAACCATAAAAGGGGAAATCAACAGTAACACAATCATAGTCTTGGACTTTAATACCCCACTTTCACCAATGGACAGACTATTCAAAATGAAAATAAATAAGGAAACACAAGCTTTAAATGACACATTATACAAGATGGACTTAATTGATATTTATAGCATATTCCATCCAAAAACAACAGGGTACAATTTCTTCTCAAGTGCTCATGGAACATTCTCCAGAATAGATCATATCTTGGGTCACAAGTCAAGCCTTGGTAAATTTAAGAAAATTGAAATCCTATCAAGTATCTTTTCTGAACACAACGCTATGAGACTAGATGTCAATTACAAGAAAACATGTGTAAAAAAATAGAAACACATGGATGCTAAACAATACACTACTTAATAACCAAGAGATCACTGAAGAAATCAGAGAGGAGATCAAAAAATACCTAGAAAAAAAATGACAATGAAATCACGACGACCCAAAACCTATGGGATGCAGGAAAATCAGTTCTAAGAGGGAAGTTTATAGCAATACAACCTTACCTTAAGAAACAAGAAACATCTCAAATATACAACCTATGTTTACAACTAAAGCCATTAGAGAAAGAAGAATAAAAAACCCCCAAAGTTAGCAGAATGAAAGAAATCATAAAGACCAGATCAGAAATAAATGAAAAAGAAATGAAGGAAACAATAGCAGTGATCAATAAAACTAAAAGCTGGTTCTTTGAGAACATAAACAAAATTGATAAACCTTAATGCAGAGTCATCAAGAAGAAAAGGGAGAAGACTCAAATCAATAGAATTAGAAATGAAAAAGGGGAAGTAACAACTGACACTGCAGAAATACAAAGGATCATGAGAAATTACTACAAGTAACAATATGCCAATAAAATGGACAACCTGGAAGAAATGGACAAATTCTTAGAAATGCACAAACTTCCAAGACTGAACCAGGAAGAAATATAAAATATGAACAGACCAATCACAAGCCCTGAAATTGAAACTGGGATTAAAAATCTTCCAACAAACAAAAGCCCAGGACCAGATGGCTTCACAGGCGAATTCTATCAAACATTTAGAGAAGAGCTAACACCTATCCTTCTCCACCTCTTCCAAAATATAGCAGAGGGAGGAACACTCCCAAACTCATTCTACGAGGCCACCATCACCCTGATTCCCAAAACAGAAAAAGATGTCACAAAGAAAGAAAACTACAGGCCAATATCACTGATGAACATAGATGCAAAAATCCTCAACAAAATACAAGCAAACAGAATCCAACAGCACATTAAAAGGATCATACACCGTGATTAAGTGGGGTTTATCCCAGGAATGCAAGGATTCTTTAATATAGGCAAATCAATCAATGTGATACACCATATTAACAAATTGAAGGAGAAAAACCATATGATCATCTCAATCGATGCAGAAAAAGCTTTTGACAAAATTCAACACCGATTTATGATAAAAACCCTGCAGAAAGTAGGCATAGAGGGAACTTTCCTCAACATAATAAAGGCCATATATGACACACCCACCGCCAACACCATCCTCAATGGTGAAAAACTGAAACCATTTCCACTAAGGTCAGGAACAAGACAAGTTTGCCCACTCTCACCACTATTATTCAACAGAGTTTTGGAAGTTTTAGCCATAGGAATTAGAGAAATAAAAGGAATCGAAATATGAAAAGAAGAAGTAAAGGTGTCACTGTTTGCAGATGACATGATAGTATACATAGAGAATCCTAAAGATGCTAACAGTGAACTACTAGAGCTAATCAATGAATTTGGTAAAGTAGCAGGATACAAAATTAATGCACAGAAATCTCTTGCATTCCTATACACTAATGATGAAAAATCTGAAAGTGAAATTAAGAAAACACTCCCATTTACCACTGCAACAAAACGAATAAAATACCTAGGAATAAACCTACCTAAGGAGACAAAAGACCTCTATGCAGAAAATTAAGAGACACTGATGAAAGAAACTAAAAATGATACAAATAGATATACCATGATCTTGGATTGGAAGAATCAACATTGTGAAAATGACTCTACTACCCAAAGCAATCTACAGATTCAATGAAATCCCTATCAAACTACCACTGGCATTTTTCACAGAACTAGAACAAAAAATTCCACAATTTGTATGGAAACACAAAAGACCCTGAATAGCGAAAGCAATCTTGAGAAAGAAAAACGGAGCTGGAGGAATCAGGCTCCCTGACTTCAGACTATACTACAAAGCTACAGTAATCAAGACAGTATGGCACTGGCACATAAACAGAAATACAGATCAATGGAACAGGATAGAAAGCCCAGAGATAAACCCACACACATATGGTCACCTTATCTTTGATGAAGGAGGCAAGACTATACAATGGAGAAAAGACAGCCTCTTCAATAAGTGGTGCTGGGAAAACTGGACAGCTACATGTAGAAGAATGAAATTAGAACACTCCCTAACACCATACACAAAAATAAACTCAAAATGGATTAAAGACCTAAATGTAAGGCCAGAAACTATCAAACTCTTAGAGAAAAACAGGCAGAACACTCTATGACATAAATCACAGCAAGATCCTTTTTGACCCACGTCCTAAAGAAATGGAAATAAAAACAAAAATGAACAAATGGGACCTAATGAAGCTTAAAAGTTTTTGCACAGCAAAGGAAACCATAAACAAGATGAAAAGGCAACCCTTAGAATGGGAGAAAATATCTGCAAATGAAGCAACTGACAAAAGATTAATCTCCAAAATTTACAAGTAGCTCATGCAGCTGAATATGAAAAAACAAACAACGCAATCCAAAAATGGGCAGAAGATCTAAATAGACATTTCTCCAAAGAAGATATACAGATTGCCAACAAACACATGAAAGAATGCTCAACATCATTAATCATTAGAGAAATGAAAATCAAAACTACAAAGAAATGTCATCTCACACCAGTCAGAATGGCCATCATCAAAAAATCTACAAACAATAAATGCTGGAGGAGGTGTGGAGAAAAGGGAACCCTCTTGCATTGTTGGTGGCAATGTAAATTGATACAGCCACTATGGAGAACAGTATGGAGGTTCCTTAAATAACTACAAATAGAACTACCATATGACCCAGCAATCCCACTACTGGGCATATACCCTGAGAAAACCATAATTCAAAAAGAATCATGTACCACAATGTTCATTGCATCTCTATTTACAATAGCCAGGACATGGAAGCAACCTAAGTGTCCATCAATAGATGAATGGATAAAGAAGATGTGGCACATATATACAGTGGAATGTTACTCAGCCATTAAAAGAAATGAAATTGAGTTATTTGTAGTGATGTGGTGGACCTAGAGTCTGTCAAACAGAGTGACGTAAGTCAGGAAGAGAAAAACAAATACTGTATGCTAACACATATATATGGAATCTAAAAAAAAAAAAAAAAATTCTCATGGAGAACCTAGGGGCAAGATGGGAATAAAGAGGCAGACCTACTAGAGAACGGACTTGAAGATACGGGGAGGGGGAAGGGTAAGCTGGGACAAAGTGACAGAGTGGCAGTGTATATATGGACATATATACACTACCAAATGTAAAATAGATAGCTAATGAGAAGCTGTCACATGACACAGGGAGATCAGCTCGGTGCTTTGTGACCAGCTAGAAGGGTGGGATAGGTAGTGTGGGAGGGAGGGGACGCAAGAGGGAAGCGATATGGGGATATATGTATATGTATAACTGATTCACTTTGTTATAAAGCAGAAACTAACACACCATTGTAAAGCAATTACACTCCAATAAAAATATTTTTAAAAAATCCTCCTCTGGTATCTCCTATTTATAACAGAAATTCCAATAACTGCTCTGTAAATTTAAAATGAAATCTTTGAGACTGAAGCAATAAACAAAAAGTTCCCAAAAGCGAAATTCTAGGACCAGATAGTTTCACTGTTTCATTCTATCAAGCAGTTAAATTAATGCTAATTCATATCAAACTCTTCCCAAAGATTGAAGAGGAGGAAACGCTTCCAAACTCATTTTAGGAGGCCCAAATTACCTTGATACAAAAGTCAGAACAGGACACTACAAGAAAATAAACAACACAGACCAATATTCCTGATGAATATTGATGCAAAAATTCTCAGCAAAATATTAGGAGACCAAATTTAACAGCACACCAAAGTGATCATACACCATTATCAAGTGGAGTTTTTCCCTGTAATGTTTCACAGTATATGAATCAATAAACATAATACACCACATTAGTAGAATCAAAGACAAAAGTCATATGATCGTCTCAGTAGATGCCAAAAAAGCATTTGACAGAATACAACATCTTCTCACGAAAAAGGCACTCAACACATTGGGCACAGAAGAAACATACCTCAGTATAATAAAGACCATATATGACAAGCCCACAATGGTGAAAGTTTGGAAGAGATAAAACATCATACTCAATGAGGAAAGTTTGGAAGAGTAAAAGTGCCCACTCTCACCACTCCTATTCAACATTGTACTGGAAGTTTTAGCCAGAGCAGTCAGGCAAGACAAAGAAACAAGAAGCATTCATATCTGAAAGGAAGAATTAAAATTGTTTTTGTTTGCTGATGACACGATATTATGTATAGAAAACCCTAAAGACTCCACCAAAAAACTGTTAAAACAAATCAGTGGATTCGGTGAAGTTGCAAGATACCAATTAAGTATGCAAAAATCACTTAAGTTTCTATACACTAACAATGAAATATCTGAAAAAGAAATAAAGAAAACAATCCCATTCACAATAGCATCAAACACAATAAAATATTTAAGAATAAATTTAACCAAAGAGGTGAAAGATCTATGTACTGAAACCCACAAAACTTTGATGAAAGAAGTTAAAGAGGAGACAAGAAATGGAAAGATGTTCCAGGTTCATGTATTGGAAGAATTAATATTGTTAAAATGTCCATACTACCTAAAGCCATCTATATATTCAATGCAATCCCTGTCAAATTTCCAATGGCATTTTTCACAGAAATAGAAAAAAATAATGCTATAACTTGTATGGAACCATATATGATCCTGAATGGCTAAAGCAATCCCGAGAAAGAAGAACAAAGCTGGGGGCAACACACTTCCTGATTTCAAGCTACTAAAAAGCTATAGTAATCAGGAGAGCATGGTACTGGCATAAAAATAGACACATAGACCAATTAACAGAATAGAGAGCCCCAAAATAAACCCTCACATATATTGTCAGCTAACATTTGAGAAGGGAGCCAAGAATAATCAATGGGGAAAGGATAGACTTTTCAATAAATGGAATTGGGGAAACTGGATAACCACATGCAGAAGAATAAAATCGGACCCCTATCTTATACCACTCACAAAATATTAACTCACAATGGATTAAAGACTTAAACATAACACCTGAAACTGTAAAACTCCTAGAAAAAAACAGGGAAAAATTCATTAATGCTGATTTTGGCAACAATTCTTTGGATATGACAACAAAAGCACTAGCAACAAAAACTGGAATAGGTGATGTCAGTCGATATTTTGTATATGTGGACAATAGAAAGTAGCTGCAACTTTAAAGTGAGATGATGTACATATTTTTTAAGCAGAAAGAATTAAAACAAGCTCCTAACTTAATGACTTTTAAAAATACACTTCTTTTAGAAATATAAAACATCTGCTGTAACTAATCAAATAATAATAAATAGTATTTCCCTCTCCACCAACCCCATTTCCTTGGCAGAGTCTAATTTCCTCTTTCTTTCCTTCTTGCCCCTATTTTCTCTAGACACAATCAAACAGATAAACGTAAGTAAAGCGGTTTTTCTGATGTGTCTCATTTTTTGTCTAGATTCCCATTATTGTCTCTTAAATGGTCCCATTGCTTCCAATATGGCTTTGCTCCAATCACTTTAAATATAAAGAATGAACTCCTTATTTTGACACCAAGACTCTTAATGATCTGACCCCTACCTATCTCCCTAAAGTCCTGCCATATATAATTTTGCCCCATCCACCCATATTTACTTGTACTTCCTTAAAAATGTTATTATGCTTGTTTATTTCTATAGACTTCTACATATCATATTCCTCTTACCTAGAATGTGTTTTCCTCCTTCTTTGTCTAGCTCAAAGCTACTCTTTATTAAAAACTTATTTCAAAATCCAGGAATTATTTCCTGACACACTCATCCTTTTTCCTATACCACACTGTAGAAAACATCTAGGAAACTGAAGACTTATTGCTGCCCCCAAAATCACAACTCTGGTCAAAACAGTGTATTTTTAAAGTCTGATGGTTATACATTCCCATTGCCTCACTGACATAGCTCCAGGAATGAAACCAAGGACTGATAAATGGGAGATGCTCACTCTCCTATATCCTTGGTAATGTGTTATTTAGACAGCCTGTTGCTTGGATTACTTTCTTACTCTTTTCATCATTCCAAAGAGTTTGGCCTGCCCAGAAGAAAGCAAGAAATCAACAGTAAATCCAATGATTACTAACATTTTACAGTTGGGGAAATTGAACACAAAACGTTAAACTCCTCTCTGAATTACAGAGCTAGTAAGGGAAAAAACCAAAATTTTACCTCTGGCAGGCTGATTCCAGAGCACATGCTCTAAACCATTATAAAATATTGATTTTTACCCCCAAATGGACAATATACACACATTACACTGGAGGTGCTCAGTAAATTTTGTAGTTTCTAAACTAGGTATGACTACTACATGCATACTTCTATAGAACTAGTTACATATTTTAATAAATTCCTTTCTTTTTAGCAAGTATTTATTTTTGACCATCTATTAATTATAAACAACTATGCTAGTTTAATACTAATTTGGACCAAATAATTTTGAAGTTTGGAATAGTCTAGGTGTTAAAAAAATAAACTCTGAAAACAAATGAAAAAGAAAACCTCCAAGGGTTTGTGAAAACAACACTGACTCTGACATCAAATTGGGTCTAAAACCAAGCTTCTCTACTTACTAGCTATGTGACATTGAGTGTACACCTCAGTCTTTCCAAGCTACTCTAAAACGGTAATTGTAATAGTGCCTACCCTTTTCAGTATTCTGTGTGTGAGAAAGTACCTAGCACCACAATTATCAATCATTGTTAATTCCCTCCTTTAAGCAGTTATTAGTACTATTTATTCTTTAGTAGGCATCCTTTACCTACTTTGGAGAATAAAGTGACTTCAGCATTTTTGCTGAATCACTGAACGCAATAACTCAGCATTACTACTTATCTTCATGCAAAAAGTACGTCATTTACAAATGATCATTATCTGGTGTTTGACAAATGCTAAGGGACCTCTTAGTATTATTTAGCTCATGTAAGTTTTATATACTTGGAAAGAAATTCCATGATATGAAAACAAAGTGTTGAAAAATGATATAGTCACAGAAATGAATTTTTACGATACCAAAAAAAAAATAAATCATACTCACTCTTTTTATTTTTATTCAGTTCTCTACATTAGTATCCAGTGGTTGCAGTTCCAGTAACTAGCATAAAGAATATAAATGCTGCTGATCAGATAGTTACTTGTTCTGAGGACTGAACAAAAAGAAGGAGATTGAATGAAATTAGAGCACAAGTAATTTAAGAAAAGAAATACGTCACTGCCCATGGCTATCATGAGTTATTATGAGTTATTATGATAGCCATCTTTTTATTCCTTAGTTTAGATTTTTAATGGACGTGTACAAGATCTGTTTTCGCATCACTCTCTGACCAATGCCAAAGAATCAATAAGCTAAGCATTTGCAGCAAAAATGAATGATTATATCACTTACCTTGGTGTATCAGGGCTGATGATTAAAAACAAACACACGCACACATTGGGCAACTTTGGAATCACCTTTAGATGCTTGAACATCCCAGGCAAAACATGCATTATGAATAAAGATGGCCTTTATGTGTAATGATGGGAATCTCATTACACAGATAGACTAATACAAAGACCTGTACAATGAACTGTATATATTAACATCATTCTAAGTATTATGAAAACATTGTGACCTAAACTTAACGGTTAACAATCATTGGTGAAAAATATGCCATAGAGATCAGCACTTTAAATATTGAAAGATTGTAGTATTGACTATGTATTTCACTTTTTTAGAAATAGAACATGTAGAAGCTTATTTCTTTTTAAATGGTCAAGATGACTGACTTTATCATGACTGAATGGGCTAAATTAGGGATGTTGGACATTATATTAGGTAGAAACAATTTCGGTTGCAAGAGAAGATCCAAATAACACCGTGTCATATGGGAGTCTACTTTTCTCAAATAATATTTCATATTTTTTGCTACAGGAGCTGATTCACTGACTAAATACAGTCAGGCTGGAATTTCTGTGATTCTATTTTTCTTTCCCACAAGGTTGCAAAACAGTTGCCAAAGTTCCAGGCATCCCATTTATATCCCAACCCATCTACATGTTTATTTAGCCAGAACTCTTCACCTGACCCTTAGATACAAATGAGACTTGGATTAAAAAGTATTTACCTTTTACTTCATATAGACTGGAGGTAAGTAGGGTATAAAGGTTTGGGAAATGTGTTTTGGGGTTAGCTGGCCTAGAGTTTCTGCCACAGAAGTAAAACTTTTTAAATGAAGTCTATATTACTAAGAGGAATTATGGTCTCTCTATTGGACCTGCTCTTCCAATGTGGTTGATACTGTGGATAACAGCAACTATGTTCTCCCATTAAATGACTCTTAGATATACTATAAGAGAGAGATTATATTAGATAGAACATTTGATTCATCCAATGTGGTATTCAGTTTTGTTCTTGTGTTTACGCTGAATTTCAACAGACAGTATGAGACGTTTTAATATGTATTTGCTTTATAAATAGATGAAGCATCACATTGTCAATTTAGTAACTTCCTTAGAATCATTGCGATGTCAGTGTTATTTCTATTATAATTGATAAATCAGATGCACCCTCTGAATAAGATAGATTATTGAAGTTTCAGTAAAAAACTTTCAGTAAATTCAAAATAAAAGTATAAACAGAAACACATGAAAATATGTTTTAAATTGGAATATGCCATTGCTCAAAGAAACCTAACCCATCACTAAGGTTCCTTACACTTACAAATCTAGCTATGGGGCTCTACTTCAGTCTGGCTGAATCAAAATCTCTGGGGGAGGCTTCCCTGGTGGCGCAGTGGTTGAGAGTCCGCCTGCCGATGCAGGGGACATGGGTTCGTGCCCCGGTCGGGGAAGATCCCACATGCCGCGGAGCGGCTGGGCCCGTGAGCCATGGCCGCTGAGCCTGCGCGTCTGGAGCCTGTGCTCCGCAACTTTTTTTTTTTTTTAAAGTATTTATTTATTTATTTGGCTGCACCAAGTTTTAGTTGCGGCACATGGGATCTTAGCTGCCACATGCGTGATCTTTAGTTGCAGCATGCAGGATCTTTTATCTGAAGCATGAGGGATCTTTTTTTAGTTGTGGCATGTGGGATCTAGTTCCCTGACCAGGGATGGAACCCTGGCCCCCTGCATTGGGAGCGCTGAGTCTTAACCACTGGCTCACCAGGGAAGTCCCTGTTGCACACCTTTAAAAAAATATTGTCACTATTATTTTTAATACAGTAAACTGCAAATAAGAGGAATACTAATAGAATATATGTGAGCCTCATCAGTAAAGTTGATTTGAAATAAAGCAAATAATTTTATTCTGGGAAATTTGGAGCTCCCAAAATTTCAAGATATATTATCTGATTACACACTTGTAATACTTAAGAGGAAAAATATTAAAAGAAAGGGAATTGTACTTATGGAAATTAAAAAGTCTAGAAAGCTTTGATTTCCAGTTCACTGAAATTCAATTAGGCCACTTGTCTGAAAAGAAATTTCAGTTCAAGATCCTTGAAAAGTTCAAGTTCTCCTTGAGATTCACTGCTACACAGCTACTGTTCATCAGACAGCTGAGCTTGCTGATGGGTTAATTAATCACATCAGCCCAACTGGAAAGCAACAGTTTCAAATTACTCAATGGAGTGTTGTCACTGCCAATGATTTCTTATTCCATACCTTGATGGAAGAGAGTTTATCATTAATGAAAAAGTGGCCTCCAAAACTTGGTTAAGAGCTCTCTTAGAGACCAAAAGAATTAAATTTCCTCCCCAAATTTCTAAATAAGATGGCATGAAACTCAGAAATATGTTAGCAATGAAGAAATATATAGTAACAGTTGAAAAAATAGAATGCATTTTAAATTCTCCAGATTAAAATATTATAATGGTAATAATTTCAAAATGATAAAGTATATTCTAAATATGGATTATTTTTCGGTGTCCTCTTCCCCTACATATACCACTTTTCTTATACAGATAACTTTCTATCTTATCTTGACATTTTTTTATAACTTTCCCTATCATTCTACCTAAAGCAATCTAGAGTTCTCCCAACATTTTAGTATACTTCAGTTTACCATGTACTTTGTGTTATATTTCAATGTGTCTTTGTTTTTATTAACAACAAATGTGAAAATAAGCCTTCAGTATTTAATAAACTGGCATTCTGATTAGGCCAGCCTTTATCTTTTCACCTTGTCAAGTGTAAATGATAGCGACGAAGTATCAAAATACATTATTATTTCAAATGATATAATAATATTGACTATACAGATAATGTTCAAAACTTGCCAAGCTGGGTAGTGGACTGACATATTTGTTACTTTTCAACCAATTTTTTAGTGCCTATGCAGGCTACCAGGTATTTCAAGTTTTATTTTAGCTTTTAATCCAATACATCTCCTTAATAATTTATAGGTAAATAGGAAAAAGTCAGAAGACAACATTCTACCAAGACATCTTTTGCAGAAATCTGTATGTGCATTATTTATTCTTATAAAGGTTTTAAAAAAAATCTCATGCTCAAATAATAAAACAATAATAGTAATAATAAGCATGGTAAAAATTGTTAATGCTTAGAACATGTTTTCTATATACCAGGCACTGTACTACGTCAGATTGCAACATGGATCCAGACAGACTTAGTTTTAGTCTGTTTTTTACCTTGAGAGTTTCATTGAGCTCTCTAAGCCTCAACATCTTCATCTGTAATACAGGCATAATAAATATAACTGCCTCATAAAGTTGTGATGAATAGATGTGAAAATGAATGAAAAATGCACATTGTAAAAGCAATATGGTAGATTGTATGATGATTATGAAGATGCTGGTGGTAATGTATTAACTCTGCTTCCTCCTTTTAATTTTTAACCTGTTAATTAATCTTCATGTCTCTGTTATCTAGCACAGAAGCTGCAACTTTATAATTACTAAAAAAACATTACAGTGAACAGAGATTATATCAATGTATGGTCAGAGAAGATCTAAATGGATTTTTCCTTTTACTAAGAAGCCAATAAGTCTGCAACCACAGGGCTATATATAGACACCCAAATATAAACTTGCCATACTTCTGTTCTCTAAACCTTATTCCACTTCCAAATTTATTTATTTTCAACTTAAGCGCTACTTGTTTGATTTTTGCTTTATTGTACCAGCCCTCTATACCATATTTTTTGTTTTAATGTTTATTTTGTTTAATCCGTGATATAAATCTCTCTTTACATTTGCAACCAATTTTCACCCTTATAATTGATTTTATTAACAAAAGGATTGAAAATATAATCAAATGAAGCATATACTCTATTAATGAATAGAGGAAACACAGTAACACAAAACACACAAAAAAATTGTTTTGTGGGTATGTGTCTGTGCTTTGATGCTTGTTGGAGGAGATCATAGAGAGGCTGTGACCATTGCCTCTGGGCAATCAGAGGCTCCTCACCCCCTCTATCTTTGGAATGTACAATCCATCAACCATTCCGACACAGTAGGAGCTGTTTCAAGGATGCAGCCTTGAGAGAACAAGGTGTTGTTGAGACCATTTGGATTAAATATGTGACTGTATCCAGTTAAGGCATCTACGTAAACTGTTAAGATTCTGACTGGCAGGTACAGAGGTCTACTTGCGGACCACCAAAAACAAGCATCTTATGTAAGTTCCCTTGCTTATTAAACCTGCCACCTACATATCTGGGGTGGTCTGCCTATTTCTTTGGTCCTTTCTTGCCCTCTGAGTACAGGGGCCAGTTTCAGATTTCACCTGGGGAACTCCAGAGGTTGCAAACCCACAATGCTATCGTTTGAGTTATTATTTTTAGAAGATATTGGGAAATAATTAATATCTTTGAATAGAGGGACATACAACATTAGGTTGTAACTGGTCTAAAAGAGGAAAAATTTTGCCTAGAAATATGAAGTCAGGTAAGATTCCAGCAGTGGTTTTAAAATAGAAATTTCATATGTGTCATTCTTTTGCTAAAAACAAATGAAATAGGAACTGATGAATCTGGGTGGAAAGAGAGCATGAGGGACAGATCAATACCAAAGCAGGAAAAGAAATCAAAGTCGGATGCAATGTACACTTATTGTTTGGGTTTAGATTATTGAAATATGTTCTCTTTCTGTCTTGAGATAATTAATACAAATGAAGAGTAATAGAAATACTAATGGTAAACAAACAAAAATACATTTTTGGGCAATTATAGATGTCTAGTAGGAATTGTAATTTATAATAAGTTCTTTTGGATATAACAATATGTCATGATATTGTACAAAGATTAAAATCATATGATGAAAGATTAAAAATAGAATCAATGTGATCCTTAGTAGATACCCATCTAAAGTGAATATTACTTCTGCCACAGGCTAAGAAGCATGATATGAGATTCATAATAAATGCTGTTTGTTTCTTAAAGAGTTGATACTAATAACCACTTGGGACCTTATGAGGGAGGTCTGATTTCTATTTTAGAATGTAAGTTTTCTTTTTCTTATTCAATTTGTTTTCTGTCTCCTGGCTTAAATAATCAAATAATTCTTTTAAAAAAGAGGTGTTTGGGGAACTCTGGAATACGCAGGCAACTTGCAAAAATTAATTTAAACGTAATTGAACTTCTCAGTCATCTTAGTATCCCTTTAGAAAAGTTTCAGGGGAAAGGAGCTCAATACCATGGGCTTGCTATATAAACAAACTCAATAAAAGGAATAAAAAAGTGTCTGGAGTGAAAAATTAAATGAAAGGAGAGTAAACCTATCAAAACAAATTTCTTTTCTCTAAATTGTCATGGCAATGTTGTTTCTTCCACTGCTCTAACCCACAAGGATCAAGCATTCAGATCAATGTCTACTTTATTGGAAGATTATGGATTTGGAGCTGTAGGATGTACTGAGAGCTTGTCTGGTCGATCCCCTTTTGCCTTCAGGTGAGACTGTCCCTAAACTAGTTAAGACAAATGAGTACTGTAACTTTAATGATTTCTAGCGAAAGTGATCCCATGCCCTTCCTTTATTTATTTCTTTGTTGAGGAACTCTATTATTTATTTACAGCAAAGCATTAATGTGAGTTCTTCAGCCCAGATATTGCCAACTACCTAGAATAATGCCTGATATATTGTAGCTACTCAGGAAGAGTTAAGTAATTAAAATGGCTGAAAGGTCTTCTGTCTTTTTCCCTAGTTTCCCAGTCTTTTAATCCTCTATTTTCAAAGTATGAAAGAATAATAGAACTTCAAATTTGAAGGAATCTTAAAAATATCCCCACAATTCTCAACTTGGAGTTCTCAAGCTGAACTCCAGGCTTTAATACTATGCTAAATGATAACCAAAGCAGCAACAGCAGAAAATGCAAATGTACTGTGGAAAGTGTGATACGACAGGGAAAATATCTGGAAAGGAAAAGGTCCCCAGATGAAGGTGAAATGGATAGCGCTCTGGCAGCCATCGGGATTGAGCTAGAGACACCCAGAAAGAAGTCAGCGAAGATGATAATCACCAGACAAAGAAATAGGCTTTCCTCACCCAGGTGAAATCACTGAGGCTTCCATGGAGTGAGAAACATAGTTTAAGGAGTCATTAAGCATCCAGTGGCTATTGTTTGAGCTGTTGATTCCCAGGTGGTAATAGAGAAAAATCACAGCTTGACCATCTTGCAAATGATGGTTTCAATACTGATGAAATTAAGAAATTACACTAAGTGCTTTCCTGGTGGCGCAGTGGTTAAGAGTCCGCCTGCTGACGCAGCGGATACGGGTTCGTGCCCCAGTCCGCGAAGATCCCACATGCCGCGGAGCTGCTGGGCCCTTGAGCCATGGCCGCTGAGCCTGCGCGTCTGGAGCCTGTGCTCCACAACGGGAGAGGCCACAACGGTGAGTAGGCCCGCGTAACGCAAAAAAAAAAAAACAAAAAAAAGTGCTATTAGAAGTGTTACATAATTTGTAGTTTATACATACAAAGAGAAGCTATCATTTCAATTTTTCTGACTTTTTGGCACCTCTCACATAGGAGCTGGTGGATGGGGGAGAGTAAAGAGTTTGACATAGATAAAAATGATTTAAGATCTACTTGGAAGTACCTTTGTCTGATATTCTGCTGTTAACCTGTCTCATGTCAATTTAATTCTTAGACCAGCCAGAAGAACCTAGAAGGGTAGAGGAAAATTTTTTCCTCCTCAACAAACTGGAAGGATTTAATTGCCATTAGTTGAAATGGGGATGTTGCAATAGGAGCAGGTCTTAAAGGGTGAAGGGAGATGAAAACCTTAGTTTTGATTGTGTAAGTTTGATATGCTCGTTAGACATCCAAGTGGAGCTACTAGTATCCATTTGAATATGAGACTGTAGTTTAGAAGAAGGCGAATACCTCAGGGAAATGAAAGATATGGTTGCTGGGGATCGTGCAAGTCCCATTTAAAGTTAGCAATTATGGGCTTCCCTGGTGGCGCGGTGGTTGGGAGTCTGCCTGCCGATACAGGCGACACGGGTTTGTGCCCCGGTCCGGGAGGATCCCACTTGCCGCGGAGCGGCTGGGCCCGTGAGCCATGGCCGCTGAGCCTGCGCATCCGGAGCCTGTGCTCCGCAGCGGGAGAGGCCACAACAGTGAGAGGCCCGCGTACCGCAAAAAAAAAAAATAAATAAATAAAAATAATAAAGTTAGCAATTATGAATCTAATATAAGACCAGTTGTGAGTTTTCCTCCAACTGTATTCAGTTGCATGAGTGGTGTCACAGAGTAGGTGGAAAACTAATTATTGAAGTTTGTTTTTCACCAGGTGAGTATGATGAAATAAGAAAAGGGAAAGAGAACTATACTCCAATATAAAATTAAAAAAAAAAGGGGTAGCAATTCCTGGTAATGATAGAGTCTAGGATATGACCATGAGAGTGAGTGGCTGAGGTAGCATCAACATCAAGATCATTGAAGGAGACGATTTTAAGGAGCGTAAAGATTCTGGTATTGGAATGATCCTTTACACATATACTGAAATTGCCCAGGACAATTACAGGAGTAGTGTTAGACAGCAAGGATCCAGGAACTAAACTCTTTAAGACAATGTATGAGAAGGTGGCGGGGGGAGGGGGGTGGGTAGAGTGGCAGGTGATCTAGCTATCTGTAGCTGACTATAACAAGAGATTCAAAACTGGGATATTTTAGGGATATAAAAAGGAGAAGAATGATCTGAAAGTAGCACTGAAGAGTAAGTATAACATTTACCTCACTCTCCAGGCTCAATAATATAAGTGGTGTTGGAAAAAAAAAAAAAAAGCCAGCACTTGAGAAGCAGAGTTTCTCAATCTCAGCACTATTGACATTTTGGGCTGGATACTTCTTTCCCTTGTGGTGAGGGCTGCCTTGTGCATTGTGGGATGTTTATCAACATCACTGGCTTCTATCCAGTAGGTACTTGTAGCAACATCCGTTTGACCCCCATCTTGTGACAACCAAAAATGAGGTAGATAATGGAAAAGTTAAGGATAATGGGGAGTTTTCCCCAGGAATTCACCTACTTTTTTTTTTTTTTTTGGCCCGCACAGTGCGGCATGTGAGATCTTAGTTCCCCAACAAAGGATCGAACCTGTGCCCCCTGCATTGGGAGCGTGGAGTCTTAGCCACTGGACTGCCAGGGAAGTCCCCACCTATTTAGTCCTCACAGTATAATTATTTCCATCTTAGCCTACTTCTCCTATTGAAAATAATTAATGAAAATGAGGTAAAAACGTGATTTTCCTCAGATGTCACAAACTATCATTTCCACTGTAAAATCATAAAATTTACTTATGAAAGGAAAACAAGGTTAATCTCAGTTGAGTAGATACAGCACAGTTTCTATCTTATGGCATAAGGTAGACTCTAGTGTCCTTCACTGAAATTAATGTAGTTTAAGACCTTGTCATCTTTCACCTGAATTCCTACAGTTCCCTCGTAACACCTACCTCCATTTGGTCTGGCCTCCCTTTCCTACTCACATTGTCACATGAAACTCAGGGTAAATGTAATCAGGTCATGTGACGCCCTTGACTAACCCCAAATGCACATAGAATAAAATGGAACTGCTTACGATCTGTAGGCACTATATGATTTAGTCTTGCTTACCTCTCCAGTACATCTGAGACCACTCTCTGCTCCTCAGGCCAGAAATTCCAACCATAACTGCTATTTTCTTCAAGCAACTAAGCTCACAATCATCCCACCTCTGTACCAATGCATTGTCTGTTTTCTCTGTCAGGAATGTTCTTCCGTCACACTGGCTCCTCATTATTAAGATCATAACTAATGGATCACCACCTCAGAAAGTCCTTCGCTCACCACTCAATGTCAATTAGGCACCACCTCAACCTGAGAAAGTGATTGCCAGTCATTATCACATCACCCCATTTTAGTTCCTTCATTATACTTGCCACTACCTGAAGTTATATTATTGGTTTATTTATATATTTACTTGTATAAAATATGCAAGCTCTGTGAGATCAGCAGTATATTCCCAGCATCTGGCTCATAGTAGGTACTTTGTAAATACTTGATGAATGAATGAATGAATGAATGAATGAATTTGTAAAGTGGGGCTTGTAATATTTCCTGTCTCCTCTCTGTTCAATTCACTGTAACTTAAGTTTGGTTGAATTTTTCAGTTTTAATCCCACTATTAATTGACACACAGAAATTCATCTTTGAGGGTAATTCCAAATGTAATTTTGTGAAATATTGTGCTAAGTCAAGAGAGAAAAGGATTCTAATTTTAATTCACTTTGAAATCATTCTGTTTACCTGTTGCCTAAGGAGGATCAAGGAGATTAAATTGGCTCTGAATAACCACGAAACTAATTAGAGGTGATAGAAAAAAATGTAATCTATCCTTTTATAATGACACTTTTAAGACTTCTATTATACACAAATTTGGCTAACATGGCAATGTCTGGTTTGGCACTGTGAGGATAACATGAAATTTGAGCATTGCTTTCCTTAAGTACTTTTTAATTTATTACTTAGTCTGAAGGGATTGGAGTGGCTTTTATATGATGCTGAATTTTATTTCCTTAGTTACACAGAACAGTTGTGGCATACATTGCAATTAAATTTAATCTATTCTTTGATTTCATCTCAGTGATGTTCTCCAGCCCTAAGTCAAATAAATTATTGTTGCAGGATATCAGGTAGGTTGAGTTGCAGTGACAGCAGATCAGGCAAGTTTTCCCTCTCCCTTCCCCACCTCCTCTACTTCTAGAAACAGAGCCAATAAGTTTTCTTGATTTCACAAATTATTTTCACAAGGAACAATTGTCTCAGGTTCATTGGAGTGCAAATGTTATGCTAATATATGTTAGTAGGCCTAGTTTATAACTATTATTGGTGTAGTTTACAACCTTGCTGAAAAAGTAAGCTTTCTATAGATCTTTTCTGCCAGGTATCCAAACATTAGGATTATCCAAGGCTATTACAACTCTGTGTTTTCCAGCAGCAAATGTCATATTCATAATCATTATTGAGAAAAAGAGGCTTTTTTGTTTTATTTTTCTTTTATGCCTTATTCCTTATTCCTTTTAATTCAGTTCTGTGGACCAGTGACATAAATAGGATTTGTCTATGAAAACTAACCTAGATTTGGCAAATCCCAGTCTATAGCTAGTTCCCAGTTAACTTTCATCAAAGCACTTTATAAAAAGAAATGAAACCATTACCCAGAATCCAATTGTACAGCATAAGTGCCTATTATCATATTTAATTTTCCCTAGATCCCACTACTGGTATTACAGTCTGACTTAGTACCTTTTTTACTGCAAGCAAGTGTCAAAAATGATACCCACTTTTTAGTATTTGACACAGAATCCAATGAGAAGTATCAGATAGACCCAATAAGTCATCTTTTCATTCAGCGAACATATATTTATCTCCTACTGTGTGCAAGGAACCATGCTCAGTACTGGAGATACGGTGATGGGAAAGACAGACGTGGCCCATGCATAGGCGATTTCCTCTTTCACCGCCACTTATGTAAAGGATTATCTATTTGAGGTAAAGTAAAATTACTAGTTGTGCTAACTTCTACTTAGCAGCAAAGATGGAAAAAGACTTGCTTACCATAAATTTTCAGTTGTGTATTTAATGGTGTATGTTCTATTCTTTCTATAAAGGCTAGCACTTGGAGAAGTAATGATTATGTCTGCTAATTTATTTAAAAGACTCTCTAATGATGCCTACCAATACTTCCCCTTCCATAGGATCTCTCAAAATATATTTGCACTTATAACTACTCTCTGCTTGTGCATTATTCTGTCTAATGTATAGAATTCATCCACTCTCAACATTTTCCTCAGCATGCAGCATCTTTCACCACACTGTGTGACTCCATGTGGAACTCTTTTCTTATATTTTGTTTACCTTTTTCAACTATTCCATATGATATAGAATAATGATAGCAAGCCTGAAAAGAATATATATTTTAAACTATCTCAGGTTGTTATAGAAGGATAATTTGTTGAGTAAAGTACAAAATATGTAGAAAATAAATGGGTAGAAACCACAGCTGTTGCAATGAAAACTGGAGGAAAAAAAGTACCCTCTGCATTTAGATTCATTGCAAAATATTCCTGTTCCAGCTGAAATACACATTCTTAACTAAATAAACAGTAATTTGGGTTTGGGATCATAAATCTGGAAAATAAATATCGTAATGCAGGAACAACTAAAATAATTAGAACCCAAATAACAGAACCCTCATTTAAACATCCCTCCCGACTAATTCTTCATGTTTTGTAGAAATGGACAAATTTTCAAATATACTGGTTATAGAGATTTACCCACAAAACATTTCCAGAGGGATGATATGGAATCAATAAGGATTCAGCTAATTCTTTTGTATCTTCTGTAGCCCCATCAATGATTTTAGGCAAAGAAAATTTGCATTTGCATGATGGCCCAGGGATATTCACTCATATCATGCAACTTCCCACCACACCACAGCAAATTAAATTTGATAATTTTGAAGGCCAGCTTTATGTAGAGGTAAATTGCATGAGGGGTTCTATTTATCATACCAAACAATTCGATTATTACTGAACTTTTTGTCATAACTTTCCACTTTTAGCCTCTTCTCTACTTTGATGTAATTAAGAGGGTAGTTAATGATTAAAAAAATATATTGCTTGGTAAAATGAGTTTCCTAAAGACAGCTTTTAATAATCAAGGATAAGGTTGAGGGGGTATGAGCAGTTGAAGACTATGGAAAGGCATCTCCAACAAGGACAGATAATGGGGATTTGAGGCCTGGGTTTCAACTAACTATTCTAACGTATAATATAATACCACTTCTCAATAATGCACATATAGCATCTAAACAACATTAAGAACCAATGGTGTTAATAAAACTCTACTACTAAGACTTTTCTAGATGTCTGTGTAGTTTAATAGTGTTTTATGTCATAAAATAAAGACATGCTCATTATTAAAATATTTGCAGTAACAGAAAGAATAAAGCAATTGCCTACCATTCCACCATCCAAATTACAATTACTATCCTTATATTTTTTATTTATTTCCTTTCAATATTTTCCAAGTATATGTGCATTTTTCTCCCTAGTTATCCATTGAACGTAGCTAACTTCATATTTAGCTTATCACATCTGGAATTAATCAAGATTCACGTTTACAAGCAACAAAAACTGACTCTGGACAACATAAGCAGAAACAATTGATTTATGAAAGGTGTTGAGTAGCTAACCAAATTCATTGGAAAGCCAGAAACTCTGACTCAGAATATAGGCAGGAATCAGTCTCCATTTTCCAGTAATGATAATCTACATAAGTTATACCAACCTACTCACTGAGGCTGAAATATATATCTTCTTAAAAACATCTTAGAGCTAACAAGTAGTGAGGAGGTACTGAGAAAACAGCCAGAATAGGAGATTCCAGAGGCATAAGCATAAGTAAGCACTAAGTGTTGCTTTTCCATAGGAATACTTGCAGATCTGGAAGAAACAGTTTTAGGTGAGTTGAACTACATTGTAAATGGCCTAAAAGGACTTGAGAGAAAGCTAAGACCTCAAAAAGGTCAGACCCCATGTATTAATTTTGTATTGCCACATAACAAATTACCATAAATATTGTGGCTTAAAACAAAACCTATTTATTATCACATAGTTTCTGTAGGTCAGAATTCTGTGCATGGCTTAGATGGGTGTCCCTTTTCAGAGTTTCACAAGGCTGGCATCAAAATGTTAGCTGAGCTGCATTCTCATTTGTAGGCTCAATTAGGGAAGGACCCACTTCCAAAATCCCTTGGTTTATTGGCAAAATTTGTTTCCTTCCAGATGTAGAATTCATGTAAATTTGCTTCTTTAGATCCAGCAATGGGGAGTCTCTCTGGTACTTTGAGTCTCTAATTTCCAGGAAAGATGGGATCCTTTGTTAAAGGTATCACCTGATTAGGTCAGGCCCACCATCGTCAATCTTCTTTGATGACTCAAGGTCAACTGATTAGGGAACTTAATTAAATCTGTGCAATACCTTCACTTTGGTCATTTTCTATTGGTTAGAACTAAGTCTCAATTTCTGTCCACATTCAAGGGGAGGGGATGATACAATGGCATAAATAGTAGGAAAGTAACAAAAGAAGAGTAAAAGACACATAAAATGGCTGAGAAAAATAGGAAGTATATACTATAATATATAATAAACTTGTAGATATAAACCCAAATAGATCAGTAATTACATTAAACATAAAAGGACAACTGATTTAGATAAAACATGATGATTGTCAGATGAATTTTTAAAGTTAAATGCTACTGTAAAAAACATAAGGTGAGCAAAAATTTGAAAATGATAGAAAAAGATAAAAACAAAAGAAAGCTAGTGCTATAATAATGTCAGACAGATTTGACTTTAAAGCAAACTTAATGAATATGGATATTTCAAAATGATTTTTTAAAGATTCAGGTCACCAAAAAGATGAAATAATTTTATATTTCTATGAATTGAATCATCTAGCTTCAAAATACGAAAAACAAAAGTTGACAGAAACACAACGAGGAATGAAATTTATCACTGTATGGTATAATTTTAACTATTGTTTCTCATTAACTGATTGAATAAGTGAGAGATTAAGTAGACAAAAATTAGTACTATTTGAACAATATGTTTAACATGCTCTTAAGTTGTTTACATATATAGGTCACAACACTCCAAAAGTGCAGAATACACATTATTTTCAAGAACAGAAAGAAATATTTATAAAACTTGGCCACCTGCTGAGCAATGAAGCAAGTTTCAATACATTTCAAGTTTCAACACATTTTAAACGACTGACATAATGCAAACTAAGTTTTCTAACCACAACACAGATACACTAGAAATCATTAACAAAAAAGGAACATAGACTATTCTCCACATATTTGGAAAGTTAAAAATACAACTGTAAACAATCTGTGTGCCAGAACATCATAATGAAATTAAAGAATAATTTAACCTAAATAATATTTAAAACATTAAATATCAAATTCTGGGATATAGTTAAAGCTATACATAGAAGAAAATGTGTTGTCTTAAATGTATATGTCAGAAGAAAATAAATGATGAGCATACCCAACAAAAAAATTCCAATTGATTTTCAACCTAAATGTGAAAAGCAAAATTATAAAGCATTCAGAAGTCATTATTGGAGGATATATTAAGTACTTCAGAGTAAGGAAATTTTTCTCATACATTATACAAAAGCACTCAGCATAACAAAAAGAAAATCACCAAATTTATCTACATTAACTGTGACGTAAAATTTAATTCAAAACTTACCTTAAAGAGAATGAAAAAAATAATGAAGAATGAAAAGATATTTATAAAACATATAACTGACAAAGGGCTTATATCCAGAATATATAAAAACTCCTACAAATCAATTTTTTATTTTTAAAAAAAGGCAAGCAATCCAATAGAAAAATGAGCAGGGAATTCCCTGGCAGTCCAATGGTTAGGACTCCACACTCTCACTGTCCAGGTTCGAGCCCTGGTCTGGGAACTAAGATCCCACAAGCCCCGTGGTGTGGCCAAAGAAAAATGAGCAAAATACCTAATAAACACTTCACAAAAGACAAAATCCAAATGGGCAATAAAGATATGAAAAGATTCTCAAAATTATTAGTAAATCATGGGAATGCAGGTCAAACCACGCTCACTAAATTGGCAAAATACTTTTAAAGTCCTGGAAACATCAAAAGTTAGTACAGATGTGGAGCAAAAGGAATTTCTTATACATTGTTGGTGAGAGTGTAAATTAGTGCCACCATTTTGGAAAATAATTCGGCATTATCTAATAAGGTTGAATGAACAAATGTTGTTGGGCGGCAGGGATATTGAATAATATTCTTCTGAGAAGGAACTTGTAGACTAAAAAATGAAGCAGGCAACTCCATAAGTGCAATTATGAAGTTTACTGTGGGTAAATTACATAAAAGCAGGATCAGGCTGACCACGATCCAGAGGAAAAAGTAGCTGCACTCTGCACCACCAGAAGGGGCAGAAGGGAATTTAAAGGGGCCAAGGCTAAAGATAGAATCTGACTACTAAGGGAGAAGCACATCTGCACCAATGGGAAACAAGCATTTTTCCTCCCTCTGGGGGTCTCATGACCATTATTACTCGAGGACCATTAATCATCTACATCAACAAAAGGCATGCTTCCAGTTTTCATATCAGATGAAGGCAAAGGTAAAAGTTGATAGGGAACTTATCTGGATTGGGCATATTCCTTGTGACTAGGCTAACGCTCACTCTCACAGAAAGGGGAGTGGCTAGGACTACGGGCCTAAGATGGAGCTGACAAAATGAGGCCAGTGTGGTGCCTTTGACCAGCATTTCACTCTTGGATATACGCCTTAGAGAAATGCTTACAGATGTACACCAAGAGACATGGATTATAATGTTCATAGGAGCAGCATTGTTTGAAATGGTCCTGGAGTGAAAACAACCAAATGTTCATCAACAGTTGAATGAATACATACATTGTAATATTTTATGCAATGGAGTTTTATAAATCAACAACCTTGAGTGAAGTATAGTTATATGTTGCTACATGTGGATAATTCTTACAAATAAACTTTGAACAGAAGAAAAAGAATGCAAACTGATACGTAGCTTCTTGTATAATGTTTTTAAATTTCAAGAACACAAAATTAGACTATATTGTTAAGGACTCGTGTACAATGATAACACTATAGACTAAAGCAAGTAAATGCTTATCATAAAAGCCAGAATAATCTTATTTCTGTAGGGTATGGGGTAGTTAAAGGAATCTGAGAAAGGATACATTGGCAGCTTCCGGGGTGCTGTCAATTTTTAAATTTTTTATTTTGTTTTATTTTTGGTTTTTTTGCTACAGTCAATGTCTTATTTATTGATTTGGGTTGCTTTTATACAGGTGCTTGCTTTACAATCAATCACTATACTGTACAGTTATGTTTTATGTACTCTTCTCATGTTATATCTCACTATAAAAGTTAAAAAAAATTAAAAACACTGAAAATAAATCGAGAGGAACCAAGGGAAGCTAGACAATAAGTAATGTAACCAAGCTCTCTGCCTCAGTACTTTTCAAAAGCTATGTAGATGATTCTATCATACATCCATAGTTGAGAATCAGTGTTGAGAAAAAAAAAGAATATCTTAAGCACAGTGCTTGACATATGTTTGTGTCAATCAACATCTGTCCTCCCCTGAAGATGACTGACAGTTCTTTTTGTCCATCTCTGGGCAAGTAGGTCCTGGAGCAAACTATCAAAAATAATTGTTATAATGAGTTTATATCTGTTCTTAAGTTACTAAAGAATTAGAAAGATGTATTTAAATATGTTGTAGATTGGATAGGGTTATGGGAGATGAAAAATTATTTCTGATGGTGTGTAATATATACAGGCTATAACAAAAAAATAGAAATAAATGAAAACATTAAAACCTTTCAAATGGGGACTTTATGGTATAAAATGGGAATTTTAGAATTCTGAAAATCATGATTACTTAGGCAAATACCAGTTTTGTAAGTCAATCTTTGCAGTAGTGACTGAAATGGCACTAAAGTTTTTAAAAGGGTGGCAGTTTTTTTGATATATGGTGAAGGGTGTGATGGTATAATTCATAATGGTATTCTGTAATTAAAGAGGATTATTTTTCCTAGGCAACTTTATTTTTTTTTAACTGCTTTGGTTTAAGGAAATAGAAGAAAGAATGAAATAAAAGTCACAGAGAGTTCTTTAGGGCTATGAGGGTGTTTTTCCCTTCAGTTCGATTTCAAGAATTGATTAAATATGGAAAGGTTTGTCTAGCTGTGACAAAGTTGATTTTTTTGTGAACAGAGAGACACAAGGAAGACATTTCTGGATAGCTTCATGAAGGGAAGCAAGTTGAGGAAACAAGAGAGATGTTACAGATTCAGCACCACACAATTTCTCTCAATAGAGACTTTATTCAATGAGTCCAGTATTTTCCAACAGATGGGGCTGATGAAGCAGGTGTGGAAGATTTGGGCTGAGAGAGAAAAGGGGGAAAGGGCCAGCTATGACTGGAGGATCAGCAGCATTATTTCTGCAACCAGAACAGGAGCCGGAGCACTGCAGTGAATATTATAGCATAAACTGCACCCCAGAGAGAAAAATGGCTATAGGAAATTACATCCCCATTGCAGCTGTCATAGACACTGGCACCTTGGTAACACATGTTTTACTCAAAAGCTGTTTGTATGAAGACAAAACTAAACAACCAGAAAGCCACGGTTTGGGGGTGGGGGGAATTCGACAATTTGTATACACACAGAGGGAGACTCATAATAGGGGGTTTTAGGACATTTGTATGGCAAATGTTGAGTAATCATCTCAATTTTTAAAAAAAAAATCAAGATTTCCATCAAATACTTTTTTATTATTTAATAGATTTTCTCCTTATGATTATGATAAATTGCTTTTGTATCTCCTTTTATCGATGAAATTTATTTACTAATTTATCACTTTATCTGAACAAAGCTGTCTGTGTTTTGAAACCAACTATCTACAAATATTAGCTCATCAGATCTACAGTATGTCTGGGCAATGTCTGTTGGATTTGCTATACTACAAATTTTAAACAATTAAAATAATACTTAATGCTTAAAGACTCATTAAGAAGTAATTTGCTGCCCAAGTACCCATGCACAAGAACTTACACTGCAGTATTTCTTACTGTAACAAAATACTATGAAAACTACAAATGAATAAATTAATGCATAGTTATGCTATAGAATCCTGTCCTATTTAAAATTATGAAAAGGAATGAACTAGAGCTTCCTTGTGAACATGATTAGCTGACAAAAATAGAACGCAGAGTGAGAAAATAAAGTTCCAGAAGAATTCAGAGCATAATTTTCTAGTTCTTACTGGGTACCTACTGTATACCTGGAACTATGCTAAGGACTTTAAGTACATTATCTCACTTTATTATCATCTTTATTATCCCCATTTATAGATGATGAAATTGAAGTTCAGTGACTTGCCCAAGGTCACACAGCTACTGAGTTGTGGAGCCAGGATTTGAACCCAGATCAGTCTGATTCCAAAACCTGAACTCTCAAACACTGTGGAGTCAAAGCAGAACTAAAACCTATTGCTCCCAGCATTCATGACACCTTTCTTGTCTGGGTCGCCCGAGGAGTCTTCTTGGGGAGAACAGAACACCACAAGCTACATTAACTATATTCATAATCCAGTGAGATACATGCAAATTAAACTTATAAGAGATAGCAACCGACAACTTCTGAACTAGCTATTCTAGGTTCAGGACAGAATATTTGTGGCACATGTAGTCCACACATACCTACAAAAATGATCAAACACATTACACACCTCCAAGAGGAGTTATTCTCACAAAATGCAGTATGAGTGGTGACCCTGAGGTGGGACAGTCTCTATTCACTACTGAATCAAGCACACCAGCACCAGGATACACAGTCTACATTATACCATAGATAACATATTCCTTTCATAAAAGATGCATTTGTTGTGGAGTGTACTTTGACATAATGTTACTGGCTTAAATAAAGGTAGTTTATAAGAAATATTTCTATGAAATAAATATGACCGTTTTATTAAGTAATCACGACTTCACTATACCTTAGGTGAAGGTATGTTCCATGACTCTGGAACTAGACTGACCGTGTAAGAATCTGGCTTTAATACTCATTAGTTATGTGTCATTAGTTAACTTATTTAACATCGCCCTGATTCAGTTTTCTCATCTGTAAAATAGAATTTTTCCCATAAAGGTTTTGTAAGAATTAAGTGAGTTGTTACAGGTAAAGTGCCTAGACCAGTGCCGTGCAGATGGTAAGTACTAGCCAATTGTTAGCCATTGTCTTTGTTGCTGTTTATATTGTTGTCGGCATTGTATACTACTGAGCATCATCTTTATGTGGAAGACATCGTTAACTGTCCTTAGGACAAAGAACGGTATTTGAATGCCCTGAACGGTTGGTCGATACCAGAAGTGAGAGTCAAAATATTTAAAAATTCTGATATGGGCCCTCAACCAATCAGAGGGGAGACCAGCTATAAACAACATCTATGGCTGTACTGGTGCATACTAGTTCAATATCAGCCCTGGTCATAGTCTATGAACAATACAAAGTGGAAAACCATCTCAGTTAGAAAGCCCATAAACGTTTGTGCTCAGCCATAGCAAGTGTCTAGCACTCCAGGATAGGCATTTACTTCATTTGCTCCTATTTTTAATCCCACTTTCAAATTCTGTCTTTGCAATCTGTTGTAACCACTCTGGAAAAAGGTGTCAGAATGATTTAGTTCTCCCATAGTATTTCAGATATATACAAAACTAGTGTGAAAAAGACCTCTGGCAGCCCAAATCTTTATGAACTTAGAGAGGAAATTAATCTGCATATTAAAAACTCACACCAAATTCTTCAGCTCAGAGTGCATATAAAAAAATTGTGTGTGTGTGTAGTTTAAAAACAAAGAGAAAGCGAGACAGAACAAAATGCATGGAAAGAGAAAAATAGAAACAAAAACAGAGGAACACACTACTGTTAAGATTCATAGCAAAGAAACAGGAAATACAGTGAAATTATTTTCCTTACATTTTATTTATTTTTTTAGAGATTTTTTTGATGTGGACCATTTTTAAAGTCTTTACTGAATTTGTTACAATTTTGCTTCTGTTTTTTATGTTTTGGTTTTTGGCCATGAGGCATGTGGGATCCTAGCTCCCTGACCAGGGATTGAACCCACACCCCCTGCACTGGAAGGCAAAGTCTTAACCACTGGACCACCAGGGAAGTCCCTTTACTTACATTATTTTTTTTTAATAAATTTATTTATTTTATTTATTTTTGGCTGTGTTGGGTTTTCATTGCTGCATGCGGGCTTTCTCTAGTTGCGGCGAGCAGGGGCTACTCTTCATTGCGGTGTGCGGGCTTCTCATTGCAGTGGCTTCTCTTGTTGCAGAGCACGGGCTCTAGGCGCATGGGCTTCAGTAGTTGTGGCTCGCGGACTCTAGAGCGCAGGCTCAGTAGTTATGGCACACGGGCTTAGTTGCTCTGCGGCCTCTAGGATCTTACTGGAGCAGGGCTAGAACCCATATCCCCTGCATTGGCAGGCGGATTCTTAACCACTGCGCCACCAGGGAAGTCCCTCCTTACATTTTAATGTGATAAAATTTTGTACAGTGTAAAATAGAGAAATAAATGGTGCATCTGTCCCTTTAAAATAAACTAGCTTTTAGTCTAGGATTCAAGCACATTTCTGTGGGTATCCCTTTCATGGAACTAGTTGTACTCAAGAGCTAGGAACTACGGTCGTGAAAGCAGTACAATCTTCCAGCTTCTAGAGAAAAGAAGTGCAGAAAACGGAAAGGAGTCCATTCAAGAGTAACCAAATGAATGGCTCAATACAGATTTAGAATACTCTGTATCCTAAATGTAGCCCAATATCAAAATAGATCAATAAAGAGTTCCATCATGGTAAGTAGACAAACATGAATTCAAATACACTAAAGCAAAATCCAAGAATACAGAGCAGCTTTTTAAAAAGAGAATAAAGAACAAATACTTTAATGCATTGTTATTTTAATTGAATAGGCTGAACTTACAGCTTTCTGTTTACATATTTCAAAGGGTGATTTGAAACATAAGATGTCAAGTTATGGTGTATGGGAAAGAGCTATGAACAAATAACCAGTCTGAGTTTTAATATCAGCTCTGCCACTAACTTGGCTGTGAGACCTTGGACTACTCATCTCCTCTCTCCAAACATTAATCTTCTGTTTTGATTTAGATCAGCTTCGAATTGCTTTGATTGAGACCCACGGTAAGAAATATACTTTACAGTATGTATTGTATGACACCCAGCATAGTTTGAAAACACTCCACTAGATGATCCTAGGATCCATCCAGAGATGATACTCTATGACTAAGGTTAATTATGCTGGTGTTGACACTGCAGGAGTCTCTCATTATCTTAATCGGATCTCTTCTGAAAATACAGTGAAAAGTAAATTTTTAAAAAGTGGAATGCTATATTTCATTGTTTTTAATGAGAAAAGTAATAATGTGTTCCCAGCTCATCTAGTAACACTAATCATCTTCCCAAAATACTCCTAAAGTGCTGTTAAAAACCTGTGTAATAATTCATCAAGGATTTTGGTGTAATATAAATAATTAAAAGACCAGTTTTCCAATTAATTGGCAATGAAGCTATTAGTGTTTTTGTGCACTATGAACAGTGGTGTGCTGGAGCTGTTCACAGTGGCTTGGCTCACAAGAGCCAGTTTTTTAAATTACAAGGAATATCTGAACCAGTTGTTAAACAGTAGCTTGAAATAGGCTATAGTAGAAGTATTTACACCACAGGAATCACCAAATGCTACATATCAAGGCTTTCTCCCTCTCCCCAAATCCAGACCCAATTGTTAAACATTTACCAGACTGTAAAGTACAGAGCTAGAGAAAAGAAGCCATGACTCAGAGGGTTAGATGGTGGTGCTTTCACCCTATTTTGATATATAGTAGTTTTTGTCGTTTTTCTTCCAATAGTATCAATATTAACAATTGTTAATTAGCATTATAGATACAGGTGTATGTGCCAAGAATTACACTAAACTTTTCATGTAATCTTTACAACCCTTCAGTGTAGTTATATTCCTATATTTAGACCCTGAGAAAATACATTGTGCAAATTGCCACAACTAGTAAATGTTGGAATTTGAACTCGGAACTGTTGGAAAGTATATCCCATGTACTTTTTCTTTAACACGTCCTTATCACCATCTGGAGAAATTCTACCAATATTTCAATGTCCTATTCAAACATGTCACTTCCATGAATCCTTCTCTACTACATATATTAGAATTGGCTTGTCATCCTGTTAACTCTTATCATTATGTCTGATTTTCTTATAGCATTTAGCATATGCTTCCGTGTGTCCAAATTATATCTGCTTCTTACTCCCTCTCCTATTTTGTGCTCAAGAACTTTTCATACATGGATGTAAGAACGAATGAAAGTAGAGGGCGACTGCTAATGGGTATGAGGTTTCTTTTGGGAACAATGTAAATGCTATGGAATTAGATAGTGCTAATGATTACACAATCGTGAATTAAAAATGGAGAAAAGACAGTCTCTTTAATAAGTGGTGCTGGGAAAACTGGACAGCTACATGTAAAAGAATGAAATTAGAACATTCTCTAACACCATATGCAAAATTAAACTCAAAATGGATTAAAGAAGTAAATGTAAGACTGGATACTATAAAATTCCTAGAGGAAAACATAGGCAGAACGCTCTTTCACATAAATTGCAGCAATGTTTTTTTGCCTCTGTCTCCTAAAGCAAATAAAAGCAAAAATAAACAAATTGGGCCTAATTAAACTTAAAAGCTTTTGCACAACAAAGGAAACCATTGACAAAACGAAAAGACACCCTACTGAATGGGAGAAAATATTTGCAAATGATATGACAGATAAGGCATTAATAATCAATATATATAAACAGCTCATACAGCTCAACATCAAAAAAAAAGATGAATAAAAAATGAGCAGAAGAACTGAATAGATATTTTTCCAAAGAGGAAATGCAGGTGGCCAACAGGCACATGAAAAGATGCTCAACATTGCTAATCATTAGGGAAATGCAAATCAAAACCACAGTGAGATATCCCCTCACACCTGTCAGAATGGCTGTCATCAAAAAGAACACAAATAACAAATGTTGGTGAGGATGTGGAGAAAAGGGAACCTTAAAGTACAAAGTACAAAGTACACCATTGGCTGGAATATAAATTGGTGCCACCACTGTGGAAAACAGTATGGAGGTTTCTCAAAAAACTAAACATAGAACTAGAACATGACCTAGCAATTCTACCCTTGGATATATAGCTGAAAAAAACAAAAACACTAATTTGAAAATATACATGCTCCCCAGTGTTCATAGCAGTATTATTTATGACTGCCAAGATACGGAAGCAACCTAAGTGTCCATCAACAGATGAATGGATAAAGAAGATGTTGTATATATATATATATACACACACACACATACACAATGCAGTACTACTCAGCCATAAAAAAGAATGAAATTTGGCCATTTGCAGCAACATGGATGGACTTGGAGGGCATACCTTCAAAGACAGAAAAGACAGACAAAGACAAATACTGTACAATATCACTTATATGTGGAATCTAATAAATACAACAAACTAGTAAATATAACAAAAAAGAAGCAGACTCACAGATATAGAGAACAAACTAGTGGTTACCAGGGGGGAGAGGCAGGGAAGGGCAACATAGGAGTGGGGGTTGTGTTGGGAGGTACAAATTATTGGGCATAAAATAGGCTCAAAGATGGGGAATATAGCCAATATTTTGTAATAACTGTAAACGGAAAGTAACCTTTAAAAATTGTAAGAAAAATTGAAAAAAAATTTCAAGTTCAGTTTAAACAATCACCAACTCATATAGGTTAAAAGGGTACATTTTCTGGTATATGAATTATATCTCAACTTAGAAAGGAAGATATAAAACTTTTCCAAAAACCTACTTGGTTCAGCCATATGAAACTGCCATTTTTGTCTATCAAAATTACTGACTCAGCAATTTAATAGTTTATTTTAATAATAGTAACGAGTCCTTCCCACTAATATGATAAAAACAGGAAGCTTTCTAAATAGCACTAATAATTCTAATTGCAATGAATTCTCAATTCTAAAATACCATTGAAGAGAAAAAAGCAAATAATCTCATCTGCATTGTCCACCTATCTCTCATAAATCCTCTTTTCCTTAAGCTAGTGCAGCGCTCCCCAACCTTTTTGGCACCAGGGACTGGTTTTGTGGAAGACAACTTTTCCTCAGACCGGGGTGGGGTATGGTTTTGGGATGATTCAAGCGCATTACATTTATTGTGCACTTTATTTCTATTATTATTACGTTGTAATATATAATGAAATAATTATACAACTCACCATAGTCCTGGCAGGAGGCGGAGCTCAGGCGGTAACATGAGCGATGGGGAGCGGCTGTGAATACAGATGAAGCTTCACTTGCTCGCCCACCGCCGCTCACCTCCTGCTGTGCGGCCCAGTTCCTGACAGGACACGGACCAGTAGAGGTCCGTGGCCCGAGGGTTGGGGACCTCTGAGCTAGTGGATCTTTGCTTGGTAGTTCATTATTGACACTAGGAAAACTGAATTCCAATAATATCAGAACTCACATGGATGATGCAGTCTCCAAACTATAAAGCATACAAGATCTCAGAAGTTCTGGGGTGAGTTGATCAGCTACTGATAAAAAATAGGAAGCTCACAATCTCTGGGTAGCAATGGTCATGAGCTCTGGTGCAGCCCTGCACACAATGTGGAAGCTGGTAGCACTTCTAGAAAATTACAACAAAACTTCTGTACATTCAGGAAAGCCGTTATTCTGGGTAAGCATAAATAATGAATACGTTGCTCAGAGAAAAACTAGAAAAGTTTAAATTGCAAGCAATGAGGAAACAAAGTCGGAGGAAAGAAAATACCCATAAGCTGAGTGGGGGCAGTGGACAGAGTCATTTGCTGTAGGCACATTTAACTCGTGAATCTTTCTGTTTCCATAGAGAAAATTACTCTGGGAAATATTTGTTTCATTTGTTACCAAAGATGTTTTTAAGTGAAAGTGGAAAGACATCATTTCAACTTTTCAGCTTGTCTCTTGAGCAGGGAGTACATTATCAGTCTCCTTCATTCATTGACAGAGTGCGAAGTATGAATATCTAAGGAAGCGTTAACAGGTGAAGCATGGACAGGGGAGAAGGCATTGTATTTTTAATTATGTATTTAATAAAAGCTACAGAAGAAAATAAAGGCTAGTAAAAGAACATGAGGTGAAGGAAGGTCAAAGAAGGTGCACTTCTTCTTTGTGCTGGCGCTCTCTTACCCTCTCTGAAATCTGTATAAGATTTTCTTTAGAATGTTCTACTATACAGTCATAGGGTAGACTAGAACAAGAGGCATTAGCCTCCTGAATCTAGCTTGTTTACATACCATGTAGTCGCCTAAACTCAAGCATAAGTTGACTTATTGCTATGCAGATTCAATTGTGCTACTTTTTAAAACCTGCACCTTCTTGCAACATAAAAATTTATCCTAAAACCCCCAAATTGGGACTTCCCTAGTGGCGCAGAGGTTAAGAATCCCCCTGTCAATGCAGGGGACACGGGTTCGAGCCCCGGTCCGGGAAGATCCCACACGCCGCGGAGCAACTAAGCCCGTGCACCACAACTACTGAGCCTGTGCTCTAGAGCCCATGAGCCACAACTACTGAGCCCGCGAGCCACAACTACTGAAGCCCACATGCCTACAACCCGTGCTCAACAATAAGAGAAGCCACTGCAATGAGAAGCCTGCACACCACAACAAAGAGTACCCCCCCCCCGCCGCAACTAGAGAAAGCCCGCACGCAGCAACGAAGACCCAACACAGCCAAAAATAAATAAATTAATTAATTTAAAAAAACAAACCCAATTAACAATATAAGTACTGGCCCTACTTCTAGACACAGCATTATCATTGCTTTCCATCATGTAATAATACCACTGGATTGTAAACCTTTTGAAGGCAATCATTTTCTCTTGTAACGTTCTATCTTCTTTAACTTCTAGGTTGGTAGCGGTTATGTGATTGTGTCTGCATTGTTGCCCACAGAATCCTATTGTTTCTCTTCCTGAAAGCATCCTGAGATGACAAAGTCCGTAACTGAGTTAGGAAGCCTGAGGTCTTGATCTATGTGAGCATTACATTCCTTGAACACAAAATAACATATTTGAACTAGTTTATTTCTAAGTGTGTAATATACGTATGCCCATTTTCTGCTCAGATAACACCTTATCTATTAATATTTCACTTTCAATGGATGTGCTTTCCTCTCCCCTAAAATATTCAGGAATGTACATAGTTTAAGGAGATAATTATATAAAAATGAAGGTTCTTGTTTCCCTTCTAGATTATATTAATCATTATCCTGAGTGAAAATTTAAATGTGATCTATTTAAAGGGGAAATGCCATATTCATGGTATGTCTTGATGACTAAAAGTCTTTGAACAAAACCTTTCATTGCATGCTCTGGGAAAAATAGGAAAATACCTTACTGTGCAGTTGAATGCATTCGTGGCTGGTTAAATGGCCAGATACTCATAATACTGATTAATTGAGGAAGGTCTCCAGTGGAATGCCTCTCAGAACTTTGCATTGAACCAATTCGACATTTCCTGTTATCAATGATTTTCATATTTTAAAACTACATGTCATAACTTGATGTAAGGATAAAAGAATATGTTACTACTTTGAAGTAAATATTTTTCAAATAACAGAGATTGTAATAATGGGCTTAAATCAGCAAAAGAGAATTTAATGAGAGACATGTTAGGTAATTCTTGTGTCTAAGTTTGAGGAATCAAATACGTAAAGTAGAGCAAGTAAAGTTTAGCTTTCTAGCACCTTGAAGTTAAATGACACAGGTGTTTCTGTTTACAACAAATTCAACAGAAGTCAAGACTGTGTTGGTAGCCAAACAATGTCGTGAAGGATGGGTGACTGTCTGTCTAGACGCTAGACGTGTTTGATCCTGGATCCAGAGAGTCTCACTGGGTTTCTGTATATAGCCACAATTCAAAGGAATAAGTCTCATGTTTTTAGTGTCCTTTTTCAGAGGGAAAATAATTTAAGTTATCAGATAAAAGTTTACTCTTAATGTTTTTAGGAGTACAAAGAACAATAATGGTGTGTCTAATTTTAGGAATATACATATTTGATGTTACATTTCAAATAAAAATAATTGAATACTTTCCACTTAGTGATGGTGTAATATCTAGGTACAGAGAGCAGCCTTTAGTGCAGTACTGTACAGTGAATTTACTGAAGGTTGTATATGGGCACCTGGAAGGGAGTTGATACCATCATGTGACTTCACTCTGCACAGTAGTTCTAAATAGTCAAGTATGTTAGGGCTGTTCCTCCATCTGTGCCGTTGCAATTGCACTTAGAATAAAATCCAAGCTCTTCATGGCTATAATTCTCTGCATAGTCTGGACTTGCTTACCTTTCCTACCTCCCTTTGTGCTATTCTTCCTCTTTTCACAACCCTTTAGCCCTGGTGGTCTTGGAATGAACCCATGAGTACGGTCAGATTCATTTAATGTACCTAAAACAGATTGAAAATGTCTGTAATATGTAGCACATGTGTGCAGAAAATGTAACTCAAGTAACATTGGTATAGCTTTGTCTAGGAAAGATTAAGAAATTTTATAAATACAATATCTAAGTATTACTTATGCAGCTATTTCCCATAGTTGTAATCATCATCTCTTACCAGGGCTTCCTCAAAGCCAGGACTTCTAAGTTAACCAATTCTAACTTTAAAAGGTTTTACCCATAACATCCATCCATTGAAAATATTACAAATCACAGATAATATTTGTCATGTGGGTCAGTGACCAAACAAAATATTTATTAATTTTTGTTCTATTTTATTAATGAGCATGATAGACTGAACTAAAATGCGTATTTCATTCATTTAAAATAAAATCTTTCTAAATCCCTGGGGTTGAAGGTCTGAATAGACTGAAAAGAAATGTGGGGAGAAAAGAAATTGAAGTTGTGATATGGTTTTGATTAAAGTGAACATTTTCTGAGCTTTGTAGTTAACGACTTGCATATGGAAATTATAGTTGCTCTTAATCTGCTTTCAGAAGACTGATGCAAATATTAAAAAGTAATGAACTAACAAGATTGTTTGTTAATGCCACATAAAAGTGCTAATTATACACCATTTCCTGACTACAGCTAAACCCAAGAGACATCTTCTAAGAAACTGTTAAATAAGCTTCTTCACTAGAAACATGAATACAGCTGAGAGGCATGATGAATTTCCATTAAAGGACCTCAGTGCTACCTCACCCTTAAAAAAAAATAAAAAGAAACTAAATACAGAAAAAAATATAACATGTTAAATGCATTCAGGGAGCAAAATTATTTTGCTCGTGTAAAGTGACTCATTAATATATTCACACCTTATACTCAACATATGCTTTAAAGGGTAGATTTCATACTGAACTATATTTAGTCTATATTTGCAGGCTTATATTGTAAGGTTGTTGTGAATTTCAGCGTTATTACTTTTAATATTTTAATAGTGTCAGTCATAGCAGTAATTTTCCAAAGTACGTTTGAAATGTTAGCCTGGTGTTTGGGTTTTAGGATTCTAGCTATATTTCTACATTATTCCCATTAAGAATATTTTTTATGCAGGTGCAAGAGAGATACTTCATGGGACTTTTTCTTTGTAGAGATACCATTAAAGCAACTGCCTTTTGTCAATTATATTTTTAATTTATTTTTTCGTATGAATCCACTTTCCATGTCTAATGGTAGCTTTTTAGCAGGTAATTTATAGTTGATAGACTGCTGGTCTTTGATCATTTGCTGGGCATGTTGAATGACAATTATTTTTTAATTCTATCAACATCGACGTTGTGGTTTCTCTAAACTGGGCTCATGCTTTTTAATGATTTTCCAATCTTATTGAATATGAATGTATTTGGACCCATTGGTTATTAACCTGAACCACAGCTAGTAGCTGCTGCTTCTATGAATAAATTAGAAAAAGGTATCCACTCTGGGTGGACAAATTGGAAAAAGTTGCCTCTCCTCAGGTGTACTGCTTAGCAAGCAGAGTACAAACTGAATTTCAATCCCTACTTTTACCACTTTGGCTAGACACCCTTGTGCAGGATACAAACTGTACAACCATATTCTTGGTAGGCCTGCTCTGAACATTTTAAAGTGTGATTATCATAAATCATAGAAAACAATTTATGCTCAGTACTCTGCAGTCATGGTTAGGTTACATGCAGTTTTAAAATGCTTAAGTCATCCATGCTTGTCTTAACTCCCTATTTTTAAATTGCTCACGTTCAACAAGAAACAGTGTAGAAGGGCAAAACACTGAGCCAAATACTGTGATAATCTGAGGATCCTTGTTCCTGCCTAGATCAGAAGCATGACTCACCTACATGCTTCTGACATTTTTCTGGCTACAGTTAACACATGCTGGTCCAGCCTGCTGGAATTAAAACTAGGATCATTGTACTTCAGTGGGAAATCAAGAACTTTGAAATTAGAAAGGATGGCAAAATGAAAGGGTTGTTAAACTGAACTTATACCTACATGCACCATGCTGCTTCAGCAGACCTGTCCGGATTTGACCCCCTGCCTGCCTAACCCTGCTATATACTCCAGATCCCATTTTTTGCTCAGCCTCCTGATTCCTGGCCCCTCTTTGCATAGAACCCCCCCCCCCCCCCGCAACTCACTGACGCTCAATGTCTCGTGAAAACAAGTGCACAGCCAAGTATCAGATCTTGGCTAACATCACTAAAGTAGGGCCTCATTTCACAAAGGATCAAGAAACCATATGTTGCAAAGGTACAGTGTTCCAGAGTTTGTCTTAAACTCTTTGACATAAACCTCTATAACTACTCCCATCACACTTGATTTTTTTCTCACTTCCTCTGAGTACTCATTTATTTAAAATTATGATTACAGAATATACCATTCTGTTTTCTATTATATTATATAATTGTTTTGTTGAAGTGTAGAGCTGAAAGAGACCTTAGAAATCATATATGATCTCCTTTTTATCACAACTCCTAAATTTCACAAGAGTAAAAATGTTTATTATAAAAATTCAAAAATATATGGGGCTTCCCTGGTGGCACAGTGGTTGGGAGTCTGCCTGCCGATGCAGGGGACACGGCTTCGTGCCCCGGTCTGGGAAGATCCCACGTGCCGTGGAGCGGCTGGGCCCGTGAGCCATGGCCGCTGAGCCTGCGTGTCCGGAGCCTGTGCTCCGCAACGGGAGAGGCCACAGCACGGAGAGGCCCACGTACCGCAAAAAAAAAAAAAAAAAAAAAAAAAAAAATCAAAAATATAGGTAAGCAAAGAGAAGAAAACTGATTGTACTGGCACATACTTTTGAAATTTTTTTCACTTTAAATGCATATAAGCTTTCATTTTAAAAATTATAGTTCTGTTATTGTTCTGATGGTGGCATTATATTCTGTCATCTGAAGGGACCACAATTTAATTGGACAGTTGTCTATTTTGAAAAGTTTAGTTTATTTCTAAGTTTTTGCTGTTATAATGATGAGATGAGCCTGGTTGTAGCTAAAAATTTATCCAATATCCATGATTATTTCCTTAGGCTAAAGTCCAATACGTGGGATTCTTGGATCAAAGAACACTACAATTTTAAGGAATTTGTTTAATATTGTAACATGCTCTCACTAAATGTTCTCCTACTTATACTCCCATAACTAGTGTGTAAGAGCACCCATATGCCCAAACCCTCCCCAACAATGGATATAATTATGTGAAAAAAGCTTTGACAACTATGACAGATAAAAATGTATTTATTTTAATTTATACTTATAAACTATTTTACATGTTTATTAGCCATTTTTCTTTTGTCAACTACCTGTTAATGTCACTTATTCATTTTATATGAAGGTATACACTTTTTCTATTGGCTCACAAATTTTGTATTTGTTAACAACATTTAAACCTTTTTCTAGATATCCTGCAAAATTTCCCCAAGCTTTTCATTTGCTTTTAAATTCTGTTTATGATAATTTTGACACAGATCATTTCAATATTATAGTGTGTTCTGTTATGATTTCTGACTTTATTGTCATGAGAAGAAAGATCATGATTACATAAATATTCATTTATTTCACTTGTATTTTCTTCTAGAATTTATGGCAATTTTTATTTTCTTATTTTCATTTATATCTTTAATACATTTGAGACACATTTTTTTTTTTTTTTTTTGCGGTACGCGGGCCTTTCACTGTTGTGGCCTCTCCCGTTGCAGAGCATAGGCTCCAGACGCGCAGGCTCAGCGACCATGGCTCACGGGCCCAGCCGCTCTGTGGCATGTGGGATCCTCCCAGACCGGGGCACGAAGCCGTGTCCCCTGCATCGGCAGGCGGACTCTCAACCACTGTGCCGCCAGGGAAGCCTGAAACACATTTTGAAGTATGGAATAACAAGAGGATTCTGACTCTGCCACAAAGTCACATTTTGTTCTTGGTCAAATCACTAAATCTCTTGAATCTCAGTTTCTCCATCTGTAAACTGAGAACCTATCAGACCAACAGAAGACATGGAAATTCTAAATACACATGAGAACTCATTCTACTATAAGTGTATGTTTTCTCTCACTGAAGGAAAACAAGTGTTTTCTTAGTCATCAGTCACTTCCACAGGTGTCTGCTTGGTTTTTATTTTCTATAGCACCCAATGTAGAGCTACTCATATACTATGCATTCAATAAATGCACGTTGAATAACTTTAATCTTCAAGCCCATGGATTCTGTGTTTTACACTCTGTTATGTTTGATTTTTTGTTTGTTTGTTTTGACTAAATGAGCCTAAGACCCAAGACCTAAGGCCTCTTACTGGTTTCCCAATTAAGGGTTGACTGACCTTTGTAGGCTCCACTGCTGGCTATGCTAAAAGGATAACAGCATCAAGTTAAATAGAGAGGGTAACATTTAGACATTGGAATTGGTATTTTTCTTGTATAACTTCACTTCATGTCAAATGCCTAAAGGAGAAATGAGCTTTTACACTGTTTTGAAGTGATATGTACATGGATTCATTTGACTGGTGATGTTAGCAGTGTTAATTAATCATAAAGTTGGACAATTTGAGATGTACATACGTTACAATTGGTTTGTGAAAATGCCTAGCACTGAAGCAATAATGTTTATGTAAATTCTGAAGAGATGATCGTTTTTAAAGCCATATCATTCTGTTAAATTTGGGATCATCTGTGATTTTACTGATAGTCTTTGTAAGACTATCTCATAGATATTTTTTAACTATGAAACATTATTTATATTTGATTATTTTCCTCCAGTTGTGACTTACTAATTAAGTAAGTGAATTACTTACTTAATTACTAATTAATTACTTAATTAGTAATTAAGTAATTACTAATGTGAATTACTAATACAAGATGTTTTTAAATTATTCTATTTATGGATAATCAACTTTTTAGTTAGGGCATTAAATAGTATCTTCAGTACATTTACTGTATATTGCTAATAGCTATTGAGCACCAGTGAGCATTAACACAATGTGTAAGGATTTTATACCTAAAAGAGGTATAAATATGCCCCCTGGGAAAAATAATAGATTGCTTGGGTTCTGGATGAAGTGTGATTAATAAAGCCAGCAACTCCACCTCAGAAAATTATGGTTTAATAGGAGGGGTGAAAAGGCAAAATTAAAAAATAATCAGTGTACCTCACTAGGGGAAAAAAAGATTGGAGTTTAAATTTAAAAAGAAAAGCAAGTTTAGGGTCTGATATATTTGAGAACTTGAAGAGGGAATGCTTTTTTGTGAGCCTAATTCATTGCACACCCTCTTCACTAATAAAGTAACCTTGATGATGATGAGTCTGCTTGTCAAGGCCAGTTTGGGGGATTGATGGAACCTAAACCAGAGAGGGCCTCCAGTTTCACATAGGCAATATGAGATTGGCTGCTATCTGAAGAGAGATGATATTTATAGGAAGGAATGAAGCAGTGGAGATAGATTCATTTTTTGGAAGGCTGGATAGTGTTTCTCTAATCAGCTCATCCCCACCCTCTCAAATGTGTGACTCCTACACAGAGCCCTTTCTTTCATGAAACACTTAATCCCTGTAACTTCCTTCTTTTCAAACTGCCCCTTTCTGTCTTCTCTGGATTATATTCTCCCATATCCAAATGTATTACTTTTCCAACAGTACTTCCACTATGAAGCTGCTTCCTCTTCTACAGCACTTCATCTCATCTCTTCTCAACTGACAGTGGCCCTGCCCCTCTCTATTTTTAATCCTCTGTCTTTCTCCATCTGTTTTTCTCTTTCTCACATGCGCAAGCACCATCCATCAACCTCCATATTCCCTGTGTTGCTTTGCCTCTGAGTCAAAGCTTTTACAATCAGGGTGTTAGATGAAGTCAGTTATAAATGTATATTTCTCAATAAATTATATAATTAAACACTATCAGATAGACAAAGCCCTTTATGATAGGAATGATGGAGTTGTGTGCTTTACAATCTTATTTTACTTAGGGAAAGAGATTTTCAGAGTTGGGAAAAATGTGGTCAGTTTACCTCCATAGAGTATTGCAGGATACTAGTCCATTCTCAAAAAAGCAATGGTAGAGTCACTTCATGAAAACAAGTTCCACAGATAGTTTCTTTGAGAAATTGGGATGCTGAGAAAGATTTTCTGAATGGCAGTAAGTTCCCAATGGTGGGTGAGAAAGCATATATATTTAATTAGTCTTTGGCAAGAGTAGCACCTTCTCAAGCACTTAAGAAAATGACTGCGTGATGAATCACAATTTTTCTGACTTCTCAAATCTAGACTTGATTTGATAAATGCTATACATTTCCATCATTTTAAGAAAAAATGAACATCATCACAGAGAAACAGATGGGTTCTTTCACTTAATTTAGTCTCATCACTTGCTCTTTCTGTGGGAATATCACTCAATCCAGCTCATTATAAAGAAGACATGCAACGTTTTGTGATAGCTATGGAATTAACCTATGACATGACACAGTGTTCTTGATCTGTGTAAAATTTCTTTTATCTCTGGTTTTGGCCCATTGATCTTGAAATAGAGTCATTTCACGTAGTTCTGTATTAGGCCCTTTAAAAATCAACATCTGTCAATAGCACTTGATAATTCAATGCCATTGTTACAGTACAATGTAATAGTTATGGAAGGATATCTTTCTCCATACATATATGTATGTGTGTATATATATTTTTTATTACTTAGTTATTTAGTAACAGCCATGCAATAAACCACTTGTTCCATGGTAGATGAAGATAGCACCATGATCTCAACCTTAAGACTCCAGTGAAAATAAATTTTTGGTCCTATTTTATGTTTGTTATAATAATTCTCAGAAGAATAACGTGTAATTTTGATGTCACTCTGGTTTATGAAAGACTTTAAAAATTTTATAATTCGAACTTTAACATTTTCAGTATTCTACAGTTTGATTGGCTACATGTGTACCTCTTCCAATCAGGCTACAGAAGTTGTAAACGGTGGAAAATAGAAATGGCTAATGAATCATACTTAGGGACATAGAAAAGGTCAAAGTTGTACAGTTTATTATTATCTTCTAGAGAATATATAGGATATTAAAATTCTAATGCTACAGTCTTGTGACAAAGAATATAATGAGAACTATAAATAATAAACAGTACAACATGAATCATCTTGTGACAATGATTATAACTTAGAACAGGAAATACTTAATCCATTCCCATTACTATCAGGAGAAAGGGCTACTTTGTTGATGTTTTTCTTTCCCTCTTGCGGTTAGGAGCTATTTAAGCCACAGAAAAGAACGGGAAAACATATATGTTCAAGAATGTTGAATATATTGAATTATGTGCACTTTCCAAAATGAATAAGATATTTTGGTGTAGGATTAATATTAGCTCATATTGCACCAGAATAATTTAAAATTAGCTATTTTAAGGCAAATCATGTGTTTTTTAAACATTTTTTTCTACTTCTTTACTTCTTTTATTTCTTTATTTATTTTGGCTGTGTTGGGTCTTCGTTGGTACACGTGGGCTTTCTCTAGTTGCGGCGAGCGGGGGCTACTCTTCCTTGTGGTGCATGGGCTTCTCATTGCAGTGGCTTCTCTTGTTGTGGAGCACGGGGTCTAGGCACGTGGGCTTCAGTAGTTGCAGCACACAGGCTCAGTTGTTGTGCTCGTGGGCTCTAAAGCTCAGGCTCAGTAGTTGTGGCACACGGGCTTAGTTGCTCCGTGGCATGTGGTGTCTTCCCAGACCAGGGCACGAACCTGTGTCCCCTGCGTTGGCGAGCGTATTCTTAACCACTGTGCCACCAGGGAAGCCCCAAATCATGTGTTTAAAATGGGTGTTTTGCTGTCATTGAGGATGCTGGCACCTATGATAATAAGGTAATACAGTATTTCTATACGGAAGCTGTGAATAAACAAAAATATTTGCATTTCACTTGCATTTAACAACAGGATCCCAGGCTTATTTGATACTTGTGTTTACTGAAACCTGTTATATAGGCACAGAGCTCTGCATAAACTAAAGAAAATGTATTTATCCTACACCACAGAGGTATAAAGGAAACTTCAATGCCTCAATTTGCTAATAGTTATTTTTTGTTGTGTGCTGTAGGTGCTCAGCGTTTAGAAATGGCATAGAAAATAACATGCAGAGGGTATTAGGAAAGAGAACAGAGGGTTTAAAAAGAGCAGCTCGTGTTGGTGGCACTTTCTTGTTACAGTAAATTTGTCATGGATTTCGCTGTAATTGTGAGTAAAGTCTTTCTGAGTGTTTATCGGAGCTACTTCCTTTGAGAAGGAAAACGTATCCTATTCTGCTGTCACTTACCACACCTTTTGGCAACTCTCCAGAGATGCAGCACTGCCGTTGACACAACAACTTGATTTCTTGTCAAAATATCTTTTAACATCTGGCTCAAAAGATATTTTTGATGACTATAAGCATGCCCAACTCCTCTGTTCATTAAGGCTGAAAATTCAATAAGTGTTTGGTACGCTGGGACTAAGCTACCTCATAGTGAGCAGCTGTCAAATGATTTGCTGCCTGCTTCTGCTCAAGCCACCACGGTGAACTGATGGAATTGCGCCAGCTTCAGGACGGAGTAAGGGGAATCTTAGCAAGCTCTATCCAGATGCTCCTTTTATCCAGTGCTCCTTGCACTACCACCTGTAAATTTAGAAAAATCTATTCTGAATCAAATGGAGAAAAAGAAACTTCATGGATCCATGTGTCTTTTTTTCCCCGAGTAGTGAAGAAGCCACGATTGGTGCTAAAAACACATAAATGGTTTTGCTTATAGGCTAGGTGCCTTTTGGATCTGTAGGTTTTGTCAACCATTAACTGACTGCTTACATCACCTACGTCATCAGCTCTGCGCATGAAAAATGCTCATTGGAAGAATCATCCTCTAAAGATATTTCTAATTTAGTGGTTCTTCATAGACAGTGTCGGTGTGTTTTAGGACCACTGTGTGAATGAAGTTGTATAGTGGTCAGAATGGCCATCCTTCCACCCTGCATGCTGTGCCCATATCTTTGTCACTAGAATTTGAAAAAGCTCCCATCTGGGCTTTTGGTAATCTCTCAGAGCCATCATGATAATGGGGTGCTGTAGCACTTATGAAGGGTACAAACATAGCAGTGTCAGAGAAAATAATTCCACAGGAGTGAAATGTTTTCATTTGCCTTTAAAAGTTCTGAGTATATAGTACCCTTTATTTCGAGAATGGGTGAAGGATTCAGCCCGGTTCCATCTTGTCCCCAGACTTCTATTAAGCCAGCCTTATCTATACCATGTATTTAGCAACAGTGAAATGCTGAGAGACAAACACTAGTTCATGTTTGAAGCAATGGTGTAGAACTCTCCCATCTGCCCTGCTCCTTTTCTTTCCTAACTTTTCAGCCTGGTTCTGCCTCTAACTGGCTGTCAAATGTTGGCTCTGTTACTCTCACCTCAGTCTCATCTGACTACTTTTAGTGTTTGCGCATTTTACTCTATTATCTGGACTTGGATCTACCTCCTGGACCTTATCTTCATTCACCCATCCTGCACTGAGCAACCCCCATAGCCTTAGGTAGGTAGGAATTCCCCACCCCGGACTCGCCAAGTCTAACAAGAACCCAATCCCACCTCCCCACAATCACAGCTGCAAGCCATTGGTAGGGATTCAACTAAGCTACTTACAAAACACTGGCACATTACTGCTTTCATTTTCTTAAAAGCAGAAAACAAAACCCAAGGCTTCAGCTCCAAAAGTGACATTTTAAAAAATAATTCACAATATTTCAAAGTTTAGAGCCTTTATTGAATTTCCAAGTATGTAAGGCACATTAGTGCTAAACAGGCCGCAAGAGGGTAGGGGGTTTCAAATATAAAAACATAAATGAGTAACTTTCACCTCTTTTCCCAACCGTTTTTTTTTCCCCTCCTTCCTTTTTTTTTGCCATCAGTTGTTCTCTCTGTTTGAGGATGCAGGAGCCAGCATTCCCCAGGAAGGGAAATTGGCAAAATAGGAAGGCAGTGGAGGACCAAATATCGGGGGAGGAGCAAAAGCCATAGGCATAGCGAGAAATGGATTGAAACTTGGAGGTCGAGGAGGAATGAAGCAATGAGCAGTAGTGCAAGAAGGTAAACCTGGAGTGCTGGACGACAAGGGCATAGGCCTTGGCCAGTTCTCCACGGGGTGCCGCGGGCCTCCCAGTGGGAAGGAAACATGAGCCAACCTTTCCTTGCAGGTCACTCTCGTATTTCCTGGAGGCACCTCCATCATTATCCCTGATCTAAGCGTGGGGATAGGTGGCGGGCCTCTTACTTGAGAGCCCCTGGATGGAAAGAATCCTTGACCCCTTGGCAAAGCCACATATAACTTTGCATTACTGCCACCTCTCTCAGTGCCCCCATTGCTGACCCTCGTCCCCCCCACCATCAGTGCGGGAGGGCCGCCAGAGAATTCCCGGGACACATTAATAGAATCCTGTCCCCTCTGCCTCCTGCCTGCCAGCCCCTCAGAGCTATTTACTTCTGCTGTTGCTAGGGACTCTTCCGCAACAGCAGGTGGTGGCTCATAGGGGGGGTTGAGAGCTCTCGAATCGTCGACAGGAATGCAGGATCCTGTTCTCTCTGAGGGACGCTCCAGTTGCTCTCTTGCTAGATCGGCCAGTACGTTGAAGGGAGGTCTCAGGGGGACGCGAGGGAGGCCCCAGGATTCCACATCATCCTTCTGCATGGAGCTCGGACACTGGAGGGGCACGCCGGGGCGCAGCTCTGGGGTCCCATGTTCATCGGCAGCTACTGCTGTGGGTGAAGGGGCGTGCCCTCCAAGGCTTGCCAAAACAGAAATGAATAGGTTAATAAAAATGAAAATGCCAGGCTTCCCTGGTGGCGCAGTGGTTGAGAGTCCGCCTGCCGATGCAGGGGACACGGCTTCGTGCCCCGGGATCCCACATGCTGAGGAGCGGCTGGGCCCGTGAGCCGTGGCCGCTGAGCCTGCGCGTCCGGAGCCTGTGCTCCGCAAAGGGAGAGGCCACAAGTGAGAGGCCCGCGTACCGCAAAAAAAAAAAGAAAATGCGGTGACCAGAAAATATCTGAAATATGTGATTGATCGAATTCTCTGGAATACACGGTGGGAAAAGGGAGAGCCCAATCTCCTCCCAGGTGTAGTCAGCAAACACTTCTTCGATTCACTTGCCCTTCACCAGGCAGCCTCTTTAGCATCAGGCTTTGTGGTTTCCCTTTATGGCTGACCTGTGGCTCCACCCCGTTCCCCATATTCCCACCTCCTCAAGGCAACAAGGCAGCCTAGAAGACTCAGATAGCTTCCTTAAAAGCTGCAGTGCGCAGGCATGCTAGATAAACAGAGGAAACACCAGCTCTTTCAGTCCCAGTAGGATATATGATCCACGAAACCCATCATTTAGATTCTGGTAGGAGTGCTCTGGAAAGTCTTATGAGGGAAAGCATTTTTTTTTTCTCCACAGAAGTCGAAGAAAGGTTAGTTATGCTAACAAACACTCCAGTTTGTTTCTCTTTCATGAAGCATCATTCAACATGTACACCAACTTTTGTTAAAATTTTCTTTCATTCAACCCATACCACACCCTAGAGTAAGAATTTCCTCATATTTAAACCCCACAATTTAGACTAAGGATTTGCAACTTCAAAATTACATTTAAAACTCCAGTGTTCTTAGTACCTGAATTTACGTCCTTCACGCTTTTGTCTGTGATCCCCTTCTGCATCCTTCGCAACCCACTCCTCCCCGTTGTCCGTGTCGCACTCACACAGGAAAACAATTCAAATTGTCTTTTGCCTTCAACTTAAACAGTTGTACACAGTTTTGTACTTACACATTTTCAGTACAAGCCATGGAGAAATTTGATCAGCAAAGCCTTCTTGAGGTGATGGAGAAAACCAGCTGAACGCCCACGCCAAGCCAACTCAGTCTGGAGAAATGACTGGTGCTTCTGCTTTAGAGCAGCTTGGCAGGTCGAATGAAGCCAGGGACCAACTGCTTCTTTCTAGATTTGGAGTCCTCTTTATGAGGTTACCAGTTGCTAGGGAAGGGAGGGAGAAAAGGAGCTGGGAGGAGGAGGGGATAAATCTGTGACGCTCCTCTGAAGCTAAATGTATGATTCCTTTCTGCACAGTAGCAGATGAACTTAAAGGCATTCGCTACATTAACCCTGTTGCAGTCCAGTTAGAAAGACAAATCATCGAGACAAATTTAGAAGAATCATGGTGGCATGGTCTTTTGTTAAGAGTTATTTCTGAAGTTTTATTTAGAAAAGGTAGTTATCAAATCTCCTCTTCCAGGGTGGAATTACAAACATTGAGCAGAGTACCATGCCTAATCTTGTAATTTAAACTTCCAGTTTAGGGGGTGCATACTATTAACTTGGTGGAGAACAGAGTTTGGGGGGTTAAATTGCTTTGCAATCTGACTCTCACTTGTGAAGATGAAACAGGAATAGCACTATAAAAAAAATCCCTCTAAGAATCATATTGGCTTTTACTTTTTAGCCCAATTTGCAATTCTTCCCTTCATCCTACCTTCTAGTTTATTGGCTCAGTATGGTGTGTGTGTGTGTGTGTGTGTGTGTGTGTGTGTCTGTATATACACATATTTCCCAGAATAGAGCTCGGGAAACTTCCCTGCAAGTGAGAGGGGAAATAAAAGGCATAGCAGATAACATCAATTTACAAATATTAGCTCAGATTTTGCCTTGTAACTTTTTGCATAAGGCACTTTCTGTTCTTCCAGCTTAAATTTCTTCCCCCTCCCTACCTTAAGCAAGTATACTTCCTCAGCTTTTATTTTCTGCCAACGATCTACAGATTAATGGCTCTGAAATTACGACGGCCATCCCCTGATCTAAGATTACTAATCTTGCTCTAGGATAAAGCCAAAAACTTGGCCCACTTCCTTAAATTCACCTAAGATTTGTGTTGTTCAGACTAGACTTCAAAGACCTTAAAATAACTTTCTTTATTCCCAATATCAGAATATGCTGTTACATTTCAACATTTCAACAGCTATATATATAGCTGTGTGTGTGTGGGCATGCGTGTGTGCAGGGGGTAGGTACAAGATACTAATGCAAAGAAATGGTCACTGCTGTGAAGCAACAGACTCATAATAGAAATGACCTTTTGGGTCTCTAAGTCCACATCTTCCTGCCAGGGTGCCTTGTCCCTGTCTATACGCTGTCGAGTTTTCTTTATCTCATTGAAAGATGAAAGCGGCATGTTTCCAAAACTTCTCCCAGAGGAATCTGTTCCCTTGCCTAGCATGGCTCACTGTTAAGAAATATCTTGATTCTCAAGCTTCAGTTTCCATTTTTCTTTAGTTTATTATTTACTTGTCCTTATGTAAAAGAAAAGTTATTATTAGCAATATAATTGTGGTAGACCCTTAAAGCCCTTTTAACACTTGCCATATCAGAGGGAATAATGAAACTTGGGTTAATACCTGCTAATAGTTGGTAAGTTGTATTTGCATAGTTTATATTTGAGAGCTTGCATTTTTTCTGAATAATGGCAAGGATTCCCCAGGAAATCCTTTTATGACTATCGAACTATTGCAATAATTGGTTGTTTTTAGCTAGAAATGCCTATTTAGTGAAGTATCACCTTAATTGGATTACGTGAGGGTGAAATGTAATATAGACAGCAAATAGCTGGGCATAGTGACAAAGCCAATGGCACCTTAGAATTTTCCAAAACCATAATAGGTATTATAAATTTATGGATTCTAGCTCAGATTTTGCCTTGCAAGTTGTTTGCTTTTGTGCAATGAATGTTTGTTGAATACCTACTGCATGCATTCACTATTTGGTTTAGTGTGGATTATACCACAAAAGTTAAATATGCAACTGGTAGTGACTTCAAGGAATATTCAAACTTTCTGGGGGAGAGAAAAACATCTATAAAAGAAGAATGCAGTAAGAAAGAATAGACACAGACTATTAGCTGTCATTTTCCACAATGGGAATTCAGAAGAAGAAGCTATAATTTTAGGCAAAAGTAGTTGTGAAATATTTCATGTGGAGTTGGGGCTTGAGTTGTGTTTTGAAGGGTGGGTGCAATATTCCATGTCAAGAACAGGTATGGAGGGGACTTCCCTGGTGGTCTAGTGGTTGAGAATCTGCCTTCCAATGCAGGGGATGTGGTTCAATCCCTGGTTGGGGAACTAAGATCCCAGATGTTGTGGGTCAACTAAGCCCACGTGCCGCAACTACAGAGCCCATGCGCTCTGGAGCCCGCGCTCCACAACTAGAGAAGTCCATGTGCCGAAACCAAAGATCCTGCATGCTGCAATTAAGACCCAACGCAGCCAAAAATAAATTTAAAAAAAGAAGAAGAAAAAGAACAGGTATGGAGGTAGGAATGAAGGGGAAAATTTGGAATTTTGTCGTTCAGATTTTTAATCCAAACTGGGCTCATATTTGGCAGAAATAGAATGTTAAAGAGCCAATTGGACCCTCTAGAGACAGTCAGATCAGCCAGGTAACTAGTAAAGTTGTACCCAGCAGGGAATATTTGAGGGCACTCCGATTTTATAGTTAAAGATAAAACTAGAATCATCTCAAAACCTACTTTTTGACACAAAGCTGTTAGCTGCTTCAATTATCCACTGAGCCCTGAAAATGAAGTAATAAAGTGTATAGTTTTTGTTGTTGTTTCTTTGAATAACTGTTTTGGGGAGGAAAAAATGGGTAATGGAAGTTGAGGATTTGCCAAAAAGTAGCTTAGCTGTGAAAGTAGCTAAGCTATAAATGCCTTTCATTACCTATGGCCTCTAATTTCATGACACAGCTCCAGATATCACTCTCATGTCTCTCAAAAGGTTTTGAGGACTTTATTGAAATGCTAAGTGAGAACCATTCAAAGAGATATATTTACATTTGCCCAGCAATTACAAGGTCATTAAAAATGTGGTTGTACTGCCAAAATGATGTTGTTGGTTGTTTTTCAAAGAAACTTTGCAGATGCGTAAGTACAGGCAAAGTATCATTTAAAATAGGTCCTTTCTTTTTTGCTGGAAAAAGAATCCAGGAGATAGAGACATAAGGATGATTTTCTCTCTTTCCATCAGACTAATAAGAAGGTGATGAAGAGATTGTCATGCTGATCTCTGGGGAGACAGTTGTCAAAAGATCTCATCCATTAACTCGCTTTCAAAATGTAATGTAGCTATGCCTGTGGAAAGCTCTCAGTTTAGGATGTCTAAAAGTACCTCTAGAAGATAGACCAGATATTTTTAAGGGTGTGTTGTTATTTAATTCAGTGTATTAAGAAGCATGAGATTAATTAAGGCATGGTACTACCCCAGAATGGGCCAGACAGAAATATTCAGTTGCACAACTATAGGCAGTACTCCTGTCCTCTCTGCCACCAGCTGTCCTGCAAACTATGTGGTAAGTGACAAGGGTGAACAGGTGAGAGTGTGGTTATTTCACTACCCGTACTGGCAAAAGCAACTAACAACACATGCCTCACTGTTGGACCTATGTGTATGAAGGTCAATAGACTATTATTGCTTTTCTCAAGTTCTTTGCTCCAGACTTTAAAAAAATTGTTTTAAACAGGTAATTTATGGCAATGACTCCAAAACAGATTATTTTCTTATAGAAATCAGAAGCTATCAGAAATTCTTTCAACAGATCACTCTAATTTTTCTTGATCTCCTGAGAGTCAGAACTAGAAATTAAGTAACAGCTGGGCAAGCCAGATGAGAAAAATGAAGAAGGAAAAGGAAACTGAGATTTTTTTTTTTTTACTACTTACTCTATGCCAGATATTTAATACATTTCGTCTCATTTAATATTCACAGCAAACTTTTAAGGCTGTTACTATTATTATATCTATTTTATAGATGAAGATAAAGACAGGGAGAAGTTTAAGTAGTTTTTTCCAAGGTCCCACAACTAGTAAACAGCAGACAATATTGAGACACAGACAATCTGACACCAGAGCCCGTATTTCTTTCATTCAACCACGTGGCCTCCTGACTATAGTTCTAGGTGAATCACATAGGTGGCTCAGATCAAAACATCTGATCCAGATGTAATCCAGATGTGTACCAGATCCGAGTTTAGTTTATTTAATGCATGTACTCACTGACACTCATCCTAATATAGTTCTGCAGTGAAGAAATCATACAAACTGCATTGCATCTCAGAAAGCTTGCCCATGCAGGAGTAGCAAGTGACTGAAGATTAGGCATTTGGTGGCAGTCCAGCAAGAGGATGAGGACTAAAAGTCCTCTCATGGAGCGAATAGGGTTGGTGACGAGAAAAGAACTTAGTCATAGGACAGCACTGAGTGATCATTACTAATGAATTAATTTTAATATGTGCTCAGTATGACCAGTATTAAAATTAAATTGATTTTGAGTTTTTGAACTGCAGGTATAGGGTTGCTCAGACTATTTCTATGTCACTAAGGTGGGACTGAACTTATAATCATGGTTAGCTCATCCATCTTCCAGTATTGGAGCAAGTGGGAGAACATAGAGTTAATTGTGTGTGTGTGTTGGGTGAAGTGGGGGTGGGGATAGTTGAGTTGTCCAAGTGAGCTATTAATGATAACTCTGGAGAATACCTTTCTGAATTAGGAAAACACATTAATTAAAAAATAAAATTAATGTATTTTATGTTCACATTGATATATATTATAAATTAAGATATAAACATGGACTAATAAGTAAAATGAGGAAAGTTAATGAAAAAAGTTGTTTTACAGTAACCCATTAGACCATAAGTTTATAACAATTAGACACACACACACACACACACACACACATGCAAGGGAATTGAAGGCATACTTAATTTCTTGAGCACTATGTTTAAAAAACAAAAACTATTTTAGATTAGTTTCTTCTTGCTTATAATTAAGAAAGTGTAAATTCATGCTGAAAACATTTTATCAAGCTTTATTAAAAATGAATCATATGTGCCAACTTTTGAAGGGCTTTGGTTCTGGAATCAGAGGAACACAGACCTGGGTTCAAATCTCAACTTTACTAGTTACAGACTTTGTGACCTTGGGCAGGTTGCTTAACTTCTCTGAACCTCATTCTCCTCATTTGTGAAGTAGGATTATAGAGAGAATTATATTAAAGCGTGTGTGAAAAGTGACTGTTACAAACTAGGTGATTAAAATATAATCCCTTTCCTTGTGCATAGTTGACTCAGTTTTCTTATATGTAAAATGGGGATGATGATGCCTCTTACCTATTTCAGGGCTGTTGAGGAAATTAAATATGATAATTATATGAAATCACTTTGCAATCTGTAAATCACTGTACATATGTTAGGTTAATAAAACCATGGGTTATATTTCAGGGGCAAGAAGATTTGGGGACACAACACATTTTAAATATCACTGTAGCCACCTATCATAGGTAGCCACCTATTTCGCCTACCTGTAAGGCCGTTCTTCATTTCCTGAATCATTAAAGTGGGGAGGATTAACCACAGTATTAAAAAAAAAACCATGGTGTAAAATGCTTTAAACGTTGCAATTGGTGCTACGTAAATCTCACCCATTGTTGTTTTTAATGTGGTAGCTGTGTTAGAATAAAGAGTCTGCCTTTTTGTATTTGACTATATATTTAATTGGATTTCAGAATCTTGTGTTGCACAGCAGGAATCACTGAAAACCCCTGTGATGATTAGAATGAAAAGCCTTTAAAAAAAAACAAAAACAAGAAGGTTGCTTGGTTTCCTGATAGTGCAGATTTGATTTATAGATTCTCTGAATGATTTGCTACTTTAGAGAAAAAATAGGAACCACAGATATAAATAAGTTCATAGGTCACCTGAAATATGCAATAGCCCATATCTCCACTTGCTCTGGTTTGGCCGTATGCAGAATGACCCAGTGCCTCTGGAAGGGCTCATCACTTTGTTTCAGATAGTACTATAGAGCTGTTGAAACTTTAATGCCTGAGTGAGATTCCTCCATTATCTTCTAGTAATCTTAGAAGAGACACTTTCCCATTGCCTGGCCCTCCAGAGTCTGATCTTTTCTTCTGATGAACTCTTCCCCTAAATAAACATATTTATCAATTCATTTCTCTAAAAGCTGAAATTGGAGGATCTGGGGATTTTATTAAAATAGCAGGTTCGCAGGCTCCACCTCTAAGATTCTGATTTAGCTGATCTGTAGTGAAATACAGTTATATGCAGTTTAAATCCTTAATGATTCTGATGTGGGGTTGTTTGGATCACAATAGAGAAATACCGACTAGATGGTCTTTTAACCTTGAAGCCTAGCTTTCTGAGGAAGAATCCAGCCTTCAAGTGGATACTCTTATTCTCTAGGTCTAACCAACTGACTACAGTAGCACTAGAATATAAAACCTTTTTGACCATACCCCATGCCTTCAGTTCCTTTTGTTTCATAAACCTCCAAATACCACGATTAGTTTCAAACAGATGTGTTGAGTTTAGTTCATCTGGAGCAGCAATTCTGAGTGTGGTCTGGGGAAAACTCGGGTCCCCAAGGTCCTTTCCAAAAGTCCACAAGGTCAAAATATTTTCATCATTGTATGAAGGCATTATTTGCTTTTTTCACTCTCATTCTCTCACTAGTGTACAGTGGAGTTTTCCAGAGGCTGCTTGATATGTGATATCATTGCTTTGAGATTAATGAAACCTGTGGTTCTATATCCTGTGTTTTAAAACTTTTTCAGTTTTAATTTCTAATATGGTAATTATTGATAGATATAACCCACCCAAACAAAAACTCTTTGGAGTCCTGAATAATTTTTAAGAGTGTGAAGTGGTCCTAGACCAAAAAGTTTTAGGACTTCTGTCCTATTTAACCAAACATAGTTTTAAAATGTGCATCAGTTAATGTAAACTGATGAAGTTGCTACCAAATCTCAAGGAAATCTCAAACCTGATTAAAATATTCAGATTCCTATTTTTTTGCCTCCTCTTATAAATGCTTAAGGTAGAAATGTTAGGTAGTTAGTCAGACATTAGCAGCAAGGAGGTGACAGTGGTGAGAAAGGCAAGAAAGAGAAGTCAAGTTACACCCAACCATCTGGGGACTCTCCCCTGACCCCACCCAGAACAGGAGAAACTATGGTCGTGTAGTGGGCAGCATATCCTGATAAAGAGGGGCACAGTAACACGAGGGAACCTCCCCGGGATGCACATGCCCAGAATAGAGAGGCGTATAACCTATAGTAAACACAAACTCATTATATGACAATTATAATAAAATCTACATGGAGAAGGATGTGTTCTCACTCCCTCTTGCGAGAGCACCGGAATCACAACTAACTGCTGAACAATCATCTACAGGAAGACACTGGAACTCACCAAAAATGATACCCTATATCCAAAGACAAAGGAGAAGCCACAAAGAGATGGTAGGAGGGGCGCAATCACAATAAAATCAAATCCCATAACTGCTGGGTGGGTGACTCACAAACTGGAGAACACTTATATGACAGAAGTCCACCCGCTGGAGTGAAAGTTCTGAGCCCCATGTCAGGCTTCCCAACCTGGGGGTCCGGCAACAGGAGGAGGAATTCCTAGAGAATCAGTCTTTGAAGGCTAGTGGGATTTGATTGCAGGACTTTGACAGGACTGGAGAAAACAGACACTCCACTCTTGGAGGATACACACAAAGTAGTGTGTGTATTGGGACACAGAGGAAGGAGCAGTGACCCCACAGGAGACTGAACCAGACCTACTGCCTGGTGTTGGAGGGTCTCCTGCAGAGGAGGGGGGTGGCTGTGGCTCACCACGGGGATGAGGACACTGGCAGCAGAAGTTCTGGGAGGTCCTCCTTGGTGTGGGCCCTCCCAGGGTCTGCAATTAGGCCAACGAAAGAGCCGGGTAGGCTCCAGTGCTGGGTGGCCTCAGGCCAAACAACCAACAGGGAGGGAACACAGCCCAACCTATCAACAGACAAGTGGATTAAAGTTATACTGAGCTCTTCCCACCACAGCAACAGCCAGCTCTACCTACCACCGGTCCCTCCCATAAGGAAACTTGCACAAGCCTCTTAGATAGCCTCTTCCAGCAGAGGGCAGACAGCAGAAGCAAGGAGAACTACAATTCTTCAGCCTGTAGAATGAAAACCACATTCACAGCAAGATAGACAAAATGAAAAGGCAGACGATTATGTACCAGATGAAGGAACAAGATAAAACCCTAGAAAAACAACTAAATGAAGTGGACATAGGCAACCTTCCAGAAAAAGAATTCAGAATAATGATAGTGAAGATGATCCAGGACCTCAGAAAAAGAATGGAGGCAAAGAAGAGAAGATGCAAGAAATGTTTAAAAAAGACCTAGAAGAATTAAAGAACAAACACCTAGAAGAATTAAAGAACAAATAAAGAGAGATGAACAATACAATAACTGACATGAAAAATACACTAGAAGGAATCAATAGCAGAATAACTGAGGCAGAAGAAAGGAAAAGTGACCTGGAAGACAGAATGGTGGAATTCAGAGCTGCGGAACAGAATAAAGAAAAAAGAATGAAAAGAAATGAAGACAGCCTAAGAGACCACTGGGACAGCATTAAACACAACAACATTCTCATTATAGGGGTCCCAGAAGGAGAAGGGAGAGAGAAAAGACCTGAGAAAATATGTGAACAGATTATAGTCGAAAACTTCCCTAACATGGGAAAGGAAATAGCCACCCAAGTCCAGGAAGTGCGGAGAGTTCCATATAGGATAAACCCAAGGAGAAACATGCCAAGACACATAGTAATCAAACTGGCAAAAAATTTAAAAGAAGAAAAATTACTGAAAGCAGCAAGGGAAAAATGACAAATAACATACAAGGGAACTCCCATAAGGTTAACTGATGATTTCTCAGCAGAAACTCTACAAACAAGAAGGGAGTGGCATGACATATTTAAAGTGATGATAGGGAAGAACCTACAACAAAGATTACTCTACCCATCAAGGATCACTTTCAGATTTGATGGGGCAATCAAAAGCTTTACAGACAAGCAAAAGCTAAGAGAATTCCAGACCACAAAACCAGCTCTACAACAAATGCTAAAGGAACTACACTAAGTGGGAAACACAAGAGAAGAAAAGGACCTATAAAAACAAACCCATAACAATTAAGAAAATGGTAATAGGAGCATACATATGGATAATTACCTTAAATGTAAATGGATTAAATACTTCAACAAAAAGACACAGGCTTGCTGAATGGATACAAAAACAAGACACATATATATGCTGTCTACAGGAGACCCACTTCAGACCTAGGGACACATACAGACTGAAAGTGAGGGGATGGAAAAAGATATTCCTTGCAAATAGAAATCAAAAGAAAGCTGGAGTAGCAATAGTCATATCAGATAAAATAGACTTTAAAATAAAGAATGTTACAAGAGACAAGGAAGGATGCTGTATAATGATCAAGGGATCAATCCAAGAAGAAGATAAAACAATTATAAATATATATGCACCCAACATAGGAGCACCTCAATACATAAGGCAACTGCTAACAGCTATAAAAGAGGAAATCAAGGGCAAAACTATAATAGTGGGAGACTTTATCACCTCACTTACACCAATCAACAGATGATCCAAACAGAAAATTAATAAGGAAACACAAGTGTTAAATGACACAATAGACCAGATAGATTTAATTGATATTTATAGAACATTTGCTCCAAAAACAGCTGATTACACTTTGTTCTCAAGTGTGCATGGAACATTCTCCAGGATAGATCACATCTTAGGTCGCAAATCAAGCCTCAGTAAATTTAAAAAAACTGAAATCATATCAAACCTCTTTACTGACCACAACGCTATGAGATTAGAAATCAATTACAGGAAAAAAAAACCCATAAAAAACACAAACACATGGAGGCTAAACAATATGCTACTAAATAACCAAGAGATCACTGAAGAAATCAAACAGGAAATCAAAAAATACCTAGAGACAAATTACAATGAAAACACGATGATCCAAAACCCAGGGGGTGCAGAAAAAGCAGTTCTAAGAGGGAAGTTTATAGCAATACAAGCCTACCTCAAGAAACATGAAGAATCTCAGATAAACTGTCTAACCTTACACATAAAGGAACTAGAGAAAGAAGAACAAACAAAACCCAAAGTTAGCAGAAGGAAAGAAATCATAAAGATCAGAGCAGAAATAAATGAAATAGAAACAAAGAAAACAATAACAAAGATCAATAAAACTAAAAGCTGGTTCTTTGAGAAGATATACGAAATTGATAAACCATTTGTCAGACTCATCAAGAAACAGAGGGAGAGGACTCAAATCAATAAAATTAGAAATGAAAAAGGAGAAGTTACAACAGACACGCAGAAATACAAAGCATCCAAAGAGACTACTACAAGCAACTCTATGCCAATAAAATGGAAAACCTGGAAGAAATGGACAAATTCTTAGAAAGGTATAACCTTCTAAGACAGAACCAGGAAGAAATAAAAAATATGAACAGGCCAATCACAAGTAATGAAACTGTGATTAAAAATCTTCCAACAAACAAAAGTCCAGGACCAGCTGGCTACACAGGTGAAGTCTATCAAACATTTAGAGAAGAGCTACCACCCATCTTTCTCAAACGCTTCCAAAAAATTGCAGAGGAAGGAACACTCCCAGACTCATTCTATGAGGCCACCATCACCCTGATACCAAAACCAAAGATACTACAAAAAAAGAAAATTACAGAACAATACCACTGATGTATATAGATACAAAAATCCTCAACAAAATACTAGCAAACAGAATCCAACAACACATTAAAAGGATCATACACCATAATCAAGTGGGATTTATCCCAGAGATGCCAGGATTCTTCAATATACGCAAATCAATCAATGTGATATTCCATATTAATAAATTGAAGCAGAAAAACCGTATGATTATATCAATAGATGCCGAAAAAGCTTTTGACAAAATTCAACACCCATTTATGATAAAAATTCTCCAGAAAGTCACCATAGAGGGAACTTACCTCAACATAATAAAGGCCATATATGACAAACCCACGGCAAACATCATTCTGAATGGTGAAAAAATGAAAGCATTTCCTCTAAGACCAGGAACAAGACAAGGATGTCCATTCTCCCCACTATTATTCCACATAGTTTTGGAAGTCCTAGCCATGGCAATCAGAGAAGAAAAAGAAATAAAAGGAATACAAATTGGAAAAGAAGAAGTAAACCTGTCACTGTTTGCATATGACAGGATACTTTATATACAGAATCCTAAAGTAGTCACCAGAAAACTACTAGAGCTAATCAATGAACTTGGTAAAGTTGCAGGATACAAAATTAATGCACAGAAATCTCTTGCATTCCTATACACTAATGATGAAAAATCTGAAAGTGAAAGTAAGGAAACACTCCCATTTACCATTGCAACAAAAAGAATAAAATACCTAGGAATAAACCTACCTAGGGAGACAAAAGACCTGTATGCAGAAAACTATAAGACACTGCTGAAAGAAATTAAAGATTATACAAACAGATGGAGAGATATACCATGTTCTTGGATTTCAAGAATCATTATTGTGAAAATGACTCTATTACCCAAAGCGATCTACAGATTCAATGCAATCCCTATCAAATTACCAATGGCATTTTTTACAGAACTACAACAAAAAACATTAAAATTTGTATGGAGACACAAATGACCCCGAATAGCCAAAGCAGTCTTGAGGGAAAAACACGGAGATGGAGGAATCAGACTCCCTGACTTCAGAGTATACTACAAAGCTACAGTATTCAACACTATATGGTACTGGCACAAAAACAGAAATATAGATCAATGGAACAGGATAGAAAGCCCAGAGGTAAACCCACGCACCTATGGTCAAGTAATACATGTTGTGTTATATAGTGTAATACAGCACTATTTACAATAGCCAGGTCATGGAAGCAACCTAAATGCCCATTGACAGACGAATGGATAAAGAAGTTGTGGTACATATATACAATGTATTATTACTCAGCCATAAAAAGGAATGAAATTGGGTCATTTGTTGAGACATGGATGGATCTAGAGACTGCCATGCAGGGTGAAGTAAGTCAGAAAGAGAAGAACAAATATCGTATATTAACGCATATATGTGGAATCTAGAAAAATGGTACAGATGAACCAGTTTGCAGGGCAGAAATAGAGACACAGATGTAGAGAACAAACCTATGGACACAAAGGGGTGAAAGTGACAGGGTGTGTGTGTGTGATGATTTGGGAGATTGGAATTGACACATATACACTTATATGTATAAAATAGATAACTAATAAGAACCTGCTGTATAAAAAAATAAATAAAATATAAAAAAATAAAATCTACATGTGGTTTTTCCCCACAGCCCCCTCAGTGGGCATTTGTTAGCGAGTCAAGGGTGAAAGCACGTGCCGCAGTAAACTTGTTCCAAAGCTCAGGAGTGTCAATCAAATAATGATCCCCTGTCACTCCAAAAAGAGTGTTGGTGAATGTCGAGAAATTGGAACCCTTAGAAATTGTTGCTGGGAATGTAAAATGATGTGGCCACTGTGAAAATCAGTTTGATGGTTCCTAAATAAGCTTAAAATAAAATTACCATATGGCCCAGCATTTTCAACTCTTACAAGTATACCCAAAGACCTGTATGTAGGTGTTCAAATAAAAACTTGTACACACATGTGCACACACACACACACACACACACACACACACACACAAATAAGTGCCCTTTCGGAGGGTTTCTTTGGGTCTTGTTTATGGTGAGAAAATATTTGCAAATGAAGCAACTGACAAAGGATTAATCTCCAAAATTTACAAGCAGCTCATGCAGCTCAATAACAACAACAACAAAAAAACCCAATCCAAAAATGGGCAGAAGACCTAAATAGATATTTCTGGAAAGAAGATATACAGTTTGCCAACGAACACATGAAAGAATGCTCAACATCATTAATCATTAGAGAAATGAAAATCAAAACTACAATGAGATATCACCTCACAACAGTCAGAATGGCCATTATCAAAAATTGAGAAACAAATGCTGGAGAGGGTGTGGAGAAAAGGGAACACTCTTGCACTGCTGCTGGGAATGTGAATTGGTACAGCCACTATGGAGAACAGTATGGAGGTTCCTTAAAAAACTAAAAATAGAACTACCATATGAACCCAGCAATCCCACTACTGGGCATATACCCTGAGAAAACCATAATTCAAAAAGAGTCATGTACCAAAATGTTCATTGCAGCTCTATTTACAATAGCCAGGAGATGGAAGCAACCTAATGTCCATCATTGGATGAATGGATAAAGAAGATGTGGCATATATATACAATGGAATACTACTCAGCCATAAAAAGAAATGAAATTGAGTTATTTGTAGTGAGGTAGATGGACCTAGAGTCTGTCATACAGAGTGAAGTAGGTCAGAAAGAGAAAGACAAATACCATATGCTAACTCATATATATGGAATCTAAGAAAAAAAATGTCATGAAGAACTGAGGGGTAAGACGGGAATAAAGACACAGATCTACTAGAGAATGGACTTGAGGATATGGGGAGGGGGAAGGGTAAGCTGTGACAAAGCGAGAGAGTGGCATGGACATATATACACTACTAAACGTAAAATAGATAGCTAGTGGGAAGCAGCTGCATAGCACAGGGAGATCAGCTCGGTGCTTTGTGACCACCTAGAGGGGTGGGATAGGGAGGGTGGGAGGGAGGGAGACGCAAGAGGGAAGAGATATGGGAACATATGTATATGTATAACTGATTCACTTTGTTATAAAGCAGAAACTAACACACCGTTGTAAAGCAATTATACTCCAATAAAGATGTAAAATAATAATAACAATAATAATTTAAGGTAGACCCTAATAAAGATGCAGGTAGCACTCTCTAGAACCGTACTGTATAATAGAATTTTCTGAAATGAGAGAAATGTCCTATATTTGTACTGACAATATCTTAACCATTAGCTGATGATTATCCACTTGAAATGATCCACTTGAGATGATTATCCACTTGAAATGTGGCTAATATGACTGAGGAACTAAAATTTTTATTTTATTTAAATAGCCACCTGCAGCTAGCAGCTACCACATTGTCCTTAGAAGATACAATTTAAATAAAAAATTATATTTTTTTGTTCAAAAAAAAAAAAAAAGTGCCCTTAAGCCTGTATAAGAATGTGGCTTTTGATTCACAGAAACAGCCTGATACCTCTCTCTCTCTCTCTCTCTCTCTCTCTCTCTCCCCCTCTCTGAGAGTGTATCTTTGTTTCAATAGATTTTTGCTTTGTGCTTACACTTAAAGGGGATGGTTTGCAATTCTTTGCTTACTATCGAGGGACCGAGATTGCTGGCCTGGGTCTTCCTCTGACCTCCTCGGTTGAAGCTATTTTGTTACGAGGCACGTCAACCCGGTGACAGAAAAGAGTAGTACAAAACAAGTAAAAAATTATTGACTTATTGAATGTCTCCTGCATTATCACTACTACATAAGATATTGTAAATGAGGTAAAAATATGTTCTGACTTGAGCAGCTTACATTCTTTTAGGGAAAATAAAAATAAATTATATCTAATGAATGTCTAACTGAAGAATGTTTCCATTATTTTTTAGAGCTTAATCAAAAGCAAAGACAGGTGAGAGGTAAGCAATCTAATCACAGAGGGTTTCTCAGAAGAGGTAGAACCACAGCCCTACTTTGAAGGATGAAGGAGATTTGAATAGGAAAATAAAACATGCTGTCACGTGAGATCCATTCCTAAAAGCTACTACAGTTAGAATTTCAAGGGATTTTTATTTTCATAACTTATCTTCCTATATTGCTTGATTTCATTTTACAAATAACATGATTTTACTAAACAATAACACTTTAAAACAAAACAAAAAATGTCTCAGAGATCTAAAGCAATATCCAGACCATTAGAGGCTAAAACAAGCTGAAACCCCTGCCTCAGGGTCATAGAAATTAAGAAGGAATTGTTTTTCCAGTGGAATTAACTTAGATAACAGTCATAGACCTTTTATTCACCTTTGGCTATTGGCTAAAGCAATATAGAAAATTGTTACCAAAGCCTGGCTTCAAAATCATATTTTCCCTCTGTTTTTACTCTGTATAGCCACCTCATTTTTATATGACTCTGGGTAATTTTTTGTTTGGTTGTTTTCTTTTCTTTCTTCTCTCTCTCTTTTTTTTCTTTTTTTGGGGCTCTGTTTTATGTATTTTTAACTGGTCGGATTATTTTGGACTGAAGGTTCCGTACTGAGACTCAAATGCTCTCTAGGGAGCTTCAGCTGACATTACATACGGAATGTCCAGTTGCTGCATGGCTTGTGCTCAGAGCTATGTAGGACCACTGGGAGCTTTTCAACTGCTACGAAAGTAGCCAATGTCTTTTCTCTCTTCAGTGCTAACAATGGCTTGCAATTCACTTTATTTATTTATTTTTTTAACATCTTTATTGGAGTATAATTGCTTTACAATGGTGTGTTAGTTTCTGCTTTATAACAAAGTGAATCAGTTATACATATACATATATCCCCATATCTCTTCCCTCTTGTGTCTCCCTCCCTCCCACCCTCCCTTTTCCACACCTCTAGGTGGTCACAAAGCACCGAGCTGATCTCCCTGTGCTATGCGCTGCTTCCTACTAGCTATCTATTTTACGTTTGGTAGTATATATCCGTCCATATCACTCTCTAACTTTGTCTCAGCTTACCCTTCCCCCTCTCCATGTCCTCAAGTCCATTATCTACGTCTGCAGCTTTATTCCTGTCCTGCCCCTAGGTTCTTCATAACCATATTTTTTTTAGATTCCATATATATGTGTTAGCACACGGTGTTTGTTTTTCTCTTTCTGACTTACTTCACTCTGTATGAGTCTCTAGGTCCATCCACCTCACTACAAATAACTCAATTTCGTTTCTTTTTATGGCTGAGTAATATTCCATTGTATATATGTGCCACTTCTTCTCCATCCATTCATCTGTCAATGGACACTTAGGTTGCTTCTATATCCTGGCTATCGTAAATAGAGCTGCAATGAACATTGTGATACATGACCCTTTTTGAATTATGGTTTTCTCAGGGTATATGCCTAGGAGTGGGATTGCAGGGTCATATGGTAGTTATATTTTTACTTTTTTAAGGAACCTCCATACTGTTCTCCATAGTGACTGTATCAATTTACCTTCCCACCAACAATGCAAGAGGGTTCCCTTTTCTCCACACCCTCTCCTGCATTTACTGTTTGTAGATGTTTTGATGATAGCCATTCTGAATGGTGTGAGGTGATATCTCATTGTAGTTTTGATCTGCATTTCTCTAATGATTACTGATGTTAAGCATTCTTTCATGTGTTTGTTGACAAACTGTATATCTTCTTTGGAGAAATGTCTATTTAGGTCTTCTGCCCATTTTTGGATTGGGTTGTTTGTTTTTTGGATATTGAGCTGCATGAGCTACTTGTAAATTTTGGAGATTAATCCTTTGTCAGTTGGTTCACTTGCAAATATTTTCTCCCATTCTGAGGGTTGTCTTTTGATCTTGTTTAGGTTTCCTTTGCTGTGTAAATGTTTTTAAGTTTCATTAGGTCCCATTTGTTTATTTTTGTTTTTATTTCCATTTCTCTAGGAGGTGGGTCAAAAAGGATCTGGCTGTGCTTTATGTCATAGAGTGTTCTGCCTCTGTTTTCCTCTAAGAGTTTAATAGTGTCTGGGCTTATATTTATGTCTTTAATCCATTTTGAGTTTATTTTGTGTATGGTGTTAGGAAGTGCTCTAATTAAATTCTTTTACAAGGAGCTGTCCAGATTTCCCAGCACCACTTATTGAAGAGGTTGCCTTTTCTCCATTGTATATTCTTGCCTGCTTTATCAAAAATAAAGTGACCATATGTGCATGGGTTTATCTCTGGGCTTTCTATCCTGTTCCATTGCTCTATGTTTTGGTTTTTGTGCCAGTACCATACTGTCTTGATAACTGCAGCTTTGTAGTATAGTCTGAAGTCCAGGAGCCTGATTCCTCCAGCTCTGTTTTTCTTTCTCAACATTGCTGTGCCTACACAGGGTCTCTTGTGTTTCCATACAAATTGTGAATTTTTTTGTTCTAGTTCTGTGAAAAATGCCATTGGTACTTTGATAGGGATTGCATTCAATCTGTAGGTTGCTTTGGGTAGTATAGCCATTTTCACAGTGTTGATTCTTCCAATCCAAGAACATGGTATATCTCTCCATCTGCTTGTATCATCTTTAATTTCTTTCATCGGTGTCTTATAGTTTTCTGCATACAGGTCTTTTGTCTCCTCAGGTATGTTTATTCCTAGGTATTTTATTCTTTTTGTCGCAATGGTAAATGGGAGTGTTTCCTTAATTTCTCTTTCAGCTTTTTCATCACTAGTTTATAGGGATGCAAGAGATTTCTGTGCAGTAATTTTGTATCCTGCTACTTTACCAAATTCATTGATTAGCTCTAGTAGTTTTCTGGTAGCATCTTTAGGATTCTCTATGTATAGTATCATGTCATCTTGCAAACAGTGACAGTTTTACTTCTTCTTTTCTGATTTGTTTTCATTTACTTCCTTTTTCTTCTCTGATTGATGTGGCTAAAAGTTCCAAAACTATGTTAAATAATAGTGGTGAGAGTGGGCAACCTTGTCTTATTCCAGATCTTAGAGGAAATTGTTTCAGTTTTTCACCATTCAGAATGATGTTGGCTGTGGGTTTGTCATATATGGTCTTTATTATGTTGAGGAAAGTTCCCTCTATGCCTAATTTCTAGAGGTTTTTTTTTTTTTATCATAAATGGGTTTTGAATTTTGTTTAAAACTTTTTCTGCATCTATTGCAATGCTCATACAGTTTTTAACCTTCAATTTTTTAATATCGTGTATCACATTGATTGATCTGTTTATACTGAAGAATACTTGCATTCCTGGGATAAACTCCAATTGAACATGGTGTATGATCCTTTTAATGTGCTGCTGGATTCAGTTTGCTAGTAATTAGTTGAGGATTTTTGCATCTTTGTTCATCAGTGATATTGGCCTGTAGTTTTCTTTCTTTGTGACATCCTTGTCTGGTTTTGGTATCAGGGTGATGGTGGCCTTGTAGAATGAGTTTGGGAGTGTTCCTCCCTCTGCTATATTTTGGAAGAGTTGGAGAAGGATAGGTGTTAGCTCTTCTCTAAATGTTTGATAGAATTCACCTGTGAAGCCAGCTGGTCCGGGGCTTTGGTTTGTTGGAAGATTTTTAATCACAGTCTCAATTTAAGTGCTTGTGATCGGTCTGTTTATATTTTCTATTTCTTCATGGTTTGGTCTCGGAAGGTGGTGCTTTTCTAAAAATGTGTCCATTTCTTCCAGGTTTTCCATTTTATTGGCATAGAGTTGCTTGTAGTGATCTCTCATGATCCTTTGTATTTCTGCAATGTCAGTTGTTACTTCTCCTTTTACCTTTCTAATTCTACTGATTTGAGTCTTCTCCCTTTTCTTCTTGATGTGTCTGGCTAATGGCTTATCAATTTTATTTATCTTCTCAAAGAACCAGCTATTAGTTTTATTGATGTTTGCAATTTTTTCCTTCATTTCTTTTTCACTTATTTCTGATCTGATATTTATGATTTCTTTCCTTCTGCTAACTTTGGCGTGTTTTTGTTCTTCTTTCTCCAATTGCTTTAGGTGTAAGTTTAGATTGTTTATTTCAGATGTTTCTTGTTTCTTCATGTAGGCTTGTATTGCTGTAAATTTCCCTCTTTGAACTTCTTTTGCTGCATCCCATAGGTTTTGGGTTATCGTGTTTTCATTGTCATTTTTTTCTAGGTAATTTTCGATTTCCTCTGATTTCTTCAGTGATCTCTTGGTTATTAAGTAGTGTATTGTTTAGCCTCCATGTGTTTGCATTTTTCACAGATTTTTTTCCTGCAATTGGTATTTAGTCTCATAGAGTTGTGGTCAGAAAAGATACTTGATACGATTTCAATTTTCTTAAATTTACCAAAGCTTGATTTGTGACCCAATGTATGATCTATCCTGTAGAATGTTCCATGAGAACTTGAGAAGAAAGTGTATTCTGTTGTTTTTGGATGGATTGTCTTACAAATATCAATTAAGTCCATCTTTTTTAATGTATCATTTAAAGCCCGTGTTTCCTTATTTATTTTCATTTTGGATCATCTGTCCATTGGTGAAAGTGGGGTGTTAAAGTCTCCTACTCTGATTGTGTTACTGTCGATTTCCCCTTTTATGGCTGTTAGCATTTGCCTTATGTATTGAGGTGCTCCTATGTTGGGTGCATAATTATTTACAATTGTTATATCTTCTTCTAGGATTGATCCCTTTATCGTTATGTAGTGTCCTTCTTTGTCTCTTGTAATAGTCTTTCTTTTAACGTCTTTTTTGAGTGATATGAGAATTGCTACACCAGCATTCTTTTGATTTCCATTTGCATGGAATATCTTTCTCCATCCCCTCACTTTCAGTCTGTATGTGTCCCTAGGTTTAATGTGGGTCTCTGGTAGACAGCATATGGGTCTTGTTTTTGTATCCATTCAGCAAGCCTGGGTCTTTTTGTTGAAGCATTTAATCCATTCATGTTTAAGGTAATTATCGATATGTAAATTCTTATTATCATTTTCTTAATTGTTTTAGATTTGTTATTGTACGTCTTTTCCTTCTCTTGTGTTTCCTGCCTAGAGAAGTTCCTTTAGCATTTGTTGTAAAACTGGTTTGGTGGTGCTGAATTCTCTTAGCTTTTGCTTGTCTGTAAAGGTTTTAATTTCTCCATTGAATCTGAGTGAGATCCTTGATGGGTAGAGTAATCTTGGTTGTAGGTTTTTTTCCTTCATCACTTTAAATATGTCCTGCCAGTCCCTTCTGGCTTGCAGAGTTTCTGCTGAAAGATCAGCTGTTAACCTTATGGGGATTCCCTTGTATGTTATTTGGTGTTTTTCCCTTGCTGCTTTTAATATTTTTTCTTTGTTTTTAATTTTTGATAGTTTGATTAATATGTATCTTGTGTATTTCTCCTTGGATTTATCCTGTATGGGACTCTCTGCACTTCCTGGACTTGATTAACTATTTCCTTTCCCATATGAGGTAAGTTTTCAACTATAATCTCTTCAAATATTTTCTCAGTCCCTTTCTTTTTCTCTCCTTCTTCTGAGACCCCTATAATCCGAATGTTGGTGTGTTTAATATTGTCCCAGAAATCTCTGAGACTGTCCTCAATTCTTTTCATTCTTTTTTCTTTGTTCTGCTTTACAGTAGTTACTTCCACTATTTTATCTTCCAGGTCACTTATCCATTCTTCTGCCTCATTTACTCTGCTATTGATTCCTTCTAGAGAATTTTTAATTTTATATATTGTGTTGTTCATCATTGTTTGTTTGCTCTTTAGTTCTTCTAGGTCCTTGTTAAATGTTTCTTGTATTTTCTCCATCCTATTTCCAAGATTTTGGATCATCTTTACCATTATTACTCTGAATTCTTTTTCAGGTATACTGCCTATTTCCAGTTCATTTATTTGGTCTGGTGAATTTTTACCTTGCATCTTCATCTGCTGTGTATTTCTCCATCTTCTCATTTTGCTTAACTTACTGTGTTTGGGTTTCCTTTTTGTAGGCTGCAGTTTCGTAGTTCCTGTTGTTTTTGGTGTCTGCCCCCAGTGGCTAAGGTTGGTTCAGTAGGCTGTGTAGGCTTCTTGGTGGAGGGGACTAGTGCCTGTGTCCTGGTGGATGAGGCTGGATCTTGTCTTTATGGTGGGCAGGTCCATGCCCGGTGGTGTGTTTTGGGGTATCTCTGACCTTATTATGATTTTAGGCCACCTCTCTGCTAATGGGTGAGGTTGTGTTCCTGTCTTGCTAGTTGTTACCCATAGGGTGTCCAGCACTGTAACTTGCTGGTTGTTGAGTGGAGCTGTGTCTTAGCATTGAGATGGAGATCTCTGGGAGAGCTTTTGCCATTTAATATTACATGGAGCCAGAAGGTCTCTGGTGGACCAGTGTCCTGAACTCATCTCTACCACCTCAAAGGCACAGTCCTGACACTCGGCCGGAGCACCAAGGTCCTGTCAGCCACAAGCTCAGAGGAAAAGGGAGAAGGAAAGAAAGAAAGAAAGAAAGAAAAAAGTAAAGTAAAATAAAATAATTATAATAAAATTAAAAAATAATTATTGAAAATTAAAAAGTAATAAAAAAAAAGAAAGTAAGAAGAGTACAACCAAACTAAAAAACAAATCCACCAATGATAACAAGTGCTAAAAACTATACAAAAAAAAAAAGGAAAGACAGAATCCTAAGACAAATGGTAAAAGCAAAGCCATACAGACAAAATCACAAAAAGAAGCATACACATACACACTCACAAAAAGAGAAAAAGGAAAAATATATACATATCGTTGCTCCCAAAGTCCACCACTTCAATTTTTGGATGATTCCTTGTCTATGCAGGTGTTCCACAGATGCAGGGTACATAAAGTTCATTGTGGAGATTTAATCCACTGCTCCTGAGGCTGCTGGGAGAAATTTCCCTTTCTGTTCTTTGTTCACACAGCTCCTGGGGTTCACCTTTGGATTTGACCCTGCCTCTGCATGTAGGTCGCCTGAGGGCATCTGTTCATTGCTCAGACAGGACCGGGTTAAAGGAGCAGCTGATTAGGGGCTCTAGCTCACTCAATCCAGGCGGAGAGAGGGTAAGGAATGTGGGGCTAACCTGCATTGTCAGAGACCGTTGTGACATTGCAACAGCCTGAGGTGTGCCGTGTGTTCTCCCAGGGAGTTGTCCCTGGATCACGGGACCCTGGCAGTGGCAGGCTGCACAGGCTCCTGGGAGGGGAGGTGTGGATAGTGACCTGTGCTTGCACACAGGCTTCTTGGTGGCTGCAGCAGCAGCCTTAGCATTTCATGCCTATCTCTTGTGTCCGTGCTGATAGCTACGGCTCACGTCCATCTCTGGAATTGTTTAGGTGGTGCTCTGAATCCCTTCTCCTCCGTGAACCCTGAAACAATGGTGTCTTGCCTCTCAGGCAGGTCTAGTCTTTTTCCCGGACTCCCTCCAGCTATCTCTGGTGCACTGGCTCCCTTCAGGCTGTGTTCACGCAGCCAACACCAGTCCTCTCCCTGGGATCTGACCGAAGCCGAAGCCCGAGCCTCAGCTCGCAGCCCCTGCCCACCCTGGCGGGTGAGCAGAGAAGCCTCTCAGGCTGGTGAGTGCCGGTCAGCACTGATCCTTTGTGTGGGAATCTCTCCGCTTTGCCCTCTGCACCCCGTGGCTGCGCTCTCCTCCTCGGCTCCGAAGCTTCTCCCCTCTGCCACCCACAGCCTCCGCCCGTGAAGGGGCTTCCTAGTGTGTGGAAACCTTTCCTCCCTCACAGCTCCCTCCCACTGGTGCAGGTCCTGTCCCTATTCTTTTGTCTCTGTTTTTTCTTTTGCTCTACCCAGGTATGTGGGGAGTTTCTTGCCTTTTGGGAAGTCTGAGGTCTTCTGCCAGCATTCAGTAGGTGTTCTGTAGGAGTTGTTCCACATGTATTTCTGATGTATCTGTGGAGAGGAAGGTGATCTCCGCATCTTACTCCTCTGCCATCTTGAAGTTCTCCCCTGCAATTCACTTTAAATTCTCCTCACGATGACCCTTTGTATTATATCTGTAGTAAATATAAAGCAGTAGTTTCTGTTTTTGCTAAATTCATCAGACTTTATTTTTGTACTGGAGACAAAAATGTCCTCCATTCCTATATTTGGGTCCTTTTAGCTCTATTGTGTAGGCTCCTGAAAGACTTTCCCAAGGGTCTTGGCTCCCCAGTTGAAAGAATACCATTTCTGTGTGTGTGTCTACTATGCACCATATCACACAATTGTTTGATTTTCATAAGATTAAAATAAGAACAATTTTGATTTTCTGATGTCTCCTACTTTTATTTCCGAGAAGTTTTCACTGTGATTTTTCTGGACTTGAGGAAACAGTAGGGGAAAGAAGTTTTGATTATGCAAATATAAAAATTATCAAAGTGGGGATACATACCAGACAGATTTGATGAGAGCTCACAGTGCTTTTCAATATTTACTTCTTGTCACCAAATTAAATTTCAGATATATTTAGTAAGTGGATTACAACATTTAAACAAATAATAACTTTATGCAGCAAAACCTAATTATATTTGTTTAGTCTTGTACTTTGGGTCACTCACAGGAAACAGATTTGGAATCGCCAATATAAAGTTCTCAGTATTCATTATATCATACACTCTATTATTTGCTAACAGAAGCTACATTTTATAGTCTGAACTACTTTCCAAACCCAAGCTAAGATGTGATACATCTGCAAAGTCTTTTTTTTCCTGTGGCTTAAGAGAATTCATAGGTGATGTTACTCAAGTTTCTCTTATAAAAAAATCTTACAGTACAAAATTAACTTAAAGATTTTGGGGAATGTAATGTGGTTTAAATATAAATTCATTGCATGGCAATTACCTGACAGCATAGTGGAATATACCACCATAATAGGAGATTGCAATAAAAGGAAAATTGATGCTATAGAGTCTTCAAAACTTAAAGGAATAAAGAGAACTTATTAAGCAAGTGTGCCATTATATGTCTTCCCTGTGAGCTTAATATGTGCATTAATATAAGCATAAATATATTCAACATATCTGTCAAATATTTAAAGGGTACATATCTTAGATTAAATACCTCACCATTGGTTGGTTTGTTGTTAGGTATATATTTTATATACATATTTTATCTAAAGTTTAGAACACAGAACTAGTAATGTGAAACAAAAATTAAACCTCTAGTGTCTAGAAGATTAAACATACTAAAGGAGATTATGCCACGATTATTATTGGACTAAACAATAAGCATCTTAAGAATTCTTCTTTGGGGAATGTGAAATAATGTGTGGTATACTATTACTAGGGCTATAACTGCATTCTTGAGAATTGCAAAGTGTGCTGATAAAGATCTTCCATGTTTGCAAGTCAGAGAACACAAATCTATTGTCATGTTTGCTGAAAACATATTTTTAACCAAAATCTCTGAAATTGCTCACTCCTGCACATACATCTACTGAAGATTATTTTGAAAATTGTGCCACTGACTTCTTAGATAGCTCATACTACATTATGTGCAAGTGCAAGAGAAGGAAATGAAGAAAAGGAAGAATATGGAAGGTGATATTCAGTGTAAAGTTTTCTAACCCTTCTGTTCTAAATATGTAACCATCTTTTGCTCTCTGGTATGTGTAAGGTCAGATAGGATCTAGAAGGTAGTAAGAGAAAATGGTAAGAAGCACAGCGAAAAGCAGCCTCTATTTAAAGAGAAAATGTCAAATGTCTAATTCTTCTGAAAATTTTGGAGGAGACAAAAAATAAATGTCTGGTCAAAGGCCAAGCTCCACAAATGTTTATTCCATTGTATATATGTTTTATTTTGTTCTGAAACTTAAAACAACTCTGTAAAAGCCACTGAATCACAAAGGGAGAACTGACAACTGCCAGAAGGTCATTGATGACAAGTACTTTAGAGAAAGTAGTTTATAACCACCTATTTTTTTCCAATTTCTGAACTATTGACATTTTGTTTATGATGGAACTCCACTTAACACTATAAAGTTCAATTTTACTACTTGTGAATTCTAGATGTGATTTTAGATAAAATTTGGTGTTTGCAAAGCCCTTTTTAATGTTACTTATCAATTCTTCCCTCTTTAAAGAGGCAAGTAGAAAATAAGAACACATCTAACTAAACTAGAATCATGGGAAATAGCAGTGGTAATCAATATTCTAGCCAGCTAAGGATAAAAGTAGAATGTTCTAACTTATCTAGGTAGGAAGCTACTGAAATTTTCACTTAGCATGTCTCGACATAGTGGTTAGGAGTAATGGCTCAGGAATTACCTGTGTGCTCTTAGATAGGTTATTTATTTTCTCTGAACTTCAGCTTCTTCATCTGTAAAATAAGGATAATAATATTGCCAACCTTATGGGGTTGTTGTGAGAATTAAATAAAATAATGCATGTAAAATACCTAGCACCATGCCTGGTAAATAGTAATTATTCAATACACTTGTTACAGCATTTAGGAGGAAAGTTCCCAGATTAATAATATAGATTTGGGAGTAGCACTTGTTTTCATTATTGAAAATTTGGGCGCGACTACTATCAATAACTGTAGGTGGATATCATGAGGAGAACACCTCAGAATATTTTAGAGCATTTGGGCACATGAAGAAGTAATACAACTGCCACATCTATATGTCCCCAATCCTAAAGTAATGAATTCTATGAGTTAGAGAATATGTATTTTTAAAAATCAGAGAAAATTATCTACTAAAATAAGGATGTCTGACAGGGTACAAAGTTTACAAAGTGGAGTTGAAGAATTTGTTTTCTTATAAAACGACATTTTTTTCTTTTTTGAATGTTTCTCACTGGGGATATAAATCACTTTCTAGACTGAGAAGTAATGATCATTCAGATATAGTGATGAGAATGGGGTCGAATCTAAACTGGTATATTTGAAAAGATTTCACTATGCTTAATTTCTTATTATTTTATTCTAATGAAGCTTTTTAACTTCTTCTACACTTGTTTTCTCCTCAACAAAGTTGAGCTACCCTTTCTTCTCTCTAATCAACCACAATCGACTTCTCAACATTAAGTCATCATTGGGTGTATTTTGTAAAGTGCAGTATGTGAAAAGGGCAGTATATTAATTTGAGTTATGCCAAGAATTGATTAGAAAAAATGTACTTGAAGAAGGGAGAGTATGTTCTAGTCCCAGCTATGCCACTAACTCATCTGTGTAAATTGAGATGAGCCATTTGATCTCTTTAAACTTGAATTCCCCTATCTGTAAAATGAAGGAATTTAATATAGTCATCTTTCTGGTTTTATGATTCTAGAAGCAGAATTCAGAATTAATATTGTTCATTTTTAGATGGAATTACGTATACTACTGTTCAAACCATGTTTGTTTTAGGCCTGTTACCTAGTCCTTTTAAATCTTATTTAATATAGCCTATTGATAGATATGGAATTTAGTTCTGTCTCCAAAATGGGAAAGTGCTACGATCTGAATGTTTATGTCCCTCCCCAATTCATATGTTGAAAACCTAATGCCCAAGGTAATGGTATCAGAAGGTAGAGTCTTTGGGAGGTGATTAGGTCATCATGAGTGAGATTCGTGCCCTTATAAAAGAGGCCCCAGAGAACTAGCTCATCCCTTACACCATATGAGGACATAGTGAAAACTTGGCAGTCTGCATCTTAGAAGAGCAGCTTCTTCAGAACTCCATCATACTTGGCACCTTGATTTTGGACTTCCAGCCTCCAAAACTGTGAGAAATAAATGTTTGCTGTTTATAAGCCACACAATCTGTGGTATTTTGTTATAGCAGCCTGAATGGACTAAAATAAAAAGATATAATATATGCCCCTCTATTATCAAGAGAGAAAAAACAAACAGCTAATTATTATCACAGTCCTAGTGTATGAACATAGTCTTTCATCTTCCCCATAAACTCCTCATATGAAAGTTTTCATGAACACACTTAAACTAAATATAGTACCTAGTGAATAATCTTTTGCCAATAGAACTGCTAAATAGTACATTCTGATGGGTAGGACTTGGTTCATGCCAGTAAGTTAACTCTTTCGAATTCAGTGGGTACAGCCCTCTCTGAATGGACTCAGGCAACAGATTAATATTTTTCTCACAGATGAACAATTCGTTTGTCCACACATAATTAAAGTGTTATTTTACTAGTCATCTCACCAAAAATATGTCTATCTGCTCCTTGACAAATTGCTTACCTGATTCTTTGGCTAATATCTTACATAAGAAACAGTTTAACTCTTTCTCTTTCTTCCTTTCTTCCTTTCTTCCTTCTTTCCTTCCTTCCTTCCTTCCTGCCTGCTTTCCTTTCTTTTTCTCTTTCTTTCTTATTTTGTCTTACAGCATGCCTATTTCACTATTTACCTTACACATTTAGGAAATGCACAAATATATTTACAGGACCTGAACTTTTTTTTTTTCTTAACATCTTTATTGGGGTATAATTGCTTTACAATGATGTGTTAGTTTCTGCTTTATAACGAAGTGAATCAGTTATACATATGTTCCCATAACTCTTCCCTCTTGTGTTTCCCTCCCTCCCACCCTCCCTATCCCACCCCTCCAGGCGGTCACAAAGCACCCAGCTTATCTCCCTGTGCTATGCGGCTGCTTCCCACTAGCTATCTACCTTACGTTTGGTGGTGTATATATGTCCATGCCTCTCTCTCGCTTTGTCACAGCTCACCCTTCCCCCTCCCCATATCCTCAAGTCCGTTCCCTAGTAGGTTTGTGTCTTTATCCCTGTCTTACCCCTAGGTTCTTCATGACATTTTTTTTCTTAAATTCCATATATATGTGTTAGCATACGGTATTTGTCTTTCTCTTTCTGACTTACTTCACTCTGTATGACAGACTCTAGGTCCATCCACTTCATTACAAATACCTCAATTTCGTTTCTTTTTATGGCTGAGTAATATTCCATTGTATATATGTGCCACATCTTCTTTATCCATTCATCTATTGATGGACACTTAGGTTGATTCCATCTCCAGGCTATTGTAAATAGAGCTGCAATGAACATTTTGGTACATGGCTCTTTTTGAATTATGGTTTTCTCAGGGTATATGCCCAGTAGTGGGATTTCTGGGTCATATGGTAGTTCTATTTGTAGTATTTTAAGGAAACTCCATACCGTTCTCCATAGTGGCTGTACCAATTCACATTCCCAGCAGCAGTGCAAGAGTGTTCCCTTTTCTCCACACCCTCTCCAGCATTTATTGTTTCTAGATTTTTTGATGATGGCCATTCTGACTGGTGTGAGATGATATCTCATTGTAGTTTTGATTTGCATTTCTCTAATGATTAATGATGTTGAGCATTCTTTCATGTGTTTGTTGGCAGTCTGTATATCTTCTTTGGAGAAGTGTCTATTTAGGTCTTCTGCCCATTTTTGGATTGGGTTGTTTGTTTTTTGTTATTGAGCTGCATGAGCTGCTTGTAAATTTTGGAGATTAATCCTTTGTCAGTTGCTTCATTTGCAAATATTTTCTCCCATTCTGAGGGTTGTCTTTTGGTCTTGTTTATGGTTTCCTTTGCTGTGCAAAAGCTTTGAAGTTTCATTAGGTCCCATTTGTTTATTTTTGTTTTTATTTCCATTTCTCTAGGAGGTGGGTCAAAAAGGATCTTGCTGTGATTTATGTCATAGAGTGTTCTGCCTCTGTTTTCCTCTAAGAGTTTGATAGTTTCTGGCCTTACATTTAGGTCTTTAATCCATTTTGAGCTTATTTTTGTGTATGGTGTTAGGGAGTGATCTAACTTCATACTTTTACATGTACCTGTCCAGTTTCTGGACCTGGACTTTTTATTGAGATCTAACCTACATACAATAAAATGCATCTTCAGTGTTCCATCTGATGTTTAGACAGCTGTATAAATCCATGTAATCACCATCTAAAACAAAATGCAGAAGAACATTTCCATCATTCCAGAAGTTTCTTTCATGTCCCTTTCCAGTTTATTCTCCCTGCACCGAGAGGGAGTGGTTTTCTAATTTTTATCACCATAAACTGATTTGCCAGCTCAAAAATATTATTTAAATGTAATCATTTAGTATGAGTTCATTTATGCCTAACTTCTTTGCTTTTGAGACTTATCCAAGCTAGTGCTCATTTTGTTAGTCCATTCCTTTTTACTGCTGAATAGTATCCCATTGTATAAAAGTAGCATGTGTTGTTAATCAATTCTCCTGTTGATGGACCTTGGTGTTGCTTCCATTTGGGGGCTATTATTAATAAATATGTTATGAAGATTGTTGTACAAAGTCTGTGTATTTATATATGTGTGTGTGTTTATTTTAGTATAGACTTGAAACTGCTTTTGGATGAAAAGGAAGTATGGCTCACATCATGTATAATGGTAACAATAAACGAAAAACACTAGGCTTCTTATATTAATTTCAAACAAAGCAGACTAAGAAAAAGGAAAATTATTAGGGATAAAGGTGGAATTACATGATGATGAAGTGTCAACTTGCCAAAAAGTAGCAAGCCTTAATGTGTTCACATCTAACAACAGAGCATCAAAATATATAAAGCAAAAACTCATAGAACTGTAATAAAAAATAGACAAATCCATTATTATAGCTAGGAACTTCAACAGTACTCTTTCAGTAACTGATAAATCAAGCAAGCAGAGCATCAGTTAGCATATAGTTGACCTGAATAGCACTATCAATCAACTTGATCTTATTGATATTTATAGAATACGCCAACTAACAACAGCATAATAAACATTCTTTTTAAGCTCACAAGGAACATTTGCCAAGATAGATTACATTCTGGGTCATAGTACTCACTTTAACAAATTTAAGAGAATGTAAATCACACAAAGTCCTCAGAGTATAATGGAATTAAATGAGAAATTGATAAGACAGAGAGAAAAAGAATACTGCCAAATATTTTGAAATTAAACAACACATTAATTCAATATTTCAATCAATTTAATTAATAAATGAAATGTGTCAAGTAATGTCTCAAGAGAAATTAAAAATAATTTGAACTAGTGTACCTGAAACTAACACAACATTGTAAATCAACTATACTTCAATAATAAAAAATAATTTGAACTAAATGAAAATGTAACTTATCAAAGCTTATAGGATGCAGCAAAAGCAGTACTTAGAGATAAATTTATAGCATTGAATGCGTATATTAGAAAAGAAGAAAGACCTAAGATCAATAAACTTAGCTTATACCATAGGAGGCAAGAGAAATAAGAAAAGTTGAAGATTAAAACAACCAAAGGAAAGAAATAATAAAAATTAGAGTATAATTTCAAAGACATTGAAAGCAGGAAAACAATAGAGGAAATCCATGAAAATAAATGCTCGTTCTTTTAAAAGATCGATTTACTTGATAAACCTCTAGCCTAATAACCCAGAAAAAATAGTAGTCACAAAACAATGATATAAAAAAAAATAAAGTCATTACTATTACCTTAAAATGATAATAAAAGTGTTATATACAGCTCTATGCTCACAAGTTTTACAATTTGATGAAATTAACCTACTCCTTGAAAGACACAAACTACCAATACTCACAAGGAAAAAATAGAAAATCTGAACAGGCATAGGTCTATAAATAAGTTGAATTAAAAATGAAAAAATTACAAAAAAGCAAAGCCCTCATCTCAGAGAAATTATATCAAATGTTATGGAAGGAATAATAACAATTCTCCACAATGTCTTCCAGATGACAGAAGGAGAGGAAACATTTCCTAACTCACTTGATATATGAAGCAGATATTACCCTATACTAAAACCAGATAAAGATGTTAAATAAAGAAATGTATAGACTGCTATCTATCATGAGCACAGATGCAAAAATCTTCAACAATCTATCAGGAAATCGAATCCAGCAATGTATACAAATAATTTTACACCATTTCCAATAGAATTTACTGGAATTTTTTCAGTTCATTTCAACATTTGAACATCACTCAATGTAATTCAACACAACAATATATTTAAGAAGAATCATAATCATACAATTGATGCAGAAAAAGCATTTGACAAAATCCAACATCCATTCTGAAAAAAGTTTCAGCATACTCAGAATAGAGAGGAACTTCCTTAATTTGATTTTTAAAAAATCAACAAAAACCCTACAGCTACTTAATGGTAAGAAACTGATCTCTTAACCCTAAAACTTGGAATAGAGTATAAAAAAACATGAAACAGTTCTAAATGCACATTTCTAAGTTAAAAAAACCAGTCAAAGAAGGTTACACACTTTATTTACTTTTTTTAACATTTATATATTTAATTTCAGTGGTAGGTGCAAGGCTTTTTTTTTTTAAACATCTTTATTGGAGTATAATTGCTTTACAATGGTGTGTTAGTCTCTGCTGTATAACAAAGTGAATCAGCTATACATATACATATATTCCCATATCTCCTCCATCTTGCATCTCTCTTCCATCCTCTCTATCCCACCCTTCTAGGTGGTCACAAAGCACCGAGCTGATCTCCCTGTACTATGCGGCTGCTTTCCACTAGCTATCTACTTTACATTTGGTAGTGTATATATGTCCATGCCACTCTCTCACTTCGTCCCAGCTTGCCCTTCCCCCTCTTTTGTCCTCAAGTCCATTCTCTACGTCTACATCTTTATTCCTGTCCTGCCCCTAAGTTCATCAAAACCATTTTTTTTCTTTCTTTTAGATTCTATACATATGTGTTAGTATGCAGTATTTGTTTTTCTCTTTCTAACTTACTTCACTCTGTATGACAGACTCTAGGTCCATCCACCTCACTACAAATAACTCAATTTTGTTTCTTTTTATGGCCAAGTAATATTCTATTGTATATATGTGCCACATCTTCTTTATCCATTCATCTGTCAATGGACACTTAGGTTGCTTCCATGTCCTGGCTACTGTAAATAGAGCTGCAATGAACATGGCAGTACATGACTCTTTTTGAATTATGGTTTTCTCAGGATATATGCCCAGTAGTGGGATTGCTGGGTCATATGGTAGTTCTTTTAGCTTTTTAAGGAACCTCCATACTGTTCTCCATGGTGGCTGTATCAATTTAAATTCCCACCAACAGTGCAAGAGGGTTCCCTTTTCTCCATACCCTCTGCACCATTTATTACTTGCAGACTTTTTGACTATGGCCATTCTGATCGCTGTGAGATGATACCTCATTGTAGTTTTCATTTGCATTTCTCTAATGATTAGTGATGTTGAGCATCCTTTCATGTGTTTGATGGCAGTCTGTATATCTTCTTTGGAGAAGTGTCTATTTAGGTCTTCTGTCCATTTTTGGATTGGGTTGTTTGTTTTCTCTGATATTGAGCGGCATGAGCTGCTTGTATATTTTGGAGGTTAATCCTTTGTCAGTTGCTACATTTGCAAATATTTTCTCCCATTCTGAGGGATATCTTTTCGTCTTCTTTATGGTTTCCTTTGAGGTACAAAACTTTTAAGTTTCATTAGGTCCCATTTGCTTATTTTTGTTTTTATCTCCCTTTCTCTAGGAGGTGGGTCAAAAAATATCTTGTTGTGATTTATGTAGGGGTGTCCTGCCTATGTTTTCTTCTAAGAGTTTTATAGTGTCTGGGCTTATATTTAGGTCTTTAATCCATTTTGAGTTTATTTTTGTGTATGGTGTTAGGGAGTGTTCTAATTTCATTCATTTACATGGAGCTGTCCAGTTAACGCAGCACCACTTATTGAAGAGGCTGTCTTTTCTCCTTTGTATATTCTTGCCTCCTTTATCAAAGATGAGGGGACCATATGTGCATGGGTTTATCTCTGGGCTTTCTATCCTGTTCCATTGATTTATATTTCTGTTTTTGTGCAGGTGCCATACTGTTTTGATGACTGTAGCTTATAGTATAGTCTGGAGTCAGAGAGCCTGATTCCTCCAGCTCCGTTTTTCTTTCTCAAGACTGCTTTGGCTATTTGGGATCTTTTGTGTTTCCATACAAATTGTGAAATTTTTTGTTCTAGTTCTGTGAAAAATACCAGTGATAGTTTGATAGGGATTGCATTGAATCTATAGATTGCTTTGGGTACTAGAGTTATTTTCACAATGTTGATTCTTCCAATCCAAGAACATGGTATATCTCTCCATCTGTTTGTAATCATCTTTAATTTCTTTCATCAGTGTCTTATAGTTTTCTCCATACAGGGCTTTTGTCTCCTTAGGTAGGTTTATCCTAGGTATTTTATTCTTTTTGTTGCAGTGATAAATGGGAGTGTTTCCTTAATTTCTCTTTCAGTTTTTTCATCATTCGTGTATAGGAATGCCAGAGATTTCTGTGAATTAATTTTGTATCCTGCTACTTTACCAAATTCATTGATTAGCTCTAGTAGTTTTCTGGTAGCACTTTTAGGATTTTATATGTATAGTATCATGTCATCTGCAAACAGTGACTGCTTTACTTCTTTTCCAATTTGGATTCCTTTTATTTCTTTTTCTTCTCTGATTGCTGTGGCTAAAACTTCCAAAACTATTTTGAATAATAGTGGTGAGAGTGGGTAACCTTGTCTTGTTCCTTATCGTAGTGGAAATGGTATCAGTTTTTCACCATTGAGGACAATGTTGGCTGTGGGTTTGTCATTTATGGCCTTTATTATGTTGTGGTAAGTTCCCTCTATGCCTACTTTCTGGAGGGTTTTTATCATAAATCGGTGTTAAATTTTGTTTTAAGCTTTATCTGCATCTATTGAGATGGTGATATACTTTTTATCCTTCAATTTGTTAATATAGCTTATCACATCGATTGATTTACATATATTGAAAAATCCTTGCATTCCCGGGATAAGCCACACTTGATCATGGTGTATGATTCTTCTGATGTGCTGTAGATTCTGTTTGCTAGAATTTTGTTGAGGATTTTTGCATCTATGTTCATCAGTGATATTGGCCTGTAGTTTTCTTTTTTGGTGACATCTTTGTCTGGTTTTAGTATCACGGAGATGGTGGACTTGTACAATGAGTTTGGGAGTGTTCCTCCCTCTGCTATATTTTGGAAGAGTTGGAGAAGGATAGGTGTTTGCTCTTCTCTAAATGTTTGATAGAATTCGCCTGTGAAGCTATCTGGTCTTGGGCTTTTGTTTGTTGGAAGATTTTAAATCACAGTTTCAATTTCAGGGCTTCTGATTTGTCTGTTTATATTTTCTATTTCTTCCTGGTTCAGTCTCAGAAGGCTGTACTTTTCTAAGAATTTGTCCATTTCTTCCAGGTTGTCCATTTTATTGGCATATAGTTGCTTATAGTAATCTCTCATGACCCTTTGTATTTCTGCAGTGTCAGTTGTTACTTCTCCTTTTTCATTTCTAATTCTATTGATTTGAGTCTTTTCCCTTTCTTTCTTGATGAGTCTGGCTAATGGTTTATCAATTTTTTTTATCTTCTCAAAGAACCAGCTTTTAGTTTTATTGATCTTTGCTATCGTTTCCTTCATTTCTTTTTCATTTATTTCTGATCTGATCTTTATGATTTCTTTCCTTCTGTTAAGTTTGGTGTTTTTTTTGTTGTTGTTGTTCTTCTTTCTCTAATTGCTTTAGGTGTAATTTTTGGTCGTTTATATGAGATTTTTCTTGTTTCTTGAGGTAGCATTGTATCACTATAAACTTCCCTCTTAGAACTGCTTTTACTGCATCCCATAGGTTTTGGGTCATTGTGTTTTCATTGTCATTTGTCTCTAGGTGTTTCTTGAGTTCCTCTTTGATTTCTTCAGTGATCTCTTGGTTATTTAGTAGTGTATTGTTTAGCCTCCTTATGTTTTAATATTTTACAGTTTATTTTTTCTGTAATTGAAATTTAGTCTCATAGAGTTGTGGTCAGAAAAGATGATTGATATGATTTCAGTTTTCCTAAATTTACCAAGGCTTGATTTGTGACCCACGATATATTCTATCTTGGAGAATGTTCCAAGAGCACTTGAGAAGAAAGTGTATTCTGTTGTTTTTGGATGGAATGTCCTATAAATATCAATTAAGTCCATGTTTTTAATGTATCATTTAAAGCTTGAATTTCCTTATTTATTTTCATTTTGGATGATCTGTCCATTGGTGAAAGTGTTAAAATCCCCTACTATGATTGTGTTCCTGTCAATTTCCCCTTTTATGGCTGTTAACATTTGCCTTATGTATTGAGGTGCTCCTATGTTGGGTGCACAAATACTTACAATTGTTATATCTTCTTCTTGGATTGATCCCTTGGTTATTACGTAGTGTCCTTCTTGATCTCTTGTAACAGTCTTTGTTTTAAAGTCTATTTTGTCTGATATGAGAATTGCTACTCCAGCTTTCTTTTGATTTCCATTTGCATGGAATATCTTTTTCCATCCCCTCACTTTCAGTCTGTATGTGTCCCTAGGTCTGAAGTGGGTCTCTTGTAGACACCATATACATGGGTCTTGTTTTCTTATCCATTCAGCCAGTCTATGTGTTTTGGTTGGAGCATTTAATTCATTTACCTTTAAGGTAATTATTGATATGTACATTCCTATTACCATTCTCTTAATTGTTTTGGGTTTGTTATTGTAGGTCTTTTCCTTCTCTTGTGTTTCCTGCCTAGAGAAGTTCCTTTAGCATTTGTTGTAAAGCTGGATTGGTGGTGCTGAATTCTCTTAGCTTTTGCTTGTCTGTAAAGGTTTTAATTTCTCTGTCGAATCTGAATTAGATCCTTGCTGGGTAGAGTAAGCTTGGTTGTAGGTTTTTTCCTTTCATCACTTTAAATATGTCCTTCCACACCCTTCTGGCTTACAGAGTTTCTGCTGAAAGATCAGCTGTTAACCTTATGGGGATTCCCTTGTATGTTATTTGTTGCTTTTACCTTGCTGCTTTTAAGATTTTTTGTTTATATTTAATTTTTGATAGTTTGACTAATATGTGTCTTGGCGTGTTTCTCCTTGGATTTCTCCTGCATAGGACTCTCTGTGCTTCCTGGACTTGATTGACTTTTTCCTTTCCTTTATTAGGGAAGTTTTCAACTACAATCTCTTCAAATGTTTTCTCAGTCCCTTTCTTTTTCTCTTCTTTTTCTGGGATCCCTATATTTCGAATGTTGGTGTGTTTAATGTTGTCCTAGAGGTCTCTGAGACTGTCTTCAATTCTTCCATTCTTTTTTCTTTATTCTGCTCTGCAGTAGTTATTTCCACTGTTTTATCTTCTAGGTCACTTATCCATTCTTCTGGCTCAGTTATTCTGCTATTGATTCCTTCTGGAGAATTTTTAATTTCATTTATTGTGTTGTTCATCATTGTCTGTTTGCTCTTTAGTTCTTCTAGGTTATTGTTAAACGTTTCTTGTATTTTCTTCATCCTGTTTCTAAGATTTTGGATCATCTTTACTATAATTACTCTGAATTCTTTTTCAGGTAGATTGCCTGTTTCCTCTTCATTTGTTAGGTCTGGTGGGTTTTTACCTTGCTCCTTCATCTGCTGTGCAATTCTTTGTCTTCTCATTTTGCTTAACTTACTGTGTTTGTGGTCTCCTTTTCACAGGCTGCATGTTTGGAATTCCCATTGTTTTTGGTGTCTGACCCCAGTGGGTAAAGTTGGTTCAGTGGCTTGTGTGTGTTTCCTGGTGGATGGTACTGGTGCCTGTGTTTTGGTGAATGAAGCTGGATCTAGTCTTTCTGGTGGTCAGGACTGCATCCTTTGGTGTGTTCTGGGGTGTCTGTGAACTTATGATTTCAGGCAGCCTCTCTACTAATGTGTGGGATTGTGTTCCTGTCTTTCTAGTTGTTTGGCATGGGGTGTCCAGTACTGGAGCTTGCTGGTCGTTGAGTGGAGCTTGGTCTTAGCGTTGAGACGGAGGTCTCTGGGAGAGCTCTCGCTGATTGATATTATGAGGGGCCAGGAGATATTTGGTGTACTAATGTGTTGAAATCAGCTCTCCCACCTCAGAGGCTCAGACGTGACCCCCAGCTGGAGCACCAAGACCCTGCCAGCCACACGGCTTTGACGTTTTTAGCACAGTCAAGGAAGGAACCAATGATCTTGAAGATAGTGAGTAGAATTTGCCCAAACAATCGTACATGGGTCACAGTCCTTCACATGGGGAGTACACTAGGAAATTAAGAATGTGTAGAGTATAGCTTAGCAGTTAAGAAAGCCAAGCTCATTTTGTGAAATTCCTTGGATTCAAATTTCAGCTCTGCCACTTGTTAGCTCCAAAACCTTTCATGAGATTCTAAATCCATCTGTCTCTTCTTGAGGCTTATTTTAGACAGGGAAAGGCGAGTATATCTTCATACCTCCTGCCAGAATCTTGTTTCTATAGACGACTTAACGGGGTTCACCCACAAATTCAGTTCAGATAGTCTTAACACACTGCTCTCTCAAGATTGTGTCCTTGAAAATGGCTGGTTACATACTTTATGATTCCCATTATATGACATATAGAGGTAGTAAAAATCAGTGGTTACCAGAGGACTGCAGGGAGGTGAGAAGGATTGAATAGGTGAAGCACAGGGAATTATTGAGAATAGAACTATTGGATATGATACTGTAAGTGTGAATACATGACACTTTTTTTGTCAAAACCCATTGAACTTCTAAGCACAGGAAGTAACCTTAATGTATGCAAATTAAAAAACATCCTTTGTGAGCTCAGGGAAATCCCAGGGTGGAAGGCAGAATGTGACAAAACCAGCTAACTATATTACAAATATATAAAACAACCTCACTGAAGGAGGTGGGGGAATAGTTGCAGAACTAAGCAAATTCGGAAATGAGTGGTGTCTGTACACTAAAGGCAAAAGAAGCTGTACAGAAACACTAAGCTCTAGTTGATAAAATTCTTTCCTGTGGGGGTATGGGTTAACAACTATGATATTTTTATATGTGTACACAGGAAATGAACCATTAAATAGAGAACGAATGGGGAGAGCCAGGATTGTCACTATTGGAGTGGAAGTTCATAGTTAAGCAAGGGAAGGAAGCCCGAATGATGCATGTGGTGACGGATTAGAGTTGGACACGTCAGTATGAACTCATGTTTAGCTTACTATATAGATGTAGATGACTGCATATAGAAATATTTTTATACATTTGTATACACATTGTTTATTATGCAAACCTACAGCCCTTTGCTTCGTTAACTTAATGATCTCAAGGAGACAGCAGCAAGCAGTGGCTTGAAGCAAGATCTTAGTTCCCTGCCCAGGAATTGAACCTGGGAAGCCTGGGTGAAAACCAGGAACCTTAGCCTCTAGACCACCAGGGCCTAGAGGCTAGCAGCAAAGTTTCCCTGGCTCTTGCTCCCAGTGAAAAATGAATTTCTCAAGGAGGCAAAAACTGTAAAAACAGGTACAAAGTTTATTGTTAGAGACATAGCACGACAAGTGGGAGAGCACAGAGAAACTGTTTGTTTATTTAAGACAGAAGCAAGGCAGAGATACACACCTGGAGAGAAAGGGTGTGGGCATCCTCCCTAATGAGGAGGAGCGCAATAATGAGGCGGTTAAATCATTTATATAGGGCAGTTCTTCTGGGTCTTTGTTTACCTTTGGCCAGTTATCTGGTTTCTTTTTCCACACCTTACCTGTCCTAGGTCCCTCCCGACATGTGTGCACATATTTTAGCCAAGATGGATTCCAATGCAGAGGCCTATAGGAAGGTCAACAACACACATTATGGGGTGGCACCCCCTCACTTTTGACCCCCAAGGAGCTTTCTTGTGCATGTGTTGTCTGGGAGGTCTCCCTGATCTCAAAAATGAGAAATATGTGGTCTCTTTGTCTTCTATCCAAGTAGGACTCAGCTCTTCCTTGCTCCTGCCATTATCTTTATCTTGGAGAATCTGTCCACAGGGGACAGATTCCAGCAGCTCAGCCTGGGGAACATCTACCTCCTGCCTCGGGAGGAGGTCAAGAAGCAACAGCACCCTAGTAGCAATGAGCACACATACTATCCAGTTCTTGTTTTCTAACATCATTCTCCAATGAGGGAACCAGGGCCCCTTGAAGATATAATTGAGTGGAGACTGGGACAAGAAATGTTCAAGATCAGACTGGATCATCTTACAGTGCCATAAATAAAGGAAGGGCCAAAAGTAAAAAGAAGAGAAAACTAAAAACATTACATGATGCCATCATGATAGCTCACATTTTCCCCACTCAGGGTAACAATAGCAAGATCACAGCTTCAGTCTTAGTTTGCAACAATTAGTTTTGTATTATTTTACTGAGTACGTCTCCATTGCATAAAAGGAATGTGGAGAAGGAAGCATGTTGTAACCTTCTACTACAAAAGCAAATCCAACATCTTCCTAAGCACATGTGGGTCAGTGATTTTGTCAAGTAGTATCGTGGGTTTAATATCATCATGTTAATTATAATTGCATTATTATTATCTTCACTTTAGCATTTATGAATAGATATTGTCCAATATTTTCATTTGGGATGTGAAACGCCTTGACTATGAAGAGAACATCTGAGAAAGGGAAAAATGCCAAAAATATATTCAAATGTAATGTCTTAAGAATACAAAGAATCTCTTCTATCTTACTCTTGGTCCCGGAGGAACAGCAAGAATTGGGAAAGGATGACAAGGCTTAAAGCACACGAGCTGCACAAGCAGGTGGCTATTAGGAAATAGTCCTATGTCAGGAAGCTGAAAGCCGATGGCAAAGGTGAGCAGATATTTGGGAATGACTGTGAGACCTGCCAGAGAAACACTGAGACTTATTCAGGCAAAGTTCTTTGATATATTCTTCTTAAAGTTTTCATAAGAAATCATTTTTTCTTTGTTTCAAAAATGTCATTTTAAACATACAAGTACTATTATAGACATGCTGACACTTTTAAAGACAGACCTTGGACAAGGGTGAGGCAAATGAGGCAGCTTGGGCACAAAATTTAAGGAGGTTCTTGCTCTCAGGGTCACAAAAGTGTCAAACTTTCACCGAGAATGAGTGTCTCATTGAACATACACCCTGTACACCACATTGGCCTCACTGTAGTCTGGGTCTGGTTTTAAAAATTGACATTTATATGCTAGATGTTGTCTGACTACTTAAGAGAAGGAATATAACGTTTTTTGATATTTCTAAGTCGGTTTTTGGTCACTGTGCATTTTCTGTAAAACATTCCACTAGGTGCTTCTGGAGTGTTATAAAAGAAGGAAAATGCATGCATTTAGGGGAACAAAGCATATATATGAAACATAAAGGCAACATGCAGGAAGTAACATCTAAATATCACATGAAACAAATGGAGAACAATAGCAAATTTATGTTTGGATACCGGCAAGCTAAAATTCCACACAGCAGTACTTGATAATAGAGATTCACTGAGCGAATGGCCATTTAAAATTTGTATATCAGCTGAAAATAGTGTGTATTTTATTTCTGTATCAGTTCATGAATGTGTATAGAACTTCAAGTGAATTTCTTGCTTTAAGACAGCTGCGGGTTTGTTTGTTTCCTTTTTTGAAATTCCAACTTAAAATTAATACCTTCACAGCTTTGATTTGCTGTAGATAAGGATTGTTATTTAACTATGCCCCCATGAGAAACAGTAATACTACACAGAGAGTGGAGAAATATTTGTATTAGTTTCACTTGAGATGATACTCCATTATTTGGTAAACAAAACTTTAAGCTCCAGTCTTTCTTTGGACATTGCTTACTGAGCGTTTGTCACACCATTTTATAGTTTTAAGACTGAGCTTTTTTTTTTTAATCATTGTTAGACGTCCAAAGGAATATTAAGAACATTCATAGACATGTTCCTTATAGAATTGTTATAGAAAATCTAGTAACATTAAAAAAAGCAATGAGCAGTTGAACAATAGAAGGAACAGAGAAGTTAAAACTATGTATGTGTGAGAGACAGCCAGCCAGAGACACAAACAGAGACAGAAAGAGAGAAAGAATAAATTTCATTTAAATACATCTGTCTCTTTTCTGAAGTCAGAAACCTCTTATTTTGTAATCTCTTTGGGAGCCCAGGTTTCTGAATGCTCCTTCTTTTTTTTTGCCTGCCCTTTACTCATGGATAACCTCAAGCAATATTTAGCCCTTGGAGATTTGGAATTGCTCATATTTCTGGGTCTGTTATCGCTCTGGTGAAATTCTCTCTCATTAGTCTCTTCTTGTTCTTTCAATGCCAAATCTTCAATTAGATGCTAACCCTAATGCTATAGCTAACACTCTTATCTGCAAGTGCATTATGCTTGTTATGGCAAAGCTTTGCAAGACTATTTCACTTACTAAAGTATCCCTCTTGGATATGGTTGCCAGGTCAAATACAGGGTACCAAGTTTTATTTGATTTTCAGATAAATTGGTCTCCTTCTGCACCCAGTATTGCAGGGGACATACTTATGTTAAAAATTATTCTTTTGCTGAAATTCTAATTAAACTGGGCGTTTTTAATTTTTTAAAAAAAGTTTTGCTAGACCCACCAATCTTACTTCCAGGTAAAAGAAGAGAGCATTTATGCAGGACTTATGTGCACGCCCTACTTTCACAAATCTTGTTCTATTTAATCCTCATAACAACCCTGTGATGTATGAATAATCATCCCCATTTCATAAATGAAATAAGCTCAGAGATTTGCACAAGGCCATAAAGCTAATAGCTGGCACATTCAGGATCAACTCCTGCTCTGATATGAAACACAATAGGCCTTTCCCTCTATAAAGCTGCCTCTCCTTCAGCCTTTCCTGTTTCCCTTGCATAATATAAAACAGATAAAAGGAAGGTTAGACCTTCTTACCTAATGTGAGTTTCAAATCCTTTTTCCCTATTTAAAATTTAAATTATGAAAAATTTCAAACATTCACACAGATAAAGAGAATAGTACAGAGAACTCCCATGAACTCATCACCCAGCCTACACAATTTTCAACATTTTTCCCAGTCTTGTTCATTGTCCCTCTGCTTTTTTCAAGCAAGTACAAGACATCATGCCGCTTAAACTCTTACCCTATTATTTTCAAAAACTTGGCCCATAATTAAATAGTTGACTAAACAACCATTTTTACTCAAGTTATGCTAGCATTGTCTTTACTCCTAATTACTCTGTGTTCCCTTCTGTTAGCCTAATTACTTTCTTAATTTGAGATTGTTTGCCTTTCAAAAGTTGTACTCTTTAGCAATTTGAGCTATCTAATTTAGGATTAGGTCTCCTCCGAAACTGGTACTCTTTAGCAAAAATTTTACTAAACATAGCTTTGCTTTCTTAGAATTTAAAAACTATTCTTAAATATACAGAATCACACACACAATAGTACCATTATTAAGAAATTGTTTCTAAATCATGACAAGATAACTTCTGTAGAAGTTGGTTTAGGGGTACCCAAGCACTTCCAAAACCTACTGAGCACTCTAAGTTTGACAATAAGTTTCTATTTTGGATAAAGTGGTGAAGTGAATTTCTTTCCTTCTACCTTTACAGAAATGAACTCATCAGGGAACTAAATGGTATATGGAATTTTGGCTTTAAATGTAATGTGGAAAAATTTTACCAGAAATACACAGTTAGAAGCAGTGCCTGGAAAAAAAACAAAACAAAACTGGTCTCCATCCTTAGTAGAGCATAATTAGAATGATGTTAAAGTGGAATCAAGTTAGCTATCATATAACTCTTGTACTGCATAACCCACCACTGTGCTTAATCAGAAAAAAAAAGATGGGGATGCTTAGACATTCTTTAATAAATAAAGTTAATGCTGTCATTAGCGGCAGCTCTAAGCAAAACTTTTATCTTTTTTTTCCTATGGATAAGCACTCTTTGGGGAGATGAATATTGCTGCAGTCATATTGTGCTTTCAGTTAATGAGATGTGGGTTCTATTTTGTTAGAGTTTTATGGTAATGAAGCTTATAATTTACTGACAAACTGGCTTGCTTTCAAAACATTCTCTTATTGCACTTTTTTTTTTCTGTCAGAAACATTGATGTGCTAATTTGTGTGTTTATGGCAGCAGATGTGCACCTTCACTAAAAGGCTGCTGGAGTGAGGGGAAAGGACAGGAGGGAAAAGGAAGAAGGGGAGAGGTGTTCAGAGTTTTAAATTGGTAATAAAATCCATATCCAAATGAGAAAATGGCACTGTTTAGTTGAAACATCCATGAGCTCATTATGTTATCTGAAATATCAAACATTTCTCACTAAAATTTGGTTGAGTTATAGATATGCTAAGTGCCAAATCCCTTTATCCAGTGTGAAAACTGAAGGGCAAAATTTGTCATTTAAAATTCAATAGCTGTAATAGGAAGTCATTAAATTTAAACTAGGTGAAAAACACTTTCCTCCCCTAAAAGGGCAGAAGAAATTTTCTTTCTAAGTAAGGCACACTGAAATTATTACCAGTGGCTTTACAGTACAGACTTCTGAGTTCTGTTTTTTTTTTCTCCAGCTCTGAAATTTTATGACTCGTAGGGGTAAAAACATTACTCCCAACTTCCAACCCCACTTCTGTTACTGCCAGCTAAGTGAGGTGTGTAACAGAAATCATGGCATCTTGAGGTTTCCTTTGGTAGAAAATTGAAATATTCTAATCACATGTTTATAATTTGTAATAGAGGACATAAAACCATGATGATTTTGCAAACACCCTCATTAAACACAAAGCGAAGCACAAATCTCTGTGTAACACATGTAATGAGAAACAAATGAAGAGAGAGTAAGCTGTTTATAGTGCTTTCCATCTTCGTGGGGGTTAGGAAACAAGGAGGAGACTGAAGTGGAAAACATGGATTCAGTGAGGGCTAAAAACTACCGGTTGAGAGGTAGTTGTTGAAAATCCCAATCAGTTGAAAAAGTAGCTCCCGGAAGGTTCATTATAGTTACTTGAGGAAACTGAACACAAGAATCTCAGAAGAAACACTCACTCTGTTCTACCTTTATGCTGAGATGCTTTGGGGTACGTGTGCAACCAAATAATAAACTCTTATTTTCAGTGAATTCCTGGACATTTAAAATCCATAGGAAACAGAGTGGTTGAAAAGTTCCAGAACATTTACAACAGGTAGAGTCCTTGCCCTCAAAGACCTTGTAATCTATCTGGAGAGACAAAATAATTGTATAACAAGTACACATGAGTATAGCAATAAATGTCAAGGATTTGAACAAAGAATTGCTTACATAAGAATACATTTTAACCAAAGTAGGGCATTTAATGATATGAACAGCCCTCATTTTTTTGTTGTTCTTAATCATCAGCTGCTTATGAAGACCCCATCCAAACATTATGTATTCACTGAGCTTTTTTGAGATCCTGTTTTATGTAATCTCTGTCAGAGAGTAAGCACTCAACATTTATTTCTTAACTGCATCACATTATTCCAGAATTTGAGAGCTATTCAAAAGAGCAGGCACCATTTCAACAATTAACACACCTTAGCTCTCTACAAAAATTGAAGGAAAAAATGTTTCTGCTTTCACAAACTCTGGCTAGTTGAAACTCTTTGAATGGGGTGCCTCTTTGCAGCTAATGTTGTAAAGGGTTCTCCTCCTCTTTTTACTCCCCCTTTCCGTCCCTCTTCTTTTTTAAAAAGTTCACCTTACCCACTTGAGCAGGAATGAAGATCTTCTCCACTCCCATCCTCCCCATTTAAAGCTATTGATTACGAGAGAAAAACAGGCATAAGGAGTAATTAGTTTAATGTTGTTTTTATTATTTTCTTAATTACATATTGAGAATTCAACATATGGCATTTTAGAATTAAAAATAGAAACCTGAACTTAAATGTAATGGGTAAATTAAAAATAAAATCTATCTCTCTGTTCTATATTATGCTCAATTAGGAGTTTCTGGGAAATAATAATCATAGTAATAATAATAATGTTAGTGATGATGGCAAAATGAATAATAGTTAATGTTTATCAAAAACTTACTATATGTCAGGCATTGTTCCATGTGATTTATGTTCAATCCTCATATCAATTCTATGGATTAGATGTTGTTATTGTCATCCCCGTTTTATAGACGAGAAAGCTGAGGTACAGAGAAGTTAAGTAATATACTCAGAATTGTTGAGGAAGACAAAGAAGAGAAATACTTTAGGGATTGGGTAGTATATGCAAGGAAGAAGGCAGAGGGGAGATCACTGGGGTTTAAGTTTAAGGTGAGTATCGTGGGTATTTACTTTGAGAGATTCGTAGTGCTGTCACCCAATGACCTGTATTTGTCTTAAAAATATTAAGAACTAGAGATATTCTTTGAATGCTCTTAATGGTTCCCCTTAGCTATCTGAGATAGCCTGAGGCCACTTCAGGGATAGCCAGGAAGCCCCATACTCCTTATTTGTGGATAGAGGCACCCTCCCCTGGACAGTGCTGGAAATGCACTAGGCTTTATGACGTTCAAGCAGGAGAAAACTGGAGAAGGACAAGTAGGGACAAATTATGGAGGCATTTGAATTTAGGTATTGAGCAGAAATTAAAAGTAGTATCCTAAAAACTGGGCTTTAGACAATTAATCTGACAGCTGAATTCAGAATTAAAAGGGGAGAAATGAGAGGCAGTGAGATTAGTTACAAAACTCTTGGATTGCAATGAGAAAAATCTATAAAAGGAGAATAGGAGCAAGAACTTGGGGAATATTTGTGATATTGTCTAGACATCTTATCTCATGTTAAATGTCTGAAGCCCTGATGTCTCTGTTTTGTAGCCTATGAACAAATGCAAAGTATAAGTGTCAATATTTTTTTTTCTTTTCACTGTGTTGTGTTCTACTACATATAATACTTTTACGAGACGAAAGATAAGTTAATTATCTTTGATTCATATCATACAGTGTGACTGCACTAAGAAAACATAAAAATGTTCTACCCAGTCAGAAGATGGGTACCAGTCTTCATTCAGTGCAGAACATCTCATCTTAAAAAAAATAATAGTCTTAAAATAAGAATAGTCATAAATGTTAAACTTGTAGGTCATATGTACACAAGATTTTTATTCATGTAATTATTGGGAAATAGCTCCATATTGACATGTTCTGAAAGCCCTGAGGCTTTTATATCAAATACATTAACCTAACACTGATACAGAATTAGAAAACATAATACTGTAATTTGTAATAAAATAATGTTATTTTTACTAGTGGAAAACATAGAGAATTCATATTATTAAACATAAGATAAAGTCATTTTATTTGAGTACTGATTTTTTTTTCTTTTTTAATTAATTAATTAATTAATTTTTGGCTGCATTTGTCTCTGCCACTGCGCACAGGTTTTCTCCAGTTGCGGCGAGCGGGGGCCACCCTTTGCTGCGGTGCCAGGGCTTCTCCTTGCAGTGTCTTCCCTTGTTGGAGCATGGGCTCTAAATGCGGGCTTCAGTAGTTGTGGCTTGTGGGCTCCAGAGCGCAGGCTCAGTAGTTGCGGTGCACGGGCCCAGCTGCTCCGTGGCATGTGGGCTTCTCCCTGACCAGGGCTCAAACCCGTGTCCCCTGCAATGGCAGGCAGACTCCCAACCACTGCGCCACCAGGGAAACCCTGAATACTGATTTTTATGCAACTACTGTTATACTAATATTAAAAATAATTAATATATATTTTATTCAAACCTACATTTTGCAGTAGAGTGAGGAGAGATTTAGGAGATGTGATGGAAAGAGATTTAAGTGGGACACAAGAAAGCAGGATTGTATTTCCAACTATACCACTGACTGTGAGAACTTGGGCAAGTCATAGCACCTCTGAAACTTATCTTCTTTGTTTATAAAAAGAAGGGGTTGGAGTAGATGCTGTCTAAGTTTCCTTTCAACCCTAATATTAAATAAGCATCTTGAAACTCTGCCTGGATGCATTAAATGTGTTTTTTTTAAACATTCTACATAGTTAGCCTGAAAGTAATAAGATTTAAATGGCACTTAAGCTTTGAAACAGAAATGAAAGCTTCAGCATTGATGTATTATGAAATTTTTAAGGGTCCCTATTCCTGTCTGAGCATTGATTCTTGGGATATTTCTTTTTCACTAATAATAATTGTATGGCCACAGTAAAACCTTCTCAAGGTAATTCTTAAAGGTTTATTGACCAACAGGAGGACATGTCTTGGCAGAGAGATGTGAATTATAAATATTTAAATGAAAATGGACTTTTTGTATAATCTGTACAGACCAATCATTCACCTGGGCATTAGGACATGCATCATCAGTCCTTTGAAACTTGTGAAATAAAAAAGGCTAGTAAATAGACCCATGACTGGCCTGCAAAAGAGAATGGGCACCAGTTTCATGGTTTTAACCCCTTTCCACCTTCTTCTTTGGCTCTTTAAATTAGTATTTCTTAATATTGTATAGGAAAATAAGCATTAGACCTGGAGGTTGAAGGCCCAAATTCAAATTCTCTTTCTGGTAACTACTGACTAAGTCCTAATTTTCTCAACTATACAATGGACAGAGATGATGGAACCAGCTTTACCTACTTCACAAGATTGTTGCAAATAAGAAAGTTGATGGAGGAGATCATCAGTGGACACAATTATCCTTTGACCTGACAGCTGGACCCAGGCAGTCAGATGTTCTTCACCCCCTCCCCTGTCCTTGGAATGTACATCCTGCCCACAGTTTCTTCAGTAGGAGTCATTTCAAGGACGTATCCTTGAGAGAGTGAAGTGTTACTGAGACCATTTGGACTGTGTATGTGACTAAACCCCATTAAGTCCTCTATTTAAACTCAAGATTCTGGAGGGCTGGTGTGGAGATCTACTTGTCTTGCGGTAACCCAAGATAAGTCTGTATCTAATTTCCCTTGCTTATTAAAACTTCCACCTACCAAGCTGAGGTGGGCTGCCTCTTTCTTCCATTTCTCTTAGCCCTCCGTGTATGGGGGCCAGTTTCAGATTTCACCCAAGGAGCTCTTGAAATCTCGAACCAACAGAAGGGTTTCATAAACTGTGAAAAAATATCATAATGCAATATATTAGTAACTCTTTTTTATGTGTTAAGGGATTATGCCTTGACTATATGACAGGTCCCAAAGAGCTCCCAACAAAATGCTTTGATTTTCTTGAAAGAAACAAGATGTTCAACTATCACCATTTGATATAAAGCATCTCTGAAATAATCTTTACCTGCCCATGAATTTTCTAACATCCTAATATACCAGACTTCACTTGGAGATTTTAGAGTTTATAAAACATGATCCTGAAACAATGCAGAGTTAAAATTTTCGATCAGATATTTACTTTTTCCAGGCACTCTAGGATCATGTATTCAAGAAAGGCTTCACTTCTCTGGTCAAGGAGCTATCTATGAATGAGCATGCAATGGCACTCATGTTAGAAAAAAATATGAGTAGTCAGGATTATTTACATTCTTCGTTAGTTTTCCAACCTCAGGCTAGGCTACAGATGAACAGAACATTATTGGTTTGGAAAAATATATATTGATGCATTCACATAAAGACAGAGTGTGTGTTTTTACAAAGCACAATATTATGATATGAGAGAACTTTTTAATTGTAATTACGAACTTAGCACCCTCTAGGACAAACATCTCCCAGTTATCTCATTTTGTGCTTCATCCATTATGCAACTCTGTCAAAAGAGCTCTGTGTTCCTCCAAGGCAATTGATTAACATTGACCAGTTTTTCCTCACTTTCGGTTCAAAGTAATGTAGTGAGATTAACAACACAATTATTTGCAGCGGCTTGAGTCTGTTATTTAATTAAAATAAAAGCTTTCCATGAAAAGCAGCTTGTTTGCACAAAAACAACAGAGTAGAACTGATTCTCGCATTTTAATTTATGGAGAAGTGATTTTATTCCTTTATATACAAGATAAGAGAATGTTCCTTTTGCCATCAATGTGGGGTTTTTTGTGTGTGTGGTGGTGGAATCAGACGAAGATAGAGTAGTTTTGCTTCACAAACTTTTTTGTAACAGAGAGAATTTGCTAATTTGACATGGTAGTAAAAGCTTGAAATTGTCTTAAATTATTGTGATGTGAGCCTGCAGTGCCTAATTATTTCTTTAATCATTATGCTAGTAATTGCATTCTGTATTTCTTGAGGAAAAAGAGGGGGCAACAGAAAGATAAAATAAGAATGAAATCACTAAAAAGAAATATCTTTTTTTATTACATATATTTAATCTATGATAAAGGTCTATATATTTAGTTTATGATATAAAGGTTAACTTTAAGATCATTGAGGAAAATGTAGATCAGTCAATAAATTTTGAAGCAATTGGATATATATTCAGAAAAAAAATGTCAATTTTGTAGTAAGGAAAACTTTCCTGAGCAATAGACAAAACCATGAAAAGATGTTTAAATGTGACTTCATAACACTTTTTAAATGTCTTTTTTTTACATCTTTATTGGAGTATAATTGCTTTACAATGGTGTGTTAGTTTCTGCTTTATAACAAAGTGAATCAGTTATACATATACATATGTTCCTATATCTCTTCCCTTTTGCATCTCCCTCCCTCCCACCCTCCCTATCCCAACCCTCTAGGTGGTCACAAAGCACCGAGCTGATCTCCCTGTGCTATGCAGCTGCTGCCCATTAGCTATCTATTTTACGTTTGGTAGTGTATATATGTCCATGCCACTCTCTCACTTTGTCACAGCTTACCCTTCCCCCTCCCCATATCCTCAAGTCCATTCTCTAGTAGGTCTGTGTCTTTATTCCTGTCTTACCCCTAGGTTCTTCATGACATTTTTTTTCACTTAAATTCCATATATATGTGTCAGCATATGGTATTTGTCTTTCTCTTTCTGACTTACTTCACTCTGTATGACAGACTCTAGGTCCATCCACTTCATTACAAATAGCTCAATTTCGTTTCCTTTTATGGCTGAGTAATATTCCATTGTATATATGTGCCACATTTTCTTTATCCATTCATCCAGTGATGGACAGTTAGGTTGTTTCCATCTCTGGGCTATTGTAAATAGAGCTGCAATGAACATTGTGGTATATGACTCTTTTTGAATTATGGTTTTCTCAGGGTATATGCCCAGTAGTGGGATTGCTGGGTCATATGGTAGTTCTATTTGTAGTTTTTTAAGGAACCTCCATACTGCTCTCCATAGTGGCTGTACCAATTCACATTCCCACCATCAGTGCAAGAGTGTTCCCTTTTCTCCACACCCTCTCCAGCATTTACTGTTTCTAGATGTTTTGATGATGGCCATTCTGACTGGTGTGAGATGATATCTCATTGTACTTTTGACTTGCATTTCTCTAATGATTAATGATGTTGAGCATTCTTTCATGTGTTTGTTGGCAATCTGTATATCTTCTTTGGAGAAATGTCTATTTAGGTCTTCTGCCCATTTTCGGATTGGGTTGTTTGTTTGTTTTTTATTGAGTTACATGAGCTGCTTGTAAATTTTGGAGATTAATCCTTTGTCACTTGCTTCATTTGCAAATATTTTCTCCCATTCTGAGGGTTGTCTTTTGGTCTCGTTTATGGTTTCCTTTGCTGTGCAAAAGCTTTGAAGTTTCATTAGGTCCCATTTGTTTACTTTTGTTTTTATTTCCATTTCTCTAGGAGGTGGGTCAAAAAGGGTCTTGCTGTGATTTATGTCATAGAGTGTTTGGCCTATGATTTCCTCTAAGAGTTTGATAGTTTCTGGCCTTACATTTAGGTCTTTAATCCATTTTGAGTTTATTTTTGTGTATGGTGTTAGGGAGTGATCTAATCTCATACTTTTACATGTACCTGTCCAGTTTTCCCAGCACAACTTATTGAAGAGGCTGTCCTTTCTCCACTGTACCTTCCTACCTCCTTTATCAAAGAAAAGGTGACCATATGTGTGTGGGTTTACCTCTGGGCTTTCTATCCTGTTCCATTGATCTATATTTCTGTTTCTGTGCCAGTACCATACTGTCTTCATTACTGTAGCTTTGGAGTATAGTCTGAAGTCAGGGAGCCTGATTCCTCCAGCTACGTTTTTCATTCGCAAGATTGCTTTAGCTATTCGGGGTCTTCTGTGTTTCCATACAAATTGTGAAATTTTTTGTTCTAGTTCTGTGAAACATGCCAGTGGTAGATTGATAGGGATTGCATTGAGTCTGTAGATTGCTTTGGGTAGTAGAGTCATTTTCACAATGTTGATGCTTCCAATCCAAGAACATGGTATATCTCTCCATCTATTTGTATCATCTTTAATTTCTTTCATCAGTGTCTTATAATTTTCTGCATACAGGTCTTTTGTTTCCTTAGGTAGGTTTATACCTAGATATTTGATTCTTTTTGATGCAATGGTAAATGGGAGTGTTTTCTTCATTTCACCTTCAGATTATTCATCATTAGTGTATAGGAATGCCAGAGATTTTTGTGCATTAATTTTGTATCCTGCTACTTTACCAAATTCATTGGTTAGCTCTAGTAGTTTTCTGGTAGCATCTTTAGGATTCTCTATGTATAGTATCATGTCATCTGCAAACAGTGACAGCTTTAGTTTTTCTTTTCCGATTTGAATTCCTTTTATTTCTTTTTCGTCTCCGACTGCTATGGCTAAAACTTCCAAAATTATGTTGAATAAGACTGGTGAGAGTGGGCAACCTTTTCTTGTTCCTGATCTTAGTGGAAATGCTTTCAGGTTTTCACCATTGACCACAATGTTGGCTGTGGGTTTCTCATATATGGCCTTTATTATATTGAGGAAAGTTCCCTCTATGCCTACTTTCTGCAGGGTTTTTATCATAAATGGGTGTGGAATTTTGTCGAAAGCTTTCTCTGCATCTATTGTGGTGACCATATGGTTTTTCTCCTTCATTTTGTTAATATGTTGTATCACATTGATTGATTTGCATATATTGAAGAATCCTTGCATTCCTGGAATAAAACCCACTTGATCATGGTTTTTAATCCTTTTAATGTGCTGTTGGATTCTGTTTGCTAGTATTTTGCTGAGGATTTTTGCATCTATGTTCATCAGTGATATTGGCCTGTAGTTTTCTTTCTTTGTGACATCCTTGTCTGGTTTTGGTATCAGGGTGATGGTAGCCTCGTAGAATGAGTTTGGGAGTGTTCCTCCATCTGCTATATTTTGGAAGAGTTTGAGAAGGATAGGTGTTAGCTCTTCTCTAAATGTTTGAAAGAATTTGCCTGTGAAGCCAACTGGTCCTGGGCTTTTGTTTGTTGGAAGATTTTTAATCACAGTTTCAATTTCAGTGCTTGTGATTGGTCTGTTCATCTTTTCTATTTCTTCCTGATTCAGTCTGGGGAGGTTGTGTATTTCTAAGAATTTGTTCATTTCTTCCAGGTTGTCCATTTTATTGGCATAGAGTTGCTTGTAGTAACCTCTCATGATCTTTTGTATTTTTGTAGTGTCCGTTGTTACTTCTCCTGTTTCATTTCTAATTCTATGATTTGAGTCTTCTCCCTTTTTTTCCTGATGAGTCTGGCTAATGGTTTATCAATTTTGTTTATCTTCTCAAAGAATCAGCATTTAGTTTTATTGATGTTTTCAATTTTTTCCTTCATTTCTTTTTCATTTATTTCTGATTTGACCTTTATGATTTCTTTCCTTCTGCTAACTTTGGCATGTTTTTGTTCTTCATTCACCAATTGCTTTAGGTGTAAGTTCAGATTGTTTATTTCATATGTTTCTTGTTTCTTCATGTAGGCTTGTATTGCTGTAAAGTTTCCTCTTAAAACTGATTTTGCTGCATCCCATAGGTTTTGGATCATCGTGTCTCCACTGTCATTTGTTTGTAGGTACTTTTTGATTTCCTCTTTGATTTCTTCAGTGATCACTTCGTTATTAAGTAGTGTATTGTTTAGCCTCCATGTGTTTGTATTTTTTACAGATCTTTTCCTGTAATTGATATCTCATCTCATAGCGTTGTGGTTGGAAAAGATACTTGATGCAATTTCAATTTTCTTAAATTTACCAAGGCTTGATTTGTGACCCAAGATATGATCTATCCTGGAGAATGTTCCATGAGCACTTGAGAAAAATGTGTATTCTGTTGTTTTTGGATGGAGTGTCCTCTAAATATCAATTAAGTCCATCTTGTTTAATGTATCATTTAAAGCTTGTGTTTCCTTATTTATTTTCATTTTGGATGATCTGTCCATTGGTGAAAGTGGGGTGTTAAAGTCCCCTACTATGAATGTGTTACTGTCGATTTCCCCTTTTATGGCTGTTAGTATTTGCCTTATGTATTGAGGTGCTCCTATGTTGGGTGCATAAATATTTACAATTGTTATATCTTCTTCTTGGATTGATCCCTTGATTGTTATGTAGTGTCCTTCTTTGTCTCTTCTAATAGTCTTTATTTTAAAGTCTATTTTGTCTCATATGAGAATTGCTACTCCAGCTTTCTTTTGGTTTCCATTTGCATGGAATACCTTTTTCCATCCCCTCACTTTCAGTCTGTATGTGTCCCTAGGTCTGATGTGGGTCTCTTGTAGACAGCATATATACGGGTCTTGTTTTTGTATCCATTCAGCCAGTCTGTGTCTTTTGGTGGGAGCATTTAATCCATTTACATTTAAGGTAATTATCAATATGTATGTTCCTATTCCCATTTTCTTAATTGTTTTGGGTTTGTTATTGTAGGGCTTTTCCTTCTCTTGTGTTTCTTGCCTAGAGAAGATCCTTTAGCATTTGTTATAAAGCTGGTTTGGTGGTGCTGAACTCTCTCAGCTTTTGCTTGTCTGTAAAGGTTTTAATTTCTCCATCAAATCTGAATGAGATCCTTGCTGGTTGGAGTAATCTTGGTTGCAGGCTTTTCTCCTTCATCACTTTAAATATGTCCTGCCAGCCCCTTCTGGCTTGCAGAGTTTCTGCTGAAAGATCAGCTGTTAACTTTATGGGGATTCCCTTGTGTGTTATTTGTTGTTTTTCCCTTGCTGCTTTTAATATGTTTTCTTTGTATTTAATTTTTGACAGTTTGATTAATATGTGTCTTGGCATATTTCTCCTTGGATTTATCCTGTATGGGACTCTCTGTGCTTCCTAGACTTGATTAACTATTTCCTTTCCCATATTAGGGAAGTTTTCAACTATAATCTCTTCAAATAGTTTCTCAGTCCCTTTTGTTTCTTCTTCTTCCTCTGGAACCCCTATAATTCGAATGTTGGTGCATTTAATGTTGTCCCAGAGGTCTCTGAGACTGTCCTCAGTTCTTTTCATTCTTTTTTCTATATTCTGCTCTGCAGTAGTTATTTCCACTACTTTATCTTCCAGGTCACTTGTCCGTTCTTCTGCCTCAGTTATTCTGCTATTGATCCCTTCTAGAGTATTTTTAATTTCATTTATTGTGTTGTTCATGGTTGCTTGGTTCCTCTTTAGTTCTTTTAGGTCCTTGTTAAATGTTTCTTGCATTTTCTCTATTCTATTTCCAAGATTTTGGATCATCTTTACTATCATTATTCTGAATTATTTTTCAGGTAGACTGCCTATTTCCTCTTCATTTATTAGGTCTGGTGGGTTTTTATCTTGCTCCTTCATCTGCCGTGTGGTTTTCTGTCGTCTCATTTTGCTTATCTCACTGTGTTTGGGTTCTCCTTTTTGCAGGCTGCAGGTTCGTAGTTCCCGTTGTTTTTGGTGTCTGTCCCCAGTGGCTAAAGTTGGTTCAGTGGCTTGTGTTGGCTTCCTGGTGGAGGGGACTAGTGCCTGTGTTCTGGTGGATGAGGCTGTATCTTGTCTTTCTGGTGGGCAGGTCCATGTGTGGTGGTGTGTTTTGGGGTGTCTGTGGCCTTATTATGATTTTAGGCAGCCCCTCTGCTAATGGGTGGGGTTGTGCTCCTGTCTTGCTAGTTGTTTGGCAAAGGGTGTCAGCACTGTAGCTTGCTGGTCGTTGAGTGAAGCTGGGTGTTGGTGTTGAGATGGAGGTCTCTGGTAGATTTTCGCCGTTTGATATTACGTGGAGCTGGGAGGTCTCTTGTGGACCAGTGTCCTGAAGTTGGCTCTCCCACCTCAGAGGCACAGTACTGACTCCTGGCTGGAGCACCAAGAGCCTTTCATCCACATGGCTCAGAATAAAAGTAAGAAAAAGTAGAAAGAAAAAAAGAAAGAAAGAAAGAGGATAAAAGAAAGTAAGATAAATTAAGGTAAAATAAAATAAAGTTATTAAAATAATTATTAAGAAAAAAATTTTTAAGTTAAAAAAACCCAAAAATGGACGGATAGAACTGTAGGACAAGCGGTGAAAGCAAAGCTATACAGACAAAATCTCACACAGAAGCATACACATACACACTCACAAAAAGAGGAAAAGCGGAAAAAAATCATAAATCTTGCTCCAAAAGTCCACCTCCTCAATTTGGGATGATTCATTGTCTATTCATGTATTCCACAGATGCAGGGTGCATCAAGTTGAATGTGGAGCTTTAATCCGCTGCTCCTGAGGCTGCTGGGAGAGATTTCCGTTTCTCTTCTTTGTTCGCACTGCTCCCGGGTTTCAGCTTTGGATTTGCCCCCGCCTCTGCGTGTAGGTCGCTGGAGGGTGTCTGTTCTTCGCTCAGACAGGACGGGGTTAAAGGAGCCGCTGATTCAGTGCCTGGGGGGAGGGAGGGGCATTGAGTGCGGGGCGGGCCTGCAGCGGCAGAGGCGGGAGTGACGTTGCACCAGCGTGAGGCGCGCCGTACGTTCTTCCGGGAGAGTTGTCCCTGGGTCCCGGGACTCTGGCAGTGGCGGGCTGCACAGGCTCCCGAGAAGTGGGGTGTGGATGGTGACCTGTGCTCGCACACAGGCTTCTTGGTGGCGGCAGCAGCAGCCTTAGCGTCTCATGCCCGTCTCTGGGGTCCGCGCTTTTAGCCGCGGCTTGCGCCTGTCTCTGGAGCTCCTTTAAGCAGCGCTCTTAATCCCCTCTCCTCGCGCACCAGGAAACAAAGAGGGAAGAAAAATCTCCTGCCTCTTAAAGGCAGGTCCAGACTTTTCCCCGGACTCCCTCCCAGCTAGCTGTGGCGCACTAACCCCCTGCAGGCTGTGTTCACGCTGCCAGTCCTCTCCCTGTGCTCCGACCGAAGCCCGAGCCTCAGCTCCCAGCCCCACTCTGCCTGTCGGGTGAGTAAACAAGCCTCTCGGGCAGGTGAGTGCCGGTCGGCACTGATCCTCTGTGCGGGAATCTCTCCGCTTTGCCCTCCGCACCCCTGTTGCTGTGCTCTCCTCTGCGGCGCCGAAGCTCCCCCACTCCGCCACCCGCAGTCTCCGCCCGCGAAGGGGCTTCCTGGTGTGTGGGAACCTTTCCTCCTTCACAGCTCCCTCCCACTGCTGCAGGTACCGTCCCTATTCTTTTGCCTCTGTTTATTCTTTTTTCTTTTGCCCTACCCAGGTACGTGGGGACTTTCTTGCCTTTTGGGAGGTCTGAGGTCTTATGCCAGCGTTCAGTAGGTGTTCTGTAGGAGTTGTTCCACCTGTAGATGTATTTCTGATGTATCTGTGGGGAGGAAGGTGATCTCTGCGTATTACTCTTCCAGCATCCCCCGCCCCCCGCCCTCAGGTTCAAAGAAATATTTTTAACTACAATTTCAATTGCCATTCCATTACTCAAGTCAACACAACATTTGTGGAGAGAGTCTTTTCACCCTTCCTCTCAAGTCACCATCAAAAATTTGCCTGTTAATTGTGTTTGCACATGTTTATCTGTAAATGTTAATTGAAAGTACGTACAGCTTCTGAGAAAGTGAACAGTTTCCAGAAGTTTTGGAGATGCTTTGATGAGGTTTCCTTCCCAAAATTTAAATTTACACTTTAATTATATTTTTTCTATAAATGCCATCGCACATGAGCAATGAGAGTCTAGCTGTTTGAGGGGAAATAATGCTTTACAATAACTGCCTTTGGTTGACAAGTTAAGCAGTTGATACATTTTTAATTATAACACCTTGGAGCTTTTAAAGAAGTATCGAAGCTTTAAGCAGTGAGAACCTCTGAAGCAAGACTTTCTATTGCTTTTTGTCAGGTTGATATAAATTTGCCTCAGGCAGCGCTACTGGCCAAAAAACAATTTGAGTAGATTAAAAACCAAGGCAGATGGGCTTCTATAAATTGCGAGTGATCAATTCATAGATAGTTTTCATTGTAACTAGTTTTGACCATTATTTAAATGTAATGTATTATTTAACCAAGCTCTTTTATTAATGGCTCATTTTTATGAATTCCTTATTAATGACTCAGGAAGAGCTGAAAGATCCTATAGAGCAGCTACAATTAACAAGTGAAAATAAATCCTAAATCTCTTTCTCTCTCTCACGTATATCATCTATGGTATATTTGTGTATATTATACACTTATCTGTATTTATGAGGTATGCATGCAGTATGCAACTATTTTTCCACTGGGCAAAGGCCACTTTATGACACAATCCTGATTGAATCTATAAACTTTCTTAAAAGCCTTGAAGATTATAAAAACGATGCAGGGAAAAGTAAGAAGCAACCCAGTGCAGTAATGAGGAGGCAGTCATGCTTCAGTGATTTTCTTAAAAGTATGGATACTCCCTGGATATACTAGAAAGAGTAGCTCCTAGGAAATATAAGAGAAAGAAAGCTGTGTCACAAGAAGTGGAATTATAATTGGAGTACCATTTATTAAGGCAATATATCATAATGTAAATCTCTGCTCTAATTTAATATCCCAATAGCATCCTCTTCTAGTATCTCTTCCATATTCTTCAGAACAGCCCTGTTCCCATATCCTCAATGGCTACCTAATATCTTTTACTTTTCAACCAAGTTCAACCCTTATTAAAACTTGCTATGAAGGGGAAAGCTAAGAAACCTTTTTGTTGTAAGATGCTTATTCATTCATTTTTACCCTTTCACTAAAATAATATTTATTAAGGGCTTATGAAGTGTCAGACACTAGATGGTAAGCAGGGGTTTAGTGAGGTCTAAAAGCTTACACGGGGCTTCCCTGATGGTGCAGTGGTTGAGAGTCCGCCTGCCAATGCAGGGGACACGGTTCGTGCCCCGGTCCGGGAAGATCCCACATGCCGCGGAGCGGCTGTGCCTGTGAGTCATGGCCGCTGAGCCTGCGCGTCTGGAGCCTGTGCTCCGCAACGGGAGAGGCCGCAACAGTGAGAGGCCCGCGTACCGCAAAAAAAAAAAAAAGCTTACACGATTTTGATAGGCCCACTTTGCAAAGAAGACTACAAAATTATAAATACAAAATTACATGCAGTGCCTTGAAAAGGGCCTATGCAAATGAGAGTCCCTGAAGTTTAAGTTTCATTAGCTTCATAGCAGTAATTCCAGCTCTCGTGCTAGTGATACAAGAGTGACACAATAGACAGAAAGTTCTGCCTTCATGGAACTGGTATTCTAATAGAAGAGGTATAAAATAAACAAATAAATATATTCAACGATGTCACATATAAAGAAAAATTGATAGCGTTAAGAGGTTTGCCAGTGGTGGGTTGCTGTTTTAGATAAGATTCTCAGAAAATACATCTCAAGAAAGTGACATTTGAGCAGAAGCCTTAATGATTTAATGGAATGAGCCTTGGTTGTAGGCAGAGAGTACAGAAAGTGTAAAAGCCCAGATATGAGAGCAAGTTTGGCGTGTTCCAAGGAATATCAGAAAGACAGGGTAGGGGTGGGGCAAGTCAAGGTAAGTCTTGTAAGCTATGATCAATTTTAGGTTTGTTTCCAGTGATGGAAAGTTTCCAGTGATGAAAAACCACTGGAAGTGTGGACCAAGAAATGCCCTGATTTACTTTTATGCTCTGGCTTCTTTTTGGTATGAGGCATAAATTCTGATGAGGCTTAAAGTAGTACTTATTAAGTAGTTATCCCAGTATTACCTGGACCAGAAGCCCTTTAATTGTTACAATTAGAGTCACTTTCTGAGCTGACTAAGAACAGAGTGCTTCTCCATACTTGAGACTACCCCTGTCGGCCCTATCCACCTCCAGTTGCTACCATGCATTAATTGTGGATTTTGTTATCAACTCAGATCTTGGTATCTCATTTCTGGCTGTCATATCTCATTGTCTACCTATGTGCCAAGACCTTTGAACACTAACTATTCACCTAAATGTACCTTACTTTTCTTCCTGATGCTTGCATCTCCCACGGTTATTTAACTATGTGACTTGTCTTAATATGCATCCCAGTCAGTGCCCCCTTACTGTCTTTAATTCACAGCCTATGAAATTCAAATGCTGTACAGTTGTTTGAAAAACAAAAGATCTAAAAGTGATACAAGAAACGTGTGTGTGTGTGTGTGTGTGTGTGTTTATCTGTGTGTGTGAGAGAGAAAGAGAAAGATGTGGCTATGTAAACATAATACTAATCAATTAGCATTATATATGCTAACTACTTACAATTTATGCCTATTTATCCTGAAAAGAATTCATGAATGCCATTAAATATACATCAGATTAAGTGGGTTATAAGTGTCATTTGATTAACATAGTAACTGGTATAGATGTATAGGCAGACTTCTTAGTTTCTTATTCTTGTACTAAAGTTGCTTTTCCATGAGTTAAACAAAATAAAGGAATTAATGGTCTAAAATGGTATCAACATATCTGAAGGGCAGCATGTTTTCTTTTGGGAACCCAAACTGGATTATGTTGATTCTTTAAGTGAATAGAGTGAGTTCCTTGATTTGGTTGGTGCTAGTCTATCCTTACTTCTTACAAAATCTTAAAGAAAACCAGTTGTATAAAAGGTACACTATTTTCTTTTTCTAGGGAGTGGTTTTCTGGAATTTGTTTTGTGATTTTGTTTCGAGCTATTTTACATTTTATGTGGCAATTCTTTACTTTATAAAAGCAATAATTAGGTAGCTCTGGGGAGCTTGTTATGTTAATTGCATTATTGATTTGTAATGAAAAGAAAATAGAAATGCAGTTATTACCTGAAGTGACAGAATAGAGTACCAATTTCTACTGTCATCACTAAAGCAAAATCTAAATTACCAAAAAAGGTGAATGTTACCTTACAATGGAGTGATAGTCTCCTCAACAAATGGTGCTGAAACAACTAGACATATACATGCAAAAAAATAAAATCTAGATACAGGCCTTAAACAGTTCACAAAATTACCTCAAAATGGATCATAGACCTAAATGTACAATACAAAACTATAAAACTCTTGGGAGATATAACATAGGAGAAAACCTAGATGACCGTAGGTATGGTGTTACCTTTTTAGGTACACCACCAAAGGCATGGCCCATGAAATAAATGATTGATGAGCTAGCTGGGCTTCATTACAATTAAGAACTTCTGATCTGTGAAAGACAATATCAAGAGAATTAAAAGACAACCATAGACTAGGAGAAAATATTTGTAAAAGACACATCTGATAAAGGACTGCTATCCATGATATACAAAGAACACTTAAAACTCAAAAATAAGAAAACAAACAACGTGATTAAAAAATGGTCATAAGCCTTTAACAGACACCTCATGGAAGAAGATACACAGATGGCAAATAAGCACATGAAAAGATGTTCCACATCATTTGTTATTAGGAAAACACAAATTAAAACAATGAGGTATCACTACACATCTATTAGAATGGTCGAAGTCCAGAACACCAAATGCTGGCAAAGAAGTGGAGCAACAGGAACATTCCTACATTCCTCCTGGGAGTGCAAAATCATACGGCCACTTTGGAAGACAGTTTCTTACAAAACTAAACATACTCTTACCATAAGATCTAGAAATCACACTCCTTGGTATTTACCCAACGGAGATGAAAACTTATGTCCACAAAAAACCCTGCACATGGACGTTTATAGCAGCTTTTCATCATTGCCAAAGCTTGGAAGCAACCAAGATGTCCTTCAGTAGGTGAATGGATAAATAAACTGAGGTACACTCAGACAATGAAATTTCATTCAGCGCTAAAAAGCAATGAACTATCAAACCATGAAAAGACATGGAGACATGGAGGCAAGTTAAATTGCATATTACTAAGTGAAAGATGCCAATCTGAAAATGCTACATACTGTGTGATTCCAACAAGGTGACATTCTGGAAAAGGCAAAACTATTGAGACAGTAAAACGATCCATTGTTGCCAGGGGTTAGTGGGTTGTGAGGGATGAATGGGTGGAGGACAGAGGATCCTTAGGGCAGTGAAAATACTCTGTGTGATATTATTATAATGGATATGTCATAATACTTTTATCAAAACCCATAGAATGCACAACACCAAGAGTGAACCCTAAGGTAAACTATGGACATTGGGTGATTAGGATGTAGCATCCTTAGTAAAAAATGTACTATTTTGGTGAGTAATGTTGATAATGAAGGGAGCTGTTCATGCATGAAGGTAGGGCGTATGTGAGAATTCTCTGTACTTTCCTCTCAATTTTGTTCTAAACATAAAACTGCCCTAAAAAAAACTAGTCTTTTTAAAAAAGGTGAGTGTTACATTGATTCAAATAATGTGAAATGAATGTGATAGTATTCTGCTTTCATGCATGATACAGCTACAAAAAATCTTATGGAACCCATTAAAAAATTTTTTTTTTTACTATTCTAGCCTTAAATTATTAAATTGGATAAGTTTCTTTAAATTTTTCTCAATGTGTGGAACAGTCTCAATCAACCAGTGTATTGGTTTCCTGTAGAAGTAGACATCAATTTGGAATGGGCCAGGAAGTATGCACTTGGACATATAAGTCTTTTCTAAGTCTGATGAGGGAACAATAGATTGCTTTTCAGATCTAAGCTGTCATAAATTTTAATTAAGAATGGAATCAGGGCTTCCCTGGTGGCGCAGTGGTTGAGAGTCCACCTGCTGATGCAGGGGACACAGGTTCGTGCCCCGGTCCGGGAAGATCCCACATGCCGCGGAGCGGCTGGGCCCGTGAGCCATGGCCGCTGAGCCTGCGCGTCCGGAGCCTGTGCTCCGAAACGGGAGAGGCTACAACAGTGAGAGGCCCGCATACTGAAAAAAAAAAAAAAAAAAAAAAAGAATGGAATCAGTTATATCAAGGTAAGAGCTACAAGTGCTGCCCTGTGAGCTATTTAAAGTTAGAGTATTTAACATAAGATTAGTCAAAGCAGATAAAAACATTTTGCTAGAAAAACACAATACCAAGGTCTCAGTTCTGGTTTCTAACTCTGAGTTGGCACATGACTTATTCTACTGATAAGCATCTAGATTAAAAAGGCAGTAGGAATGCAAAACTGAGAAACTCAGCCTACCAGTGCATTTAGTTCTATGTATTAGGAATGTGCATAATAATGCCAGAAAGAGTACTAATTATAACACTCAAAATTTCAAACTGTTGTGATTCCAATAAGTGTTTAATGCTCTATTATCTTAACATTCATACCATCTACACAGATTATTTTAATGTATTGAAATGACCAGTCAGTTCAATTTCTTACATCCCACTCCAAAAGATATTCAATTAAAACATCTGTAAAACCAATTTGAGGAATATCTCCCTCTGCTATGTAACTTAATTTTATAATTTAATAAAAAATTATCAATTTAGTAGCCCAATATAGAGATAGCTTGAAAAGTGATAATTTAATATAACACTGCCTACTTTCCTACAGCATGCATTTCAAGTATATCCAGCTGCTGATACAGTTGTCTCAAATGTTTTTTTCCATCAAAATTCTTCTAAGTAGAAGAGGAGGATTTATATATTCAGTGATCTGGCAGCATAATTAAAACTGTCTCTAAGGCAGGGTTCTATGGATGGATTTTTGACAGGATGTCTATTTTCAATCAGTACATACCATATAAATGTGAATATCTCCTTGTATGCGGCTATATTCATAACTATAGTAATAACACATCTTGGGACTGTAAATTTGAGGTTGAGGGATGGCCAGCTAAGTTTTTATGAGCATCCTTTGTGTTTGGCCATCTAACTCTATTGTCTTGTTATAACCAGTTAGCAACAAAATTGATCCTGTGCTAATATAAGATGTGATTTGTTACGAGCAATGTGAAAAGTAATTTTTCAAGAGAAACCTGAAATTTGACTTTTCAAGGTAAACTAAAAGAGGAATGGTTAAAAGTATTGTGAAGCTCTACTGATTATTCTGTATGTTTGAATCACAGGTGAGCTTGATTTTATTCAAATTTCTCATTTAAGATAAAGCCACTGTTTGGTGTTGCTTCATGTTAGTGCCAGTCTAATGAGCAATTATAGGAAATGAAGTGGCAATAGTAGTGCATCCTGTAGGAGACAAGTCAGAGTCCCACACGTGAGAATGTCAGGCAGTGAAACCAAGTGCCTCATTATTAGTAAGCCTGAAGTTTAATACCTAGTACTTTTCCTGATGTTCTGTTTGACCTTTGGCAAGTTGTTTTTATCTCTCTGCCTTATATCCAGTGTTGGAAAACAAGGGCAGCAAATAGTCCCTTCTGATGTGAAGGGCTGAAAAAAAGTAAGATGACTTTCAAACTTAGCATTATATGCCAAACTAAGCAGCCTGAAAGCTTTGTCATGTTGTTATTAATTATAATGAGTAATTATTTTTACTAACCACTGTCACTAACCCATGGTCATAGGATATGCTTGTGTAGTCAGCATGCCAAGGATTGCAGTTCAACTAAAATATGAAGGGGTTTCAAATCTGGCAATAGAAAGTGCATGTATCATAGCCCTTCTATGGGAAATGACTTATTTGTTCACAGACTTGCCGATCAGTCTGGTCTAAATGAAGAGAGAGTTTTAGGGTCACACTAAACCATTTATTACTGCTGGCTCTAATATTAAATGAGCAAGGAAAACAAACCCCATCCAGGTGGAAATTAGTTTCACACTCTTCCTCTGCTTTTCAAATCATCAAAAGCAAGTGAGTCCTCAAAGCCTGACTGTTTCACAAGCACTTTCTAATGGATTTCAGTATTTTTGTTTGGTTTTGTTTCTTGGAAGTATAGCTTCACATTTGTAAGACAAAATGTGTTGGCAATTCAGGCGGCCTTAAAGTGAGTGTTTGCCTATGAGGTTTTTTTTTTTTGTCCCCCATCAACCCATGTCATCCTAAAATGCACAGTAGCAGTCTCAGACACTGACTTTTCCACACTGAGGTTCTTTAAAGATTCCTAGCAAAATGTGTGGTTTTTGCAAATGTATATCATACCAATACATCAAATTTAGCCAGGCTAGAATGCCCTTATGCTTATAACGCTGACTATTTATTCCTACTTTCCCTCCTCTTCTGATCTCACCAACTCTTAGCAATACTCTACATGGGGAGGAAAGAAATTAAAGGACATTTATGTAAATGTGGGGATAGCCATGGAAGATATTTGAAAAATTTGTACCTCTGGAGTGGCTGCAATGGTACTAAAGCCCTCCAAAAATTCCATTATTATTGCAAGCACTTGTGTAATTTTCATTCCTTGGATGTCATAAATGAACCTTTTCCATATCAGTTTTCACCAAAAGTTAAACTAATTATATCCACCATTGGTAGTTTTACTGGTTTAAGGTCGAAAAGGTACAAAGGAAAAGGATGGGATAAGGAGAGCCTTGCATATAAGTCTAAACTTCCTCAACCAAGAATTTTCTAACGCACCTATATGATGAGAAATAGGAAATAGAAGTTGAGCATGCTATGCAATTGGATCTTAAAATGACTAGTCTTCATGGTAGTTTTTCTGGAGAAGAAATATTTAATGCATGTTCAAAAATCCTAATTAGGTGCTTGGGTTTGGCAAGGACAGATTGACTCTTCGAGCCCTTCCAAATTTGGGGGCTTCTGAGAACATTAATATTGAAGCTGAAGGAGATATGCAAGGCAGTCAATTTGATGGAGAGGACTTTGTCATCATTTAAGAAGGGAGGTAAAAAGGATGTCTCATGGCTCGCTCTCCAAATTTAAAATTTCAAGCATTAAGTATGACAGCTAATTCTGTAGTTTCCTTCTGTACTGTGGATTACAGGAAAATATGAATATTTTCAACTTGTTATTCTCACATTTCACAATCAATTATTAAACACATTTTTAAAAAAATTATTTATTTATTTATTATTTTTGGCTGTGTTGGGTCTTCGTTGCTGCACATGGGCCTCCTCTCGTTGCAGGGAGTGGGGACCACTCTTCATTGCAGTGCACGGACTTCTCATTGTGGTGGCTTCTCTTGTTGTGGAGCATGGGCTCTAGGCACGCAGGCTTCAGTAGTTGCAGCACTTGGGCTCAGTAGTTGTGGCTCACAGGCTCTAGAGTGCAGGCTCAGCAGTTGTGGCGCACCGGCTTAGTTGCTCCGCGGCATGTGGGATCTTCCTGGACCAGGGATTGAACCGGTGTCCCCTGCATTGGCAGGAGGATTCTTAACCACTGTGCCACCAGGGAAGCCCCGTTAAACACATTTTAACTAAAGCTTTTAACTATTTATTCTGTTTTTTAGTTCACACTTACATGGATCCTTAACAAATTGATATTTCTTTTGGCATAGAAAGAAGTTTTATACACAGACTGTGATATTTGACTTCTGAAACCCTTATAGTTTCCATTATCATTTGCCCCGGTATCATCTCATCATCACTATTATAGTTGTTGAGAAGAACACCATGCATTGGTCACCAATGCCAAGGAAGGATTTTGATTACATGAAGGATTAGCAAAGGTCATTACAACGCCAGCCACTAGGTTATAGAAGCCCAAATGTTTCTGCCCACTGCATCTTGGTATCAGAGTTGCCAAGGAAAACACAGCACAGTCAAGCACTGGATGGACTAAGCTTTTATTCACCTAGAGAAGAGACAGAGCAAGCTCAGCTCAACAGTGGACATTGGTCCCAATGCATAGCACGTGGCCCAGGCAGCCAGTGAAAAGCAATGGATCTACTGGCAACCTCATTCCTCAGCAGAAGGACCTCTCTCCCTCCTAAAGGAGTCCGAAGTACTGAAAGCTGAGAGTGTGCCTGAAGTCCACTGTACTGTACTGTACTCACTTAAGCAGAACAAGGGAACAGTTAGGTGTTCCCACACAAGGAGATAAGCCCAGCAGAGGCTTTGTGGGCTCTTTATCTGTTGGTTAGGCAGTGTTCCAGGCCAAGGGGTCAAAACGCTGTGCACATGAGACTGCCTTTTCCAACCATAATCAACCTCTCTTCAACATGTGAGATTCAGTGCTGCATATTTATAGAATCGCACAAATTCAAACACCTCTATTATAAGTTATTAATAACTCACACGTAGGTTAGCTAGATTACCTTTTTAACTACCCATGTAGAAAAAATATTTTCTAAGTAAATTAACTATGTTAATTTCTAAGGTAATTAACTAGATTTACTCGAGTATGTTTAAAATAGTCAAGAAACTTCCCAAAGATTCTTGGGTATGTCAATGCACTTTTGGACACCTAACATATTAACTACAAACAATTCTTATATATTGACTAAAACCCAGAATCGTATGTAAATACCCTTTTTTTTTTTTTTACTAGCTTTGAATCCTGAAAATGCAAGTGCTTCTTTATTGATTAACATGACAGCTTAATGCCAACAGTTTATGAGACTATGTTAGATACTCCATAAGAGACTCTAGGGTGACACAAAAATGAGTAACACATAACCTCTAGACTCAAAGAACTTGTGGCCCGAAGTGAGATCGTGACAAAAACAGGCACACCAGGCTTCTTTCAATACAGACTTCATATGTAATCTCCCTCTTGTTGCAGATGCTACATGACTCATTTGTTTTACAGCTGAAGACTAAAATCAATTAATATTTACAATAATGGAAGAACAAAGGACAAGTCCATGCTGTTTTCTAGTTTTCTGTTTTCAAACCCTACTTGATTCAATAAGAGCATCTACCCTAAGACCATTAGCGTATGCAGTTGAATATTTTACAATGTTTGCCTTTAGAAGTCTTCTCTGTTCAGGACCATAGTGCCAGGGTTAGCAAATGCACTATTTCTTCTGTTTAAGTGCATCCTCTTCCTCTGTGTGAATGACATTCTAATCCTCGTCTTGCTTTACGGAATTGCTGAATCTCGTCCTATTAACTGTGATTACCAGTTATCGACTGACCACAATACAACAAACTGTGTCTCTTAGTGCATGGAACAGATTACTAAAAATAGAAATCCCGTATTATTATTTTTTTCTTCTTCTTTTTTTTCTTTTAACTTCTTTACTGGAGTATAATTGCTTTACAATGGTGTGTTAGTTTCTGCTTTATAACAAAGTGAATCAGCTATACATATACATGTGTCCCCATCTCTTCCCTCTTGCGTCTCCCTCCCTCCCACCCCCCCATCCCACCCCTCCAGGCGGTCACAGAGCACCGAGCTGATCTCCCTGTGCTATGCGGCTGCTTCCCACTAGCTATTTTACATTTGGTAGTGTATATATGTCCATGCCACTCTCTCACTTCATCCCAGCTTACCCTCCCCACTCCCTGTGTCCTCAAGTCCATTCTCTACGTCTGCGTCTTTATTCCTGTCCTGCCCCTAGGTTCATCAGAACCTTTTTTTTTTTTTGATTCCATATATATGTGTTAACATACAGTATTGTTTTTCTCTTTCTGACTAGCACGAATAGTACAGGATTACTATTCTATTTCTTTTGATGAGCTAATTTTGCCATTAAAAAGTCATTTTATTGTGGTTCCTTACAAACGTACACTTTTTGTTGTTTGTCTTATTTTAATAAGATTTGTTGTTTTTCCTGGCTGTTGATTGAATGATAGCTTGCTCTTCCATTTATTTTTTAACAGGACCATAGGGTTGTAATAGGGGCGGAGCCAGCGCGCAGCACTTAGATTCTGCGTGCGGCCAGTTAGAGGTCCAGCTCTGCCAAAAGTCAGCCTGGCAGTGGTCCTCACAGCAGAGACTGGTGAGAAGAGGCTGGAAGGCCTTGAGGCCTGAGGGGCTGAAGCAGGAGCCTGAGGGAGTTGAGCTTCTCCCTGGCATGATGCTCGTTTCTGTCTTGGCGGAGGGCATGGCCACAACCTGAGGGGTTGGATCCACACGTGAGCTGGCCCTGGATCTCTGCCTTATTCAGAGGTGGGGTTGAGGCCCAAGAGATGGAGCTGCACTTCTGAGGTCTTTGCCCTGGCTAGAGGCAGGGCTCTAGCCTGATCTGGCTCAGTTCCTTCCTCGGTGTACCCTTGCACAGGGTGGCAGTGGGGCCCACGCGGGCTTCACTTCTTCGCCTGTGTGTGTGTGTGTGTGTGTGTGTGTGTGTGTGTACAAAGCCGGTGGTGATCTCTCTTCTGGCTAGAGGCATGGCCGGGACCTAGCTGGATCCACCTTAAGAGGAATGATTACTGGATCAGGGGCCTGGTGTGGGCTGGCATGCATGCTGGGGTGATCCTGGCAAGCTGGCCAGGGCACCAGGTGGTTTTCAATCTGCTGCCTCTGTGCTGGGACTGGGAACAAACGAGCCTGCGTGCACTTTTCAAGAGCAGAGTCTTGGTTTCTTATGCTCTCCGGTAAGCCCCACTGGTTTCAGGCCAGCTAATGGGTCTTGTTTTTTTGGTGTCTGGCCTCAGGGTTGGGGTGCTAAGTTGGGGCTCGAACCCCTCATTCATTAGGGACTATCCCTGAGCTTGTGATATCCCCCTCCTCTTCTGTGTCCCCCGCTAGGGTACAGGTTCCAACCAGATGGCTTTTCCTCCCTTCCTACCAAACTTTGTGTGTACCTTTCTTTGCAGCCTTCGTTGTGGAAGAGCTGTTCTGCTAGTCCCCCGCGTCAATTTCAGTGAGCATCGCTCTCTTTGTCATTGTAGTTTTGGTTTGTCTGTGGGAGAACATGAGCTCAGAGTCTTCCTATTCCACCATCGTGATCCCACCGCCTCCGGAGGGCATTTTAGAAAGGTACTGAAAAAAATATATTAAGAGTTTGACAAGAATCTAAGCCTAAGGTGGATGGTATACGGTTTCATTTTTTTGTCCCTTTTATTTACACACCACAGAAATTAGGTGTGGTTCGTTCTGTAATTCTGTGCAAAGGGCAATTTAACCTCCTTGCTTATTGTTACCCTAGCTGTTACACATTCTAATTTCCATAGCCCATTCCATTTTCCTATAAACTGCTACTGATATTATTAGACAGCTCTGGCTGTGCAGTAGGATCCTTGGAAATCTGTTCAATGAACTATTTCCAAATGCGAGTCCAGGGACCTGCCTCCCCTACCAACAGAATTTCTAATGAGCTACGGCTAATCTTTGAACCACTTAAATTAAAATAGGTGCTTCAAGGCAATGACACAATTTTTTCATGAGGTATTTTAGGGTCCGATTATGATCATAAAGCCTTTCTTAGATATGCTGTACTAAAATAAAGTCTGCCACTTAACCATCAGAACACTACAAATTCTTTTCTCAATTACCACCCATTCCCCCCCTTCCCTTCCTCACTACTAGCACTTTCAAATTGTATCCCACACACTACCAAACCTCATTTCACCCAGAAACTCTTCTTTAGATAGCTTTGGGCTGTACTAATATGCATTGTCCGAGAGCCTGCCACTTTGCTGTCTTTACTGATATTCTGCTTCCAGCGAAAATCTACTATGAAGTATTTCATTTTGTAATTTTCAAAGTACTAGGAGCTCTTAAGCTCTTTACAAGAAAAAAAAATGCCTCAGTGGTTTGTGTAGGGCAAACCAAGAGAACTGCTGACCAATTTTCACACATCTCTATAGAACAGGTAGCTGAACAATATTCTTCTCTGTCGTGCAGGTTGAAAGAATGGGGCTATCAACGTTAATGTGAATTATTCTAGTGTCCTAGAGAGAACTAGAGGCCAGCTGATGAAACGAAATCTTCTGACTTTCCCAAGACTCAGATTAGCCTGGTGTGAGTTTTACCTAAATTAGGTATTTCTTGGGATCATCTTTTTGCTATGCTGTACCCTTAATAGACAAGCTAAGGCTTGTCTATCACCCTTTCTGGGTTTGAAATGGAAAATGGAGTATAAAGATTTCAGTCGTTGAGATCTAGTCATTCTCTCCCTCTCTGTTCCCCTTCCTGACTTGTTTTCCCTTTGGAGAACAAATGAGAAATTTAATGCAGTTGACCAAACAAAGCTGGGCTGAGAAATGAGAGAAAGAATGGAATTGGGAGAGGTTGGGGGTAAATGACATTACAGCCAGAAAAAGTATAGATAAGAAAAGGAAAAGCTCCTCTCGGTCACGAAGGAGGAGGCCTCATGTAGCAATCTAGCTTCCCTAGTCTCTACACTGACATTAGCATCAGGAAGTGTGCTGTAGGACAGGGGTGCTGTGCCTTCATATATGAATTCATAACACTTTTGTGCTCAAGGCTCTGGTCCATATTTAAATCCCTAACATGAATCAAGGATGTAGCATCCTGAGCAAGTTGGAAATTTTACAGAAAAACAGAGGCTCAAGTCTTTTATATTAAAGATTTGGTAGTAATCGGCCTTGTATGCAGTTATCATCTCTATAATTTTCATTTCAGAAGGAAACATAGGAAATAAATTATCTCTTTTTTTGAGTGATAGATGTATTTAAAAAATTATAGTATACTTAGAGCAAGAAACCTGCTTGGGTTTGGAGCTTTAATTCCAGCTCCAACATTTATTAACTAAATGGCCTTGGACAAACCATTTAAGTTTCTGAACCTAAATTTTCTTATTTGTCAAAGGAGAATGTATTTTGTAGTAATCAATGGGCATGATGTTGCTATGTGAACTGAAAAATAATAGGAAAATAACAGGGATGGTGTATAAGATAGACACCTTTCTGAGACCCTCAAATATTCCACATATATGGTCACTTACTCTGCTGGCTCTGGCAGCACTCAGATGGAAAAAACAACAACAACAACAAAAAACATACTGCCAGAGGTGAGGTTGAATGAACTGGAAATACAGGAAGAGAACCAGGATGTAATTATACCATGGGCAGAGAGATACTCAAAAATTCCTTCACAATAACCTACAGCAGCACTGACTGAGGACTTACTGTCGGAAGTGTACTATATGTAGTGTTCTGCAGAGTAGCATTGGAATCAGGGATTGTGGTCCTAACAAACTTAAAGGGTACTGAAAACAAACAGTAATCCAAATAAGAAAAAAAAATAAATATAAATAATAGATAACAGTAAATAAAGAATATGTAATTAATTATTCTGGGAAGGACTAATAGCAAATTTTTTGAGCATATACTATAGGCTAGGCACTGAGCTATATTGTTATCTTCCAGATCTCTCTTACATACTTCTAGATAAGACTTTTTAAGGATTCAACCAACAGTAGTGGACCTAAGCCATCTCTTCTTTTTTGTGTAGGTCCTTTAAAGGCAGCTCTTTTCTTTTCATCTAATATGAGTCCCACTATCAAGTACATGAACAATGAATAAATATTGAATTGGATCATCAGGGACCTTGCCAAATACAAGTCCAAGAGAAGGGAGAAGACATAAAAGTATCAGAGAAGGTCATAAAGTAGAAGTAAGAAAGCATACAAGACACTCTGTCTATGTGGGGAAAGAATGCAATATTGCAGGTGGATGAAAGGAAGGTTTTACAAATGCAAGGATTTTACATTATAGCTGCATTTTTCTTCAAAGTGTTTAAAAAAGGCGAAACAACTCTAGACACACTGACTTTAAAATGCATCACAGTTGTAGAGTAAGATTGGAAGGACATGATAGAGGGACTTTCACTTGGAGAGTTTCAGATATTAAGACTCACTTTGAAATACAGACCAAACTTAGGTAAGAAGCTGCAGCCCATATAAATGCAATCCATTTTTTACCATATAAAAAGTTTTATGGTAGGTTCCTATCAGTAATGAATATGTGTCAAGATGTGCTGATTATCTGTTGCTATATATTTTAAAGTATTTTCCTATATGATGTTTGGTAATGTTAAAAACTTCAAGATTTCAATCACTGTATTTTCCTCCTGTGTACTCTCTAGGAAAGGGGCTATTTAAATGCAAAATAGTATCCCCAGCATTTTCCTAAACTTTTAAAGGAGAGAAGTAAGGATTTAGGAAATAGCATCCTTGTAGTGACTACAGGCTAAATAACTTATAGAAAATAAGTCACTCGTAAGGATAAATCTCAAGTTGGAGGGATTTTAAGAAGGAACTAAGAAACAACATTGCGTGAACTCTGTGTCATGTAGTGCATTGAACACCTTACATATATTATCTCATGTAATCCTTACACTAACTCTGTGATGTAGATAATATTCCATGCTCCATTATACAGATGAAATGGAGCTTAAGTCACTTATCCAAGATTATAGAGTTTGTTAGTGACCAAACTGTACTATGTCCACTACATTTGCTGCTGAAACTCTACAAAACAGTTTTGTTAGAATGGATACAGGAGCGCCACATTAATCTCAAAAGGATGCCAGTTTCCTCACTCCAGGCTGTTTTTTATACCATCCCTTCCCACAGGCTATACATGAAGAATTCTCACATTATCACACATAGGAGATCCTAACTCCCCTCTCTGTATAAAGTTTTAATCAGAGCTGGATTATAGTTAGTATTTTTTATTAGAATAGTGTCTTTCTTAGGAAGGTGAGTAAGAAATTTTCAGTGATAGAGGTGCCACACATCTACTTAGGCTAACCAAGAGCAGAGAGTTTTTATGGGAGGCACAATAGGAAGATTTCTCAAAAGGACATTTCTGAAGCTAAAAGTCCAGTGCTTACTTTTGCAACTCAAAATTATTTAGGACCTTTCTATATCACTGGTATTCAACTAGCATAAAATCTCACTTTAGTGAGTAAAGCATTAAAAACCTGCTGGATTATTCTGGAAAGGTTTATATCAATAAAAGCTGGCTAGGTTCTTCATATCAATCATGTAGTTACCTTAAGACTGGGACGACTTGATGTTGAGGCTCAAAAATAAACTCCCCTTTGAAGTCATAATATTTCTTTTTTATGTAGTTTTTATTTTTTATAAATAATACATGACCATTCCTTAAAAAGTGAAAGAAAGAAAAAAAGCAGTCTACCTCTCCACCCCATCTCCACCCTCAAGTACCATTCCCCAAGCTACTAGCTTTCAACTCTTTTAGATGTTTCTTTTGATATTTATCTTGCTATTTCTAAATAACATGCTAATACTTGCATTTTTTAATTTTTAGTTTTAGATATTATCTCTTGACTTAGTTTGGGATATGACGAATTCTCTTAAGCATCATCTCAAGCATTACTTTTCACTTGTTTGATGCTTTAGTGAGATACAATTTTTAGGTTGAAAATTATTTGTCTTTTGGATTTCGAAAACACTTCTCCAGTATCATCTACCATCCAGCTGTTCCTGTTGAGAAAACTTACTCTTGTTTCATCTTTTATGTGTTACTTTGTTTTTCTGTTTGTTTGTTTTGTTTCCTCTAGGGAAGCTTTTAGGATCTTCTCATCACCTCAGCTCTCTGAAATTTCACAGTAATGTGACTTTGTGTAAGTTTTCTTTCATTTATTATATTTGGTTGGCATCTTCATTCTGGAAGCTCATGTCCTTCTGTTATGGGAAATTCCATTTTATTGTTTTATTAATAATTTCCTCCCCTGTGATTACTTTTCAGGCTTTTGTGGAAATTCAATTATGAAGTAGGACCTCCAGAACTGATCTATTTTTCCATATTTTCTGTTCTTTCCAAAGTCTGACATTTTACTTGCTTTCTGTGCAGTTTCAACAACTTCTTCCATCCATTCTGTGGAGTTTTTTCATTGTTCTGTTTATGGTGATGATGATGATGGCATCCTGTTTTGCTCCCTGTACTGTTTCCTCTAAACTCCCTTTTTTGTTTGTTTTGGTCTATTTTTCATTTTAGAAGTTTTCATTTTAGGAGTTTTCATATTTAGGAGTGAGGCACTGAAAAGCTGATTGCAATGTGTGCATGTGTGTTATCTTTCCTGGGTCAGTCAACCAGCCCAGGCAGAAATCCACCCACCAATCCCTTTCCTGGTAGTTTAGTCTTGGTTGCCAGTGCTCTAGAAGTTGAGAGAGAGAAAGGGCTGAGAGCATCCCATCACTCAGGATGTAGATTCCCAGATAATATCCTAGTTTCAGTTGTGGCATCCTCATTCTTGGCTGTGCCGTGATCCACAGGTCTAGGATCCCCTCGTTTCAATCTTCCCTGTTTTATGTCGGAATAGGGAATAGATCTGGAAGTCTTAGTGTGCTCTTTATACAGATTACCAAACACTCTGCTTGTCTTTTTTTTTTTTTTTTTTTGAACCATGACCGCATCCAAACCTTCAGAACTGCCTGGTGATTGTAACTTCTGACCATTCTTAGGTTCTGAACACAAATGTACTTGTTTCATTGCTATCCTCCATCACATTCCTTCCCTCCTCTCAGAGACTTAGCTTTTAGCTTCCTAAGTTCTATTATATCTGTTACTATTCCTCTGGGTTATTTGCATTTCTCCTCTATTGTTTTTTTCTTTTTTCTTCAGTATTATGATTTTTATTTAATTTTCATTATTTTAAAATATTTAATCTGCCATGTTTAACCAGAAGTCACCATCTTTATTCTCCACTTTTGTAGAGCAAGTATCGTCACTTAGTTTGTGTTTTTTTAAAGAATAAATGTAAATCTTAGAAAAATTTTAAAAAATATTGAAGTGACTCCACTTCTACCACTTTTAATGTGCTGTATGTTTTGTTTAAACTAAAAGGATCTATATCCCTCTAATGCCATCCATAAGTGCATTTTCTCTCCACATTTCCCAACAAGACTACCAGAGAAAATACTGCTGGCTCATCTGATGTGGTTGTAGAACATGTAAGAAGCAGGCGCCATATAGAGCATGACATGTTCTGTTTTTAACATGCTTCACAGTTGTAGAGTAAGATTGGAGGTGCTTGCTGGAGGGACTCTGACCTAGAGGGTTTTGGATACTAAGACTCAGTTTGAAATCTCACTACAGTAATTTACATCTTACCTAGGCCAGAGGAACTTAAGAATCACCATGCATTGGCATTTATTCCAAACACGTTCTGTATGAAAGATTTCAAAGCTCTCCTCTAGAAATAGAGGCACACACACAACTGGCCATGAAGGCTCCTGCCCATGTCAAGTTGCAAATCCTTTTCTTATAAGACCTTTAGTCTACACCTCAGCAAGAACTATCTGGACACTATCCTGTTAGAAGCCTGTAGTATACATAACCAGGGAGGGAACCATAGATGCATTTGGCATTCTTGTTGAGAAGACTGCACATTCAGAACCAAATTCTTGTGGCAGGAAATACTTGCCTCTCAGCAGTAGCAGAGAGGTTCTATTATACAGCTATCTGAAAGATAAGGGAATCACAAGGATATTAATAAAACACATAGAGTTTAGTGTAGCACAAGCAAGGAAGCAATGCTGAGGGACTTTTCAGAACAGGATACTTCATACCTGAGGCCATTCTCTTAGGTACAGAAAGGAGAACGCTGCCAGAAGATGTTAAAAGATGTATCTTCTATGCTAAGTATATTAAGTACGCTATACATATATCTTAAAGTTTAGTAGCACAAGTGAATGAGAATGTATTGGGAAAGCTCATCAACTGTTGAAAAGCTTTTTAAAAAAATTTAGTGTAAGACTATTTCTATTTGTTAATGAACAAAAAACATGATTAGGAATATTGAACTATTTATGCCACCGGCCCCACCCCTTCCTGTGAACACATTTGGCTTAAAATGAAAGGACAGATGAACAGATGAATCCCTTTTTGAAAATCAGCTGTAGGCCAGAGAAAGCTTTGGTTAGAATAAATACTGACATCTGCAGATGGAACGAACTGCAGGGAGATGTTTAATATATCTCAGCTTTTCTTGTTTAACATTTATTGAGATTTGGCAATGTGCTGGCGGCTGTGCAGAATGTGAGCACAGCAGGGTCTCTTTCTTCAAGAATGGAGCGAAAAAAAATTTCCTGGTTAGTTAAGGAGAACTTTCGTATGAACATCATTTGTATGCCTTTGCCTGCTGAATTCAAGAAACCCAGACTTTTAAGATCAAATTAAGTTAACAAGTAGATGAGCGTCCACTGCATTCTTACTGTGATGGTGGGATACAAGAAAAAAAATTAGTCTTACTAAGGAAACAGTACTGGTTCATATGAAACAGTAAGAGACCAATGTATTAAATAAAATGGAAGATGGTATATCAGAGATTAAATAATAAGACAAAGGAGGTCAAAGAAGGGAGAGGTAACAGTGAGCTGGAATATACAAGAGAGAAGAGTTATGATGGAAATGAAACTAGATTGGCCTTCTAATATGCAACTATCATATGCTTAAATTCCAGGATTTAGACCATGAAAATATAGCCAAGGTATATTAAGTAAAAAAAAAAAAAAAAAAAAAAAGAAAAGTTTTCAAAGAGCATATTTACTGTCTTCTCATTCCTATAGAAATAAATAATATCTGGGAAAACTATATTCCAAAGTATTAACAGTGATTACACCGAGAAAAAAGATTGTAAGAGACTGTAACTTTTCAAATCATGTATTTCCCTATCCCTTATTTTTTTTTAAACAACCGTGATTTTCTCGAAGAATCAGAAGAGAGTGAGGTCATTTCAGACTTCCTGGTATCTCACTTCTTCCTAAATTTCAAACATATCTACACTCCTGGTTACGGTTTTGCCTGGATATATGCTGGAAACCAGAATTCCTGGACCAGGTTTATGTCATTAGAAAATAGGAAAAGAGGGCTTCCTTGGTGGCGCAGTGGTTGGGAGTCCGCTTGCCGATGCAGGGGCTACGGGTTCGTGCCCCGGTCCGGGAGGATCCCACGTGCCGCGGAGCGGCTAGGCCCGTAGGCCATGGCCGCTGAGCCTGCGCGTCTGGAGCCTGTGCTCCGCAGCGGGAGGGGCTGCGGCAGTGAGAGGCCCGCGTACCGCAAAAGAGAAAAAAAAAAAAGAAAATAGGAGAAGATGTAATGCAGGAGATATTAAAAGATGCCTAGAGAATATTATGAATAACTTTACCCTAATAATTTTGAAAACATGGGTGAAATAAAACTACTGAAACTGATGCAAGAAAAAAATATCTTATTGATCTTACACAATTATTAATGGAATGGAATCAGTATTTAAAAGTCGCCACACAAGAACCACTAAACTGAGGCAGTTTTTTGAGTATGTTCTACAAACATTCAAGAAATGGGCAGGGGAGGGGGGATTGGAGGCAGGTGATCAAAAGGTACAATTCCACTTTTAAGATAAATGTTAAGAGAGTAAATCCTAAGAGTCCACATCAGAAAGAGAAAGGTTTTTTTTCCCTTTTTTCTTTTCTTCTTTCTTTGTAAAAAAATTATATGATGTGAGAAGATGGATATTAGCTCAACCTATTGTGGTAACGATTTCACAATATATGTAAGTTAAACCATCATGCCGTATACCTTAAACATATACAGTGATGTATGTCAATTATTTCTCAATAAAACTGGGAGAAAAAATAGGATATTCCAACCTTTAAAGGAACAGAAAAAGAGGAGGGAAAAGTCCAAACCAATTTTATAAAAAAGCAGTATAATTATGCCAACACAGGAAAAGGATAAAATGAGAAAAGAAAATGTATTGGTCCCCCTATTCATTAACATTAATGCAAAAATTCCCACTAAGTTATTAATGCCTGAATTCCAGACATGTATAAATTAGTCAAACCATTATAACCTAGGTGGATTTATTCCAAGAATGCTAGTTTGACTCAACATTAGAAAATCTACTAATGTAATTTGCTACATTTATGAATTATGGAGGAAAAAAACATACAATTAACTCAATAAAGACAGAAAAATGGTAGAATTCAACATCCGTTCATAATTTTAACATAATTTAGCAAACTAGAAATGGAAAGGAACTTCTCTAACTTTAATAAAAGCTATTTATAAGATCTACAGCACAGCTGGTTTGGAAAATAGTTTGCAAGTTCCTCAAAAAGTTAAATATAGAGTTGCCATATGACCTGGGTATACATGTGAGAGAATTGAAAACATATGTACACGCAAAAACCTGTACAATAATCATTCATAGCAACATTATTCAAAAAAGCCCAAAAGTAGAAACACCCCAAATGTCCATCAACTGATGATTTGACTTTAAAATAGTGGTGTATCTATATAATGAAGTAGTATTCAGCAATAAAAGCTAATAAATTACTGATACTTGCTACAACATGGATAAGCTTTAAAACATTAAGTGAAAGAAGCCAGAAACAAAATGCCCCATATTTTATGATTCTATTTATATGAAATGTACAGAGTAGGCAAATCTATATAGACAGAAAATAGATTAGTGATTTCCAGGGATGGGGGTTGGGGAGAATGTGTAGTGAATAAGGGGTTTATGTTTGAGTGATGAAAATATTCTTGAGTTAGATAGTGACGATGGTTGTACTCTCTGAATATACTAAAAGGCACTAAAATATATACTTTAAAAGGGTTAATTTTATGTTACATGAATTATATATGAATGAAATGTTTGAAAAATCTGCAACAAACATCATAATCTACAGTGAAGTGTTAAAAGCATTCCTTTTAAAACTAGGAATAAAGTAGTATGCATCTTATCACCACATCAATTTAACATAGTACTGGAGGCCCTAGCCAGTGCATTTGGAAAAGATATAGAAAGAACATATAAAGTTAAAAGAGAAGAAACAAAGTCTCATTATTGCCAGATACTATGAATGTTTATATAGAAAACTTAAAAGATTCACAATAATAATCAGAAAAATTAAAATTATTAAAATGTAAAGAAAAATGTTCAACAGTTGGTGCCAGAACAACTGGACATCCATATGCAAGAAAAAAAAAACAGAGAGAAAGAAAGAGAGACAGATAGAAGGAAATGAATCTGAAGACAAACCTTATACCTTTCATAAAAATTAACTCAAAATGAATCATAGGCCTATCTGTAAAATACAGAACTATAAAACTCCAGAAGATGATGTAGGAGAGAATATAGGTGACCTTGGGTTTATCAATGACTTTTTAGATACAGTACAAAAGCACGATCCGTGAAAGAAAAATAATTGATAATTTGGATTCATCAAAATTAAAAACTTCTGCTCTGCTACAGACAACGTCACGAGAATTAAAAGACAAGCTGCAGACTAGGAGAAAACATTTGAAAAAGACACATATGATAAAGGACTTTTATCCAAAATATAAAATCTCAAAATTCAACAATGAAACTAACAACCCAATTTAAAAATGAGCCAAATACCTTAATAGACACCTCACCAAAGAAGAAATACAGATGACAAATAGGTATATGAAAAGATGTTCCATATCCTACATCATTAGGGAAATGCAGATTAAACAATGAGATACCACTGCACGCCTATTAGAATGGTTATAATCCAAAAGTACAAAAACACCAATTGCTGGTAAGGATACTGAGCATCAAGAACTTCCATTTATTGATGGTAGGAATGAAAAATGGTACAGCCACTTTGGGAGACAGTTTGGCAATTTCTCACAAAACTAAACATACTCTTACCATAGGATGTAGCAATCATACTCCTTTGTATTTACCCAAAGGAGTTGAAAACTTATGTACACACAAAAACCTGTACATGGATGTTTATAGAAGCTTTATTCATAATTGCTAAATCTTAGAAGCAACCAAGATGTCCTTTAGTAGGTGAATGGATAAATAATCTGTGGTATATCCAGGCAATGGAATACTATTCAGCACTAATGAGAAATGAGCTATCAAGCCACAAAAAGACATGAAGGAAATTTAAATACATATTGCTAAGTGGAAGAAGCCAATTTGAAAAGGCTGTTTACCATGTGATTCCAACTGTATGACATTATGGAAAAGACAAAACTGGACATAGTAAAAATATCAGTTGTTACTAGGGCTTCAGGGGAAGGCGGGAAGAATACATGGGGTTCAGGGAATTTTAGGGCAGTGAAACTCTTCTGCATGATTCTGTAATGGTGTATACACGTCATTATACATTCGCCAAAACTCATGTAATGTACAACACACAGCGAATCCTAATGTAAACTATGGCACTTTGTTAATAGTAATGCATCAGTGTTGGCTCATCAATTGTAATAAGTGTACCACACTAACGCAAGATGTTAAAAATAGGGGAAACTGTGTGTATGTAATTGGGGGGAGGGCAATATGGGAACTCTCTGTACTTTCCACTCAGTTTTTCTGTATATCAAAAACCACTCTAAAAAGAAAGTATATTAAATTTCAAAATGCTCTGGCATTAAAAAATATATAAAATGTTCTTTCAAGGAACCAGATATAAGACCACTGTACAAAAATTCAACTGCATTTCTATACATTAACAACAAATATAAAAAAACATTTAAAAAGACACCATTTTCATTTTTAATAATGCTATTAAAACCCAGGAACAAATATAACAAAAGATATGCACAGCCTTTGCATAGAAATTGATAAATACTTTATTAAAAGCCATTAAGGATAGAGAATTCAGTCTTCAATAGATCAATTTAAGAAAAAAAATAGATCTAGTAGTGTTTCTCAACTCTGCATGCATATGAAAATTCCCTTGGAGATGTGAAAAATCCCTATGCTTGACTACTCCTCAACCTCTTAAGATGAAATAAATCAGATTCTCCCACAAATAAAATTTTATTGGAACACAGCATTTCTAATGGACAATCAATTAGAATTCAAAATATGTAAAGAACTTCTCTGATTCTGAAAGAAGACAGTCTGGTTTTTTAAAAAAAAAAATGTTGAAAGACAAAACAGGCAGAAGAGGAAACACAATGTCCATAAACCTGAAAATATGTTTAATTTTTAATCAGAGAAATTCAGACTAAAACTACAGTGCAATAATTTTTTCCACATCAACCTGATTGAGCTAAATTTTAATATCTGACCGTAGGTAACATTAGCAATGATGTTGAGAAATTGGAATTCTCATACACAGTGGCAATGTAAACTATTACCCACTCTTGAAAATAATTTGGCATTACCTATATGGGCATATCCTACAACCTAGGGGTTCCGCTCCTTAAAATATTTCCTCCCTGGAGAAACTCTTATACATTCCTATTAGGAGTCATGTAGCCGAATGATAGTAGCAACACTTATGGAAAAAATAAACCCCACAAAGTTCTGTCAATGGTAAAAGAGATATATAAATTGTGGTATTTTCATACACAAGAAAATATTATACAACAGTGACAACAGATGCATTCATCAACATGCATGAATTTCAAAAACATAACATAATGCCGAGAGACAAAAATAAACCAAAATAATACAAACAATATGATTTCACATATAGAAAATTCAAAACATGGGCAAACCTCAATGGTTATATTTATGTAAGCATATAAATGTGATAAAATAATAAAGAAAGGCAATGGAATAATTGGCACGAAACTTAGGATGGTGTTTACTTCTTGTGGGGAGAGACATTAAAGCAAAGAGGGGACACACAAAGGGTTACAGTGACACTGGTGATATTATATTTCTTAAGTTGAGTGACAGACAAGCTGTTCATTCTATTATTTTTTAACATATATTTTTTTATTTAACCCTTTGAAACTTATTAAGCCTTTCCTTTTTTCATATGTTTGTACTTCTTTTCGTAAATTCTTCTAACCTACATTCTAGAATCTAGATCATTCTCCCTTTAACTGTGTCTATTTTTCTGTTAACTTCATTCAATAAATTTTTAATTTTCATTATTACATTTTTCAGTTCTGTAATTTCTGTTTGGTTAATTTTCAAATCTGTATTATCTGTTTTATAGTGTCCAGTTCATTGCTATGTTTTTAAAAGTACGGATTTTATTTCTATGACTATAGTAAGCATAGTTGTTTTACAGTCTAAATCCGATAATTGCAATGATTGTCATATGCCTCATCATTGATTATTTTCCATGCGTTTTATTTGAAAAATACTTTTAGAAATCATTTTATACTTCGAATGACATCTATCTCCAGAAAGGAATTACTTTCCTCCTGCCTGACATCTGGGGTCACTAGTACTTCAAGACCAACGTATTAAGGTGGTAGAGTACTATCCACCCACTATCTTAGAGTGCAGCCTTTAGGGGTCCCAGGATAGAGTAGGAAATTTTACATTAGGGTAACTTTTGTGAATAAGTCTCTATTAACAAAGATATTTCCTTACCCAATTATTGTAATGCCTTTCTAACTAGTACCCTTGTCCCCTTTTTGCAGCCATTTTAAACATTGCTGCCTGAATAAACTTTCAAAAAATATTTGATCATGTCTCTTTCTGCTCAAAAATGTCCAAAGCTTCCTTTCATTTGCAGGAAAAATTCTAAACTTTTTAGCAAAGTCATTCATTTTCTGGTTCCAACCTGCCCTTTCAATCTCATTTCTTGCCCTTACTTTCTCATCACCATGCTCTACAGCTACAGGGAACTTGTCAACTTTCTCTGAGCACACTGTGTTCTTTCAAGTGTCTTCAACTTCATGCTCTTTACCTAGAGTGTCCCTGTGCATATGCTTCACCTGGTGAACTCATTCCTTAATACCCTACTCAAATTCCCTTCATTTTAAAAATCTTTCCTAGTTTCCAGGAAAAATTAGTTGCTCCCACCTCCAGACATTCCTAGTACTACAATAAAATTAAAGCAAACCATATTTTTGAAAAGCAATTGGGAAATGTGTGTCCAAACATAATAGTCACTTAACCTGTTATACAAAACTTCCACCACCAGGAATGTATTGCACAATGATAAACACAAAGCTTTTTATTAGAGTATTATTTGTTTTGAAGTAGCAACTACCTGAAAACGAGCAAAATGTACATGGGAAGAGACTATATCCACACAATAAAATACCACCTAGTTATCACAGAGAGTGAGGAGAAGAAAAACCACAAGTCATTCCAAGTGAAAAAAGCCAGATGAAGAGGAATGAACACAATGTGTGTGTGTGTGTGTGTGTGTGTGTGTGTGTGTGTGCATTTGCATACATGCAAAAATTATTTTGGAAAAAATATAAGAAATTGCGAATAGTGTTCACCTTTGGGTAGGGGGACTGTTTGGGGTCATAGTACCACTCTTTATTATAATTCCTTTTGTACTGCCTGGATTTATTTCATTGCATTCATTTTTTTTTCTTTTTTAATACAAAGGTTTTTAAAATGAGACCTCTTGTGCCCTTTAAAAATGAAAATCCTACTTTTGTAGCCTGTTATACTCTACTTTATCTGCTTATACACCAGTTTTTCCCACTTGACTGTGAGAAACTTAAGATAGAACCCGTCTTACTCATCATCATATACTGAATGCCTAACACAGTGCCTGATGGTAATTAGCACTCAGGTAACCAAATAAAAGGATGATTAGATATTGATTGATGTAATGGGTGGATGAAGGAATGAATGCATGAATCAATGAATGAATAGGCGGTAGATAGTAAGGTCAAGTTCATTAAAGGACAGCACTTACAGTAGTTCTTCAGACACTCCTCTATGGTTCCTCATGCATGTTTTGAGGATCCACTGCGAAAGGAAAATCAGGAAAAATACAATTGCTTTATATTCAGAGGTGACCTATCTGATGAAGACTACAGAATGATATTAATTATGCACGGGAGCAATGAGGTACATTTCATCCTAGACTGCATCCAAAGCAAGTCACTGTGAAATGAACTGAATGATTTAACAACACGCAATGCATAAAAGCTCCTCCTCACCTTAAAGGTCTTCAGGACAGCCTCTTAATTTGATTTCTGTTTTGTTGTGCTATCTTCATTTTATGGTCTTTAGTTCTCCTTATTACAAATGTAATTTTTAAGGGTCAAATTAATTTAATTTCACTTTGGCTTTGGGATGCTTGAATGCAAGGTTGTGAAAACCGCTAGCTTAAAACAGGTGCTCTGCAAAACTTTCTGCCAAACCTTTCTAAGTCACTAGGACTTCTACAGGAAACAGTGTGAGCAGGAGAGTTCACAGCTATGCTGGAACAGTAAGGAGAAATTATACATGTTTCACACACTGTATCAACATTGGAAAGTGACATTGTCTTTGCTCACACTGAATCCCCCTATATCTCTGCAGCCTGCACGGTTTGTTTTACCCTTTTTTACCTCTCAGAATCTTGCCTATATTTCAAGACACAACTCAAATCCACTTTCTTCTGTGATGTTTTTCCTTACTGCCTTAGCCAGAATTCTCTCTCCCTTCTCTAAGTCACTTGTGCAGAAGCGAACATATCTTGTCTTGAATCTTATACCATATTTACCTCTTTGACCATCTTACCTCCTCAAGTGAATCATGAGCTCTTGGAGCACAGGGAACACGTGCCACACTACTTTATATCCCCATCCTCCTCTGCATCCCATCCTAAGAACTGTTTTTTTACTTTTATGGAGTCATGGTCAACTTTGAGACTTTGACTTTAGGGGAAATATGCCTATGCAGAGAGTAAAACGTTCCATACCATTCCAGGAGGCCAGGAGTATCCGATCTAGCACACGTTCCATTATGTTGATTACAATTAAGGAGGCAACATCAGCTACACTGATGAGCTTAGAGTTAAACTTGTTGGGGTTGTATCTCAGTTCTGCTGCTTTTTAACTGTGTGACCTTGGACAGATTACTTACCCTTTCTGTGTCTTGTTTCTGTGGTATGGGAATAATAATAGCACTTTCCTAATTCACCAGGACACCTACAGGAAACAGTGTGAGCAAGAGAGTTCACAGCTATGATCGATTAGTAAGGAGAAATTACATGAAAAATAATAAGAGACTAAAAATAAAAGCCACACTGAAGATCTGAAAATAAGTGGCTATCAGTCTCTACTGAATACATAAGGATGTAGTGAAAAGACCAATGGGAATGAGAAACAGAAATGAGAATAGGAATTTAACATGGTGCTTGGCTTATAGTGTGCACTTAGTTAATGAGTTTATCTTTTCCCCACATTCGTACAAATAAATCCACAGTGGAGCAAGGATTCCAGTCTGGGTTTGTCTGACTTCAGAACTAACTGGAACCAGCTAGACCAAGGTACAAATACAGCCTTCACCATTTCCTAGCCATTTAACCTTGGCCACATAAGTTGGATGGTCTCCAATACAATATACATTTCCTGAACTAGCACATACAGTGTTTAGTACCTTCGTTGTCTATAGATAGAATTAGGGAAAGTACCTGAGACAACAAAAAGAGTAGAAGGAAAACATAGTTTCTGTCCTCAAGGACTTTACAATCTCCTTGGGGAAAGAAGATACTGGAGTGATAAATGATAAGTGAGGCTTAATAAGTGAAGTGTAAATGATGTGAGAAGGCTGTAGCATGTGAATCAAAAGAAGCAGGCAAGGCCATCTGGAAAGGCTAGCTGGGCTGATAGGGGCAAGCAAGGCTTTCTGGCATTGGTCTTTGCACTACATCCTTATGCATTCCGTGGAGAATGCATCACCCACTTATTGTCAGATCCTCAGCATGCCTTCCATTGTTAGCTTCTTATCATTTTTGCATTTGACTTTACTCATCTTCTGGGACTGCTGCATAGGCTCAAAGCTGAGTAAAGTGCTACCTCAGCATGTTATCACAAAACATAGCTATACATATTGACCCTCTGTCAAACATCAAACTGATCTTTTAAATTGCTTTGCTGACTTATAAAGCTGTGTTTAGTTTAGGTCTAGTTTTGTGGTATGATGACTAGGTCCTGATACCTGGAATGGAATGTAAAGATTTTCTAGAATAAGGTGAAACATTTCACCAGTTTCAAAGAATCTGATTCCCCCTTTGACTTCTGTCCTGATTAGAGAAAAAATACACCTTCCACCGCCAGCAAAGACAATGCCCAGTGGCTGAATAGATCGAGGTAACATGGATAAACCCCCATTTTCTACTCCCATTCATGAAATCGAATTGAAGACATTTCTTGAAACAATGGGATAAAAGATTAAAATGGGTAATTGGAAGGATAGACCTTCAGGAAAGGAGGTTGTTATAGGGTGAACGTCCAAAAGAAGATTGGGAGCATCTACATAAAATCCTCTGATCTTTACTCAAATAGAGTCTAATTTTGCCTTGCTGAATTTGCTATTCTGTTCATTTCTCAACCCATGCTAAGGGCTATTAATCCAGTCTGCAAAAGTGTCCTCCTGTGTTATCATCATACATGCTCTTCCTCCTGCCTGGAATGTCTACTCTAAACTCTTTGCTTATTTAACTCCTTATTCCTCAGCTCTTGGCTCAACAGATGCCTCTTCAGGGAAATCTTCCCTGACTACCGTGGCTATGTCAAATACACCTATTATAAACTCAAATAAAACGTGTAGCTTTCCTTCACAGCACTTGGGACAGCTGCAAATGTATGTTTCTACAGTTATTTTATTAATGTCTGTCTTCTCCCTCTTATAGTATAAGTGCACGAGGGCAAGGACTGGAGTACATAGCATAGTTCCTGGCTCATAGTTGGTGCTCAATAATCGTTTGGTGAATGAAGGAATGGATTTCAGTTTTCCCTAATTAGATCGTGTTAAGAATATGCTAGTGAGATGCAGGTATATGCTATGCTTTAAGGAAACTCAATGTGCACAGATTGAAAAGGTTCATTTGTGAAATGAAAAACAAGTTAGGAGTGGAGGGTTGTTTACTTGCTTGTGGAAAGGCAGAATTAATCAATTCTCATTGGACCTACTATTCTGGACTGTACTATGTATGAGAAGTGTTAAATGAGTATTCCGTATTGTAAACCCAAGAGCCCAGTAACTGTAGAAATATAGCTCTCTACATTTAAGTAAGTTCTTGTCAGTGTTTGGGATCTTAAGTTTAAAAAATTTAACAGGAGTTAGAGCGAGATAATGAAATACTTTCAGTAGCTCTAGAAATAATTTGGCATCACGGGTGAAATTAATGCCTACATTCAAATATACAAATCAGAGACTGTGTTTTCTTCATATGTTAGTCAGCAGAAGTCACGAGATTTAAGTTGTAATTTGAGTTTAAACTGTCTTTTCTCACTCTGCCTTGAGGACAGAGACAGATTGATTCATAAATGTAACTAAATAACCTTGCACAATCCCTGGCATATAGTAAATGTCCTTTTCTCTCTCTCTTTCTCTCTCTCTGTCTCTCTCTCTCCATTCATCTATCACTCTAGCCCTAGCTCTAGCTCTATCATCTCTAACTCCATATTGAATTTACGTGTCCAAACATATAGACAGTATATACGTTGAAAAGTTCATCAAATGGAAGTCAAGCAACCTGGATTATAGTCATCAAGGCTCAACTCTACCAATAATTAACTATGCGATCTTAGACAAGTTATTTAATCTCACTCTGCCTTATTTTATCTCTCAAATTTAGCTAATCATACGTGACTTGCATACCTAACTGTTGTATGAAGAAGAACAAATGAAATGGCAAATGAGAAAACGTTTTGAAAAGTGTCATCCAAATGCAAGTGTGATAGAGGGCCTGTGCTATGAGTAGCGGAGTACAGACTAGGCTACAGAGAGCATTAATTTCAAACGAAATGAAGAGACTGAGGTTCATTCTCTGGAAGTTCAGCCCACATCGGCTAACTTGCATAATCATCCTCTTACCGTCAGCAGGGCTCAGCATTGAAAGAACCCTATGAATCTCTCACTTCCCCTCTTGCTCCACTTGCTGAATCAGCCTTTGTGAAAGTATCCCCTCCAGTGTATAATATTTTTGTTTTGTTTTGTTTTGCGGTACGCGTGCCTCTCACTGTTGCAGCCTCTCCCGTTGGCTCCAGACGCGCAGGCTCAGTGGCCATGGCTCACGGGCCCAGCCGCTTCACGGCATGTGGGATCTTCCCGGACCGGGGCACGAACCCGTGTCCCCTGCATTGGCAGGCGGACTCTCAACCACTGCGCCACCAGGGAAGCTCCAGTGTATAATATTTTGAAGAAACTTCCAAGAAAACTCTGTGCCCAGAGAGTGCTGATTCAGCACAGCAAATGAAGTGACAGAGATGTATTTGGAACATTTCATTGGCAGGTACCTGGTCCGACCAAGCCTACATGAATAAGGGGGTACCTGTTTGGCCAAAGGAAGCATATTGCTTACAAATGACTATATATGTTTCTGAATTTGGAGGCATGTGGCATGTGGAATAAAAAGGTATCACCATGTTCTAAAGGCACCGTCCTGTGCATTCAAATAGTCGATGTTTAATCCATGGCACACAGTAATCCCCTCTCCTTCTTATGCCTCCATACATAATAAAACAGCTTCTAGAAAATGTACCCTATAGTGTTATATGTCACCACACCACAGGACATGAAGTAGGAAGGCGCCCTTTTCTGAGGCATAAAAAGTAAATCAAAATTATTCATATGCATGACTGAAGACAAATAATTCTCTCTGACTTAAATCAATTATTATTATTATGCTGCAACTGCTTTGCTCCCATACCTGGGGTTTTGACTAGCAGAGCCTTACATGTGGTGATTCTCATCTTTAGTAACACAGTGCTTTCCTGAATCATGTTCATACTTATTAGCTTCCAGACGCAGAAGGCAGTTTAAAGTATTATTTTCAAAGATACCACAATGTGACAAGAACACATGTGTGCCAGTAATAGGTGGTAGATTGGGGATGATGGTGTTAGGATGCAATCTGAATGACCCTTCAAGCTTGTAAAAGAAAGTCACTCAAACTAATAAGACAACATAAGTAGATTTCTTGCATTTTTCCCGGATACCACAGATATTTATCTTTTTCAAAGCAAATGAATAAAATGCAGTCCAGTTAGTCATTAAATTGAAGATCAGCTCTCTATAAGCATCAAATTTGAAGTTTCCCACTGGTAGCTGGCTGAAGAGAAAAGAAAAAAGAAAGACTTTTTTACTCTAAAATCATATTTCCATGTCTTTCCCATTCTAATGATTCACTTTTTTCATGGCTTGAAGAAAACAGAATTGCTATATCTAAGGAAAATAAGGAAGAGCTTGAGGAAAATAAAGTTAAATACTTTTGCCAAATATATTTTAACATTCATTGAATACATGTAGTGTTTCTATCAGGTTGATTTTCATACAAGCTTCAAAAGTCAGCCAATATTTAGAATCTGCTAGAACTAAGAGCGCATTTGATTGTCCATCATTCCATCTCTGTTCCCATCTGTCTGTGAAGTCTAATGATTGTTGTGAAAGAGATCACAGCTGTTTTTCATCTTCATTTTGAGGCATACATTTTTTATTCAGACTTACTATTATGTATTTTCATTTCCTGAAGTTATAAAGCAACTTGGATGGACTCATTTCCAGCTGGAAAGGCAGCTCTTCTTCCTTCTGAGGCACAGTTGGACGCTGTGATGCCTATTCCCAAGGTCTTACTTTGACAACTGGCATGTAGATAGGCTATTTTTGACCTTCCTACCTTATTTTTCACTATCCATCTTCTCACTCATCCCAACCCTCAATTTTGTTCTTCTCAATTAAGCATCTTTCCCAGATCTGTATCCTTCCTCGCTATAGTCTCCCATCAGAATCTTCTACTCCTACAAATCTTGCCCTCCCCTCCCCCTGACTACAACAAGCCATGGAATCTGGGAATTGCCAGATTAAAAATTGACTCTATAAATTGTATAAAGTTTATTAGTGCAAGCAGTGGGTTAATGCATTACTCATCTCAGGAATATTGCATGCAAATAAGAATTTCCCAGTGGAATTACTCCTGAATCACAGAATCTTAGGCTTCATTGTCAAGTGTGGAGGATTATGCCACTCAAAAAGAAAACCCCTAAGAGGCAAGTTGGGTGAACATCCTTACCAGCAAAAGAAATAGTTTTTTCATAAAAGGCTACTGTGTTCTAAGGATTTGTGACTTCAAAATCAGAATGTAAAAACTAATTTAGAACAAGTAGCCTTATTTAAGAAAGTAACACATTTTCTAATGGAGAAGTTTATCTGCTGCCTCATTATTACTCAGATTAAATTCTATCACAATAGTTCTAACAGAATAAAATATGTAAGTACCTCAAAGGCTACTCATCTCTTCTCTTGAGCTGTGCACTCACCCAATTACAAAAATTTTTTTTTCAAGCTAGCAGCATAAAGAATAAAATTTTAATCCTAACAAGAAGCCTCTTGACATACACTATTTTCTTCTTCTTGTATAAATGAGTCCTGTGCTTTACTGTTTTTTGTTTTGTTTTTTAAGGTGGAACAAGGGGTATAGGAGTAGTTTTCTTAACTTCTGAATAAGAAAACTCAGTTGAATTGGTGTTAGCATTCTGGGATACTTTCAGATTAGGAGATGATCTGGGAAGTATAGTTTGATTGTTAAAATAATGTACTTTTGCAATAGTTACTGTGTAATGGACCTCTGTTTAAATGCAAACTTTTCTATCCAGGACAGATGGTCACCATAGATACAAGGTTAAGCTATTTTCACATCTGATCTAAATTTGTTTTTGTGGAATTTTGATCTGTTAGTGGTTTGTGATTTCTAGAGGCACCAGAGAAGCTAGTTTGAGGCAGGTAGTGAGACAAGCTAGGTGGTAAAATAGGAAGTACTGTTGGTTTAGACTCAGACTTTTGCTCAAATCTTAGCTAATATTTTTTATAGTTGTGTGATTTGGGGCAATATTTTCCATTTCTGAGCATGTTTCTTCTTCTTTAAAACAAGAAGGGTTACAACAACCAAATGGCAACCTTTTCATGTGCATTAAATGGGAAAAATATATGAAATATTTGTAATAGAGTGATGAATGTACAATGGGTACTCACAATATAATCATTACTTTCTATTCGCTCATCTTCATTTTTATGAGCTCATTCAAACTGAGGATCTTATGTCATTATCTGAGAGCTTTAGGGTCAGCTTTTCATGTTAAGTGCAAGAGAAAATTAGTGTTATTATTAGAGTTAAAGTACAAAATAATCCACAATACGTTTTTTAGGTAGATACAACGAAGATCAGGTTGGCTTGGGGGTGGGTGGCAGGGGAAGTGTAAGGCACTGTAAATCTCTCACAAGTGTTTCCTGAATGTTGTATCCTTGTTATATATCCAAATTGTATTAGCTCCTTATTGAGGTGACATTGCACTGACCTTAAAGAGATGAATCACATGGGTTGGATGGACAGAAGGTAAGGTATAACAAAAATGTGGCCTAGTGATAATTTGGCTCAAGACAGAGGCTCAGGGTGCTTAGAAAAACCACACTGAGAGAGCAATCAAATGAAAGCATAGTCTAACACTTGTGAGGTAATTCAGGTTTGCAAAATTGAGTTCACCTTTTATTCATAGGTTCTTTTATAGCCTTCTGCTATTTAAAGACATATGTGGCCTGAAATGAGATTTCTAGGTTCAGCCTCCCTGAATTACTGTCCATGGTGTTTTTAAAAGAGAGAGCAGACTATAGCAGCTTTTCTGTGCTGCTTGATCAAACTTGGATTGACATAGATGCTACTTCCTTCAATGGTATTTCAGCCATTGTGAAGGTGACACAGGCCAGGAGCAGGTTTCTGAAAGGTTATAACCAACTGTCACATACTCAGGGACCAAGCTCCAAAGGAAGTCCTTATTCTGTACGTCCCATTTGCTGAGGCCAGTTTGTCTATTTACATGGACTGTTTCCCCTTTCAGTGAGGCTATTGTATGTACTGTGTGTGTCTGAATAAATAGATACAAAATGTTATGGCATTCAATAGAGGCAATTGTGGGCAATATTGGAATGTGACTAAAAACTATCTCCCCCATCTAATATATCTAACTTTATAATGATGTAATGTCATTATGTAATGTCATAATGATTACTGATGTAACATCCATAATATATCTGCCATTTTTCTTTCACCACCCTCACCAAACCTGACAATCCTCATTGCTTAATGAGCACTTAACTGAGACATAGGCTAATAGGCTATAGGGAGATGGATTCTAGCCTTGGATTAGAAAAATCAATCTTTCTCTAATATCTGTAGCCTTCAGATCAATAGTCCACCTAACGTCTGATGATGAATAATAATGGAGCTGATATTTACTTTTACTAGCTGCTGGGATACCTTAGGATAAAAATATAATTAGTTTAATGCTAGAAATATAAAAATATTAATTTATTTTTAATTTTAAAGGTAGTTTACCATGTGGCTGATGACTGGATTGGCTATTTAAACTTTGTCATAACTCAAGCAGGATGAGAGTAAGAATAAAGCCCCAGGCTTTCATACAAATTAATTTGAAAAGTTTATATGTTTCGTTTCCTACTCAAGATCCTATTGCACCTTCAACCTCTGCTGTGAGATTAGAATGATTTACAGGCACTGTTAGACCTCAGAGTGATTCCCAGAAGTTAACATTCAGTGTAGTACTTCAATAAACCACTATAATAAGATATTTTATTATTATGGTTCTAAATGTCCTGCAGTGTACGGTAATTCAGATATAAAATAATTAAGGCAATTAAAGCCCATTATACTAAGGATTACTTTGTGCTAATGACACAGAGGTTTCTTGCCTCAAGAAAGAATTCTCTCTAAAGTCACACAGGAAGGAAGCTGAAGTAGGTGGTGCTAAGAGAAAGAGGCTTTTTGCTTTTTTTTTTTTTTTTTTTTAGATAAGTGATAGAGGATACATTGACAATTTCTCAGAACAGGGGAAAACAATGACTTTCAAATGTTTCCACTGATGGTATCTCAAATTGTTTTTCACTGATGATCTGAATCAAGGGCATCCTGAGGTCAAGGGTGAAATAAGCCGATTCAGAAAAAAATCTTTCCCTAGAGCTCTTGGGTCTAAAGGCCACCTAGAGATGATAAAGACCACCTTTCTCCCTCTCTCAAGGGTCTGGAGCTCAGCCACGCCTAGGCAGCCCATAGGAGTGAATCCATCCATTTCTCAATAAACTTTTATTTAAAACTTGGCTGTTCCAAGTCCCCTGTTAAAAGCATTGTAGCATGTCACTCAGAGGGTGAGTCCTCCAGATAGATAGCCTATGTTTAAATTCTGGCCTATTAATTAGGGAGAGAGCTTAATTCAATAATAATAGTAATAATAATAGGAAACCAGTCTTGGACATTTTATTCTATCAATTTTTTGCCTCACTTTCCTGAACCTTAAAATGGAGTTGATAGCAAAACCGTCCCTCACAGGATTATTGTGACATTGAGTTAGTATATGTAAAACACTTATAACAGTGACTGCTGTAATTATATTGTGGACAGAGAATGTTGCCTGCCATTCCATTTTCTCCATTCAGAATGGAGAAAAGCAGGAAGCATTCTGTGCTATGGATACTGGTCCTAGAGAGTTAAGATGCATATCTAAGGAGTCATTTCAGTGAGCCCAGATTCTTGCATCTTTCCATATATAGAAAAGAACTAAAATCATTAGCATGAAATGTCTGTGTTTTGTGATTAGAAGTAATCTTTCGACATTTGACTACATGTTTTTTTCCAGCCAAATACTCCTATATATCCTGACTCTTCCCTTACCTCTTCAGAGTTCCTCAGAGCTCTCTGAGAGGGTGACTTTCAGGCTAAAATCCTCAGTAAGATCCCTGAATATAACTTAACTCACAACTTTTAGGCTGTGCGTTTTTCTTCAGTCAATAATGTTCTCTATAAATTTCAACTGTTTTTATTACACTGTCCAAATACCTATTCCTTACCGGGTCCTCAACTGCAGGAACACAGCTATCGAAGAGTGGGAGCCAAAATACGTACCTTTTCTTTCTGCAACTTTTCATCGGAACTCATTCATTTAACCACTAGACATTTGTTGTGCTCTTACTGTATGTCAATCACTGTTCTAGGTATAGGTACTGAATATTCAATGGTAAATAAGACAGATAAGACCCTTGCTCTCATGGTTTTTCCATTTTAGCCAAAGGAAATAGACAATAAAAAAAAAGGAAACCAATAAATGAATGTGATATTTCCAACCAATGATAAATGCTATAAAGTGATGTGTTATGAAGAAAAAAAAAGACGTGAACATGATAGAGAATGATATGGATGGCATAATATTAAATTAGGAGGTAAAGGAGAGCATATGCTATCGTAATTTCACTCAATCATTGGATATCTACATTGTGCAAGGCACTGTTCTAGGTTCTGGAGATAAAGCAGTGAATGAGGCAAACAAGGTCCTTGCTCTCACGCAGCTTACGTTCTCATCTTGGGGCAAGAATTAAAACAAATAAAACAATGAAGAAATTTTAAAAAATCAGTAACACATGCTATAAAGAGTGGGCGTGGGATAAAGAGTGCCTAGGAGACGATTTAAATTGGCCAGGAATGAACTCTCTGATTAGGTGTCAGTTACTTGTGATCTTACAGACAAGGAACTATCCTTGCAAAAATTTACATGTTTTATAGGTAGAGAGAATACAAAGCATGTATTTCCAACTCTTTCCTGAGTTGGAAAGGATATTTACATATTCGAGGAATAAAAACACAGAGAACTTGGATAGATCAAACAAGGGCCTCGCAGGTCATGGTTTAGAGTTTGGAGTTTATTTTTGGTATAATGGGCAGACACTGGAAGATTTTTTTAAGCATAGGCATGAAAGGATCTATTTCACTTAAAAAAAGCCACTCTGGCTGCTGAGTGGAAAATGTACTGTAGAAAGTCAATAGTGAGAGCAGGGAAATATATTAGGACGTGATTGCAAAGGCATGGGTAAAATGTGACAGTGGCTTAGTTTAGGTTGGTGACAGTGGGGTTTCAGATATCTAGGTGGATTTGAGATGTATTTTTCAAGAAGATCTAGCAGCATTTTATGATGAACTAGAAGAAACAGAGTTTCGAAACATAAAGGAATCAAGGATGTTTCCTGCATTATTTAGCCTGAGTAACTGGGTGGAAGGTGGACATATTAAGTTTAAGATCCAAGTAGAGTTTTCAAATAAGGAAAAGACAATTGTAACATAGATCTGGAGCTTAGGAGCAATGTCAGAGCTAGAGATAGAGATTTGGAAAGTCATTGGCATATAGGCACTATTTTAAATCTTGGCATTGGATGTGACCATCCAGGAAGAGAGTTTAGAAAGTATAAACCTATTTCTGTCTTGTATCTCATTCAGAGCATTTGTAATTGACTGGCCATTGAATGTCATAAAACATGTTCATACAAAAGCGCTGATGACCATAAAGCTGTTCATACTAAGGTGTTGATGATTAATTATAGCCCAATCTTTTCATCTTTTCATTTTTGCTGTAGCAAGATGTATCCCAAAGAAGCTACTCCAATGCTGAGAATTTCCCCCTTAAGCTAGCCACCTGTGCTGTTCCACTGATCCATAATGGACGAATCTCAAACAAGACCCACGTGACTTGTTCCTAGCTTTATGTAGAATTTGGGACCTTTAAAAAATGCTCCCTGTTTCTATTTGATTTTCATATTTCTGCCTTGATCTTACTCTCTCCTTTGTTCCAAAAGTGAAGCCAGTTGTCAGGCATTGGCGTCTTGTCATTATAGCATTTGTCACCTTCCTGACTGTCTCCTTTGAAAATGCATCAGTATGTCACTTATTAATTTATTTAATTTCTGATATTTGAACTCCTGAGGTTATCTTCAGAATGGCTTGAAAGTGGATATACAGCTATTCACTTCCTCTCACCCTGTGAAATCTCCCAAAATGAGAGGCCCAATTCTCCTTGGGATGGAATATTTTTTATTTATTCTTAATTTGAAAAGTCAGAGTGTGAAGTGTCTAGATACTCACCTGTATGGATGCTGCTTGAGTTTTACTTTACAATGTGATGTATAATTCAGTGTGATATATAATGTGGTGAAGATTGGGGATCCTATTGAAAACATAGATATAGATAGATATATATGTAAATTCAGAATTCTCTTTTAGACGCTATATCATAAGAAGAAGGTTCAGCTTATATTTTTAAAATTGCCTGCAGTTTTTATTTTAACTGTGTAGTTTTTGCTTTTGGCAGTTTGACTTCCCTGATATTGTTTTTACATAGATTTTATATTTAATGTGATTTTTTTTTCCAGTCAAAGATTTCAGCCAGAATATGAGAAATAACTTCTCTCCTATTTCTTTTTTTTCTTCTCCCCAAATAGATTTGATTTCATTACAAAATATGTCTGTAATTGAATTCCTTTTCTTGGGGGAGATGATAGGAAACTTTTCCCTCCTCATTGAAAGCCTGATCCAGTAGGCCCACAGGGTTGTACCTCTGCAGGATTCTCTGCTTCCTCTTTCCCAAAGCCTGATCCTTGATACAAAAAAATCCTTATTCTTCCCTGATCTACAGTGATTCTTAGACAAGTGCCACCTCTCATCTCTCTATATCCCTCTGATACCATCACTGCACTGAAAACCAATGTGAGATACAACCTGAAAATGCAGTGAGATGTGCACTCAAAAGGTGGGCTTTTCAGGGAAGCCCAATGTTGTAATCCTTTACCTTTGGTGCCAAACTTCTCTCTGGTAAATGCTCAATTCTGCTATAGTTATAGGGAAATAGGGATGGGATTGTTTAGTGAGGTTTGTAATAGGAGCCCCTATCAACTCAAAAGAAATCTGTCAGCTGCCAGTGTGACAAATGAGGTTCTAGAAGTTGTTACACACTAACTCCAGAGAACTAACATTTCCAGGGAAGTAAATTTTATTGTCCCCTTGACCCCATATTTGGAGAAATAATAGAGCTACAAGGCCTAAAAGTGCCAAGACTGTCCTGCTGAGGGCTCAGTGGATAAAGTAGGGAGTCCTAACCCTGTTTTTGCAATGTCTGAAAACATCTACAGGGTTAAGGTGTGTTATGAGGTTTTAAAAACATTTTCAAATCCTTATTCATTCTAGGAATGAGTGAAGAGGACTTTCACAGAGTCAAACAATAACTGGACCCTCTAACTCCAAGAAGATTGGGGTTCAGCAAACTTAATTAATGGTACAATTATCTGTTCATTTCATTACCCATTTTCCCTGCAGCAAGCCCCTAAATATTGTCATATCTGAGCTTTCTTGTTCTTGTGATTAAACTCAGTTTTAAGTCATATCTCCTTCTAGTATAAAGGATTTTACATATTAGGGATAAAAATGACACAAACTACATACCATTATATTTCACAAATAACATATATTCTTGAAGAAAGGAATTTAATTTTGTAATAATCTCCCACCTCCAAACCCAGCCAGGCACTAATCTTAATCACTCATATTATTGAATAATATGTGTGTCGTTTTTTTTTTTCCTCCACAAATCAAAATGCTAGTGAGTTTATCACCTTTTTTGCAGATCTAATTGTCTGCTTGGATAAAAATGTCCCTATGATTATGACACTTTTTGTTGAGGTCTTTTCATTCCTGTGTTCACCTATAAAGCGGTAGGCTCAACTAATGTTAGCCTATCTGTTTTCATCTCTGATAAGTGTTATCTAAAATTCATTTATGCGTTTAGGAACAAGGTGACAAAATAGTGGTACTCTCTTGATAAATCTCACATACAGTATGGCAGCATATGAGTCATTCTTATAAGTGGTGTAGACTTTATTGTCTTACATGACTTATGCTTATAGCCATACATAAATCACACAGAACCACCAGAGGAATTTTAGTGTTTAGTCATAATAAAAGAAGAGATTTCACAGATTGTCTCCATCAAGTCTGAATGAGGTCAAAGAGGGAAAGGATTCCCAATAAATAATCGGTTTCAACTTCATGTCAGCTAATGATAAATACTTCTATACAAAATTTGAACAAGGAAACTTCATTTTGTTTTAAATATACTCCAAGTCTGTGAAATGGAGCCTTTGAGAAACTTGGAAAGATTTCCCATAGGGTTTAGTATTATAGGCTTTTAGTTTAGGGAAGGGAAATAATCCTTGTCTAGGAGAGCTCATGAGGCTTTAGTTTAGTGTTAATTCAGCTCAATCAAGAGTTCATCAACTCATTTGTTCAACAAACATTTATAGATAAACACTGGTGAATTTTGCTTGCTAAAATACCCTAAACAAAGTAAAAAAGCAAAATAGTAGAAACTTATTTATTCATTCTTTCATTTAAATCAGTTAAGAGGGAAAAAGAACCTAATTTCTGTCATATGAAAAGAGTTTCTACAAATATCTAAGTAGAAGATAACTCAATTTTTTTAATTGGCAAAGAATTTTAAATTCATATACTATTTGATTTTGCTAATTCCACCTTAGGAATCTATCCTGCCAATATACTTGCAAAAGTTTGAAGAAACTAAGTATTTATTTTCATTATGCCTTTGCTTATATTAGCTGAATAATGAAGCAAACTACATGCCCCTTAAGAAGTGAAAGAGGGGAATTTAAATGATCATGGTACATCCATACAATGGATGCAGTAATGTTGTTTTAAAAAATTAGTTATTTCTGTATTTTCTTTTAAAAATAAGTTAAATCTATCTGTGCTGATATGAAAGATCACCAAAATACATTATTAAATGAAAAAGTCAATGTGCAGAACTACCGCTTTAGTATTATCCTGTTTACTTAATATGGATGCAAATGCTTAACTCTGGGATATACATTCATAAACTATATCTGAGATTTAGAAGTGAGATTTGGGAAAGAGGGAGAGGTATTTTTTTTTTTTTTTTTTTGCAGTACGCGGGCCTCTCACTGCCGTGGCCTCTCCCGTTGCGGAGCACAGGCTCCGGACATGCAGGCCCAGCGGCCATGGCTCACGGGCCCAGCCGCTCCGCGGCATGTGGGATCCTCCCGGACCGGGGCACGAACCCGCATCCCCTGCATCGGCAGGCGGACTCTCAACCACTGCGCCACCAGGGAAGCCCCGAGGGAGAGGTATTTTTAACTTTCATTTTTAACCCGTTAGATTGTTTAAAATGCTTACCTTGTGATAGTAAGGAAGACATTTGAGAGGTTAGAATAATTAAAGTTGAAAATGGAGAAAATGAACTAACATTTATTGAGCATTCACTATTTCTCATGCATTATGTTTTTGAAATCTATGTCTCTACTTTTCTCCTTTCAACAACACTTCAAGGTAAATATTAATTTCCCAATGTCACAAATGAGGAAGCTAAAACCTAGGCAGGTTATGTTGTTTGGCTAGTGTCACCTAGCTAGTTAGTGTTAATGAGACTAATGTGGAATGAGAGTAATAAACATAACAACCACTAACTTTCAGCACTAATTATGTCAAAATGTATTACATGTATGTGTTTCCACTCTCCCAAATTAGCTAACTCCCATTTATAATTAATGAAACGAGTTCAAAGAGGTTATGTAATTTATTGAAGGTAACAGGGTTGATATATGAACATAGCTCCGTGTACTTCCAAACCCCAGTCCTTTCCACTGCCCTATATCATTTTCCATATATAAAGTGCTTGGAAAGAGATAGGAGAAACAAGGATACAGATTAGAGGCTCCTGCAATAGTCAATGTGAGAAATTACCAAGAAGAGAAAAAAATATCTGAGCAAGGTTCAGAAGGTAGACTCAGACATGGTGAGTAACTGGACATTATGGTCCAGGTAAAAGGAAGAGTCAAAGATGGCCCAGAAGTTTCTAGGTAGCTGGTGATGGCTTTTGCCAATATAGGAGATATAAGAGAGGAATATTTGGGGGGAATGACACGGTCATTTTTTCATATGTTTATTTTCTGATGTATGTGGTATATCCAGATGGAGATGTCTATTAGGCAATAGGATATACAGATTTAATGTTTCTCTTTGTTATTGCTATCATCCATGTTTAAATCTCAGAATTATCTTTAATTCCTCCTCCCTCTCCTATCCCTCTATATAAACAAGTCCTATAAAGAAAAATCTACCAGTACAGTGTCTCTTGGATCTATTTCCTATTTCCATTTGCATTGCAACCCCTAATTCTGGCACTCACTACCTCTTCCTTATAATTTTTCAATAGCATCTAAACTTCAATCTGATAATTAATCTCTCTCCTTTCCATCAATGTTACAAACCATGTCATGAATACTCTTTTTAAAGTACAGTGCATCCTCTGATAAAAACAAAACATAAAGAAAAAAAGCAACCAAGGCCTCTTAGTACTTAACAAAATTAAATTCAAACTCAAAAACATAGCACTTAAAGTTCACCATGACCTGAAACCAAACTTACTTTATAGTTTTCTGTTTTATTATTGCACTCACTGAAACAAACCAGACAATTCAGAATACTACTGAATCTCCCCCAAAGTCACTTTCTGCTTTCATACCTTGTTGTTTTTATTATTAATACATTCATTCATTTCTACATCTAGTCAACAAACATTTAAAAGGATCTATTTTGATGACGGTGGTAGAGATTGAAAGGCATACATGAATTTAAGCTATATTTGGGAGTTAGAATTTACAGAAATTAGGTATTGAGGAAGAGAATTGTGAAGATTGATTTCAGTTTTCTGATCTACCCAATTGGAGATTTCTAGGAGAAACCAGAAGGGAACCAGTTTAGGGTAGGTGGTAGATTATGAGTCTGGTTTTGCACATATTCAAATTGAAGTCCTTTTGATATATCAGAGTGGAGAGACCAAGTTGGCAGTTGGATATGGAAATCTGGTCCTTGGTGCCAGAAATCGAAATTGGCAACTCATTTGCATGCAGTTGATAATGGAAGCCATGGGCATAAATTAGATTCACTAAGGAGAACATATAGAATAAAAGAAAAATTGGCTGAGAATGAAAACTCCAGCTTTTAATAGGAGGGAATAAATTAGATGAGCCTACAAAGGAGACAGAGTTGTCATAGCCAGAGAGGTAGGAGGGAAATTGGGAGAGTGAGTTTTCATGATGCAAAAATAAATAAATAAAAAATAATCAATGATCCCAGAATGAGGGAGTGATTTATAGTACTCAGTAATGCTGGAGGTTGGGTAAAATAAGAACAGAAAGCTTCAATTGAATTTAGGGACCTGAAAATCATTGATGATTTTGAGAACATTTTTAATAGCATGATGGAGGTAAATGTCAACATGAGTTGAGGAGTAATAGGGAAGTGATTAAATGGAGCCAACAAGGTTGGGCACAAGATATGTGACTAAGTTGAGGGAGAGAGAAAACTAAATGGGGTGTGGTATTTTAGCATGCTTAAAATTTTAAAAGTATAGTCGTGTTTGGAGTGAGATGTTAAATAACAGATAGGAGAGGGAGGAAGAGAGAGGATGAACAACAGTGCAGTATTTTTGTAGTGTCTGGTAATAATTCTAGCAAATGCACAGCAAATTTAGCTATGATTACTATACTTATTGTTCAAAAAATGAAAATTATAAGTGAAAACACTGGATCCTCAAGCAAAACTACCAGAAATAGATGGTTTAACTTAGGATAATTGCAAAATAAATATCTTTAATGAAGATTCCCTCCTTTTTTCATGGGACTCTCTGCAAAGCACTAGTAACTTTCAAGGATTTTGTACTTACGTCTTCTTTCATAAATGACTGTGTAGCAGTAAAAAGAAAATAAAGATGAGTGCAATATGGAGTAAGATATTTGATGTCTTAATTACTGTTGAGAAATTTTTCTATACACCCCATTCCAGTACTTGGCACTCTTAATTATAATTATTTATCAGTTCTTCCCATTAGACCAGTACTGTCCCATAGAAATATAACTCAAGCCACATATGTAATTTAAAATTTTCCAGCAGAGACACTTAAAAAGTAAAAAAAAAAAAAAAATACAGGTGAAATGATGTTATGTTAATATATTTTATTAAATTATGTCCAAATTATTATTTCAACATGTTATCAGTATATAAAATTAGTAATGAGATATTTAACATTTCTTTTTTTTTACTAAGTCTTCAAAATCTGTTACGTATTTTTATACCTATAGCACATCTCAATTCAGACTAGCCACATTTTGATTGCTTAGTAGCCACACATATATAGTGGCTACCATACTGAACAGCACAGCACTAGACAGTGAACTTCTAAAATACCCTTGAAAGTTACTGCGTAGGTACTCACAAAACCCCTGTATCCCCAACTCCAGCTCAGAGCCGAGCCTAGCACATAGCAATTAAATGAATGAATAAAATACATTTTTATGTTAATATAGGATTGCCTTATCAAGTATAAGAAGGTCAGTTTTAGGTATTGTGGAAAGGAACAAAAATGAAGAGGAAAGGACAGGAAGTACTATTTTATTTATGTATATGTGTCTACTATAAGGTGTTGGGAGGGCAGTGAGATGTTCACCTTTACCTTGTTTCTGCTATTTTGGCATCTAAAACATCACATAGGAAAAATTCTTCTGGAATGTTCTCCTCTTTTTATGCATAATATGTTCATGTAGTTTTTGTTTTGTTTGTTTTGTTTTTTGTTTTATTACCCCTGCTAGATAATAGGGGCATTTGAAGACAAGATCCCTTTCTGGTTCATCTTCTTGTCCCCTACTATGTGAACAGCAGAATACTTGGTCCACAAAGATTTGTGCCATCCTTTAGAGTAGGTTGCCTCTTACAGCCTTTCTTCTTACAGTTTATTCGCTATAACCTATGAGGAATCTGCCTGCTGCTGGCATAGTTCTCAAAGGTGGTAGGTAGAGGTGATCTATCTCCCTTAAGATAACATAGGGCCAAAAATGTAATTTTCATGCAAAGTGTATGTGAACAAAAGTTGCCAAGAGGAGGTTTTGGGGAAACTGTATGGGACAGAAAGGAAAAGTCACTAAAACCAAGTATTCATTCAGGGGCCTGCACTATTGTTGGAAATAAGATGATTAGAAAATATTTTTTTTCCTTTATGTGAATGCCTTTGAGCTAAGTGCATTTTTACATGAAGAGTGAGGACAAGTATAAATAGAATTCTTAAATAGTGATTTACTCTCTTCTCTCCACAGTTAGTAAAAATTCTTTTCTTGCTTTGTGTGTTTACTTATTGCCTTTCACCCCCACCAAACTGTAAGGCCCATAAAAGCAGAGATCGTATCTTTTTTATTAACCAGTATGTACCCAATGTAGTACAATGTTGGACATATAGAAGCTGCTCAATAAATATATATTGGATTAATGAAGGAATGGGATATTTTTCACACTGAAATAAAATTCATAATATTTACAAGTGGATGATCAAAATTTAACTTAGAAGTAGGGAAAAACACAAAGTATGATTTTTGAAGACTTTTTCTTGTAAGTGAACATGATTTACTGAATATTTTTCCTCAAATAACTCTAAAGAATCTGCTGAATTTATGATTAAGTTCTATTTGCTGTACATCCATGATCTGTGGAACTAAATAAACCCTATCCAACTGTTTTTCATTCATTATATACAATAACGCACTACTTAAAAAAAAAGAGATGAACGATGATGTGACTTCATGTTTTACTTTGGAAGCGTTAAGGCTTGTTACTCTTTTGCATGAGCTAGAACTTCACTGACCTACTTAGATGAAGTTTAGCTAAAATTTAATTATGTAAAAGGAACTGTATTAAGCAAGGTTCTCTAGAGTAGTTGGCAACTGGAGACATAGGAGAGCCGATGCTGTAGTTCCAGTCTGAGTCCAAAGGCTTGAGAACCAGGACAGCTGATAGTTTAGTTCCAGTTTGATTCCAAAAGCCTAAGAACCAGGTGAACTGATGGTGTGAGTTCCAGTCTGAAAGCTGACAGGCTCAAGACCCACGAAGGGCTGATGTTTCAATTCTAGTCCTCAGGCAGGAGAAGATCCATGTCCCAGATCAAGTGGTCAGGAAGGAATAGCTACCTTTTATCCAAGATTGAAGCATGTTCAGCCTTTTTGCATTAGGGAAAGCAATCTGCTTTGCTCGGTCTACTCATTCAAATGTTAGCCTCATCCAAAAACACCCTCACAGACACGTCCAGCATAATGTTTTACCAATATCTGAACACCCTATGGCCTGGTCAAGCTGTTTTATAAAATTAGTCATCACAGCTACTCCCAAAAAGGAACTCTTGAGATATTATAAATGGAGATTTTTATTATTGCTGCTTTGCTCTGCTTAGCTCAGTTAAATCTTGGATCTTTGTTAAACCTGTCTTGTAAATCTAATATGTTAAAGTGTACTAATGGTTCTACAGAGTCCAGCTAAGCTTATCCACAAAGAATTGTGTGATTATGTACTATGATAATTTTTTTTTGGTTAGAGAAGAGCCATTGCATAATTATATAATTTCTTAACATCTAGTAAATTATGGAAATTACTTGCCTGAGCCTTCTCTATTAAACCCACAAATAGGATCAACTTAATATCAGAAAGTAGTGGTTGTGATTGACACTAGTAATGGAAGAGATACACATAGGCTATAAGAGCAATTGTCTAACAATTTTTGCGGCTGACCTTAAAAAAAAAAAAAGGGTTACTTTGAACTCCAGTTTTTAAAACAAACAAAAAAGGAGAAGTGTCTGGTTGAAGCAGGAGCAATGGAGGGATGTGGAGTCCTGCCTCCTCTCTTTACCACCTTTTCTACTCAAGCCAATCCCAAGGCTCCTCCACAGAGGGCTGGGATTACATAAAACACAGTTTGATGATCACTGGGTATTAAGGTAGTCAAATTGTGACTATTGTAAATATGCTGTAGAAAAGAGATTACACTAGTGGGTTCACTGGACTTTTTCTCACATGGCATCTAAAGTCTGGAGATTTGCTAAAAGCACGAGGCTATGTCTGATATATTAGAGGGTCATGAAATGACACAGTATTTTACTTGCAAAGGATTTTGGGTACACTACTAATAGAATCTGTACCATCTTTTAAACTGTATTGATGTGTGATGAGAAAATTCATGGGAACAAGGATAAGAAGATTGACCTAGCTGGAAAACCAGGCCTGGATCTTAGTATGGCCTAACTTGGACTAGACTTTTGATTTCTGTCTAGGTATGCCCCTCAAAATTATCTAAGCACATTGCTTATAAAAGTTAAGCTTCCCACTCCTTTGTCCATACTGATTTGCCTCTGTGGGTTTCTTTTTTTAAAAATAAATTTATTTATTTATTTATTTATTTTTGGCTGCGTTGGGTCTTTGTTGCGGTGCAGGAGCTTCTCATGCGGTGGCTTCTCTTGTTATGGAACATAGGCTCTAGGCACGTGGGCTTCAGTAGTTGTGGCACATGGGCTCAGTAGTTGTGGCTCGCGGGCTCTAGAGCACAGGCTCAGTAGTTGTGGCGCATGGGCTTAGTTGCTCCGCGGCATGTGGGATCTTCCCGGACCAGGGCTCAAACCTGTGTCCTCTGCACTGGCAGGCGGATTCTTATCCACTGCACCACCAGGGAAGTCCTCCTCTGTGGGTTTTAACAATTGTTACAGAGTAATGCATGATGACAGAGATTCATATGGATTATTAAGAAGATCAGTCCTGGTGAACTGAATAAATCATTTTAACTATGTTGTAGCTGATATACAAATATATGTGCTGTAACTTAATTGCTATAATTTTCCTTTTAAGGAAATTAGAGTTGTATCTTGGACCCCAGATAATGTCTTCTAATATACTATCTTCAGTTTGAAAGTTTTCTTTTTTCCATTCATCGTAAATACTGATTGCTATATAGTTGAATTGTTTTAGCCTTAGCCCTGTTACTTAAATATATTGCAGATAATGAAGAAACAGAGGCTGTAAGGTAAACGAGTTTCACCTTAATTGTACCTAACTGGAGCACTCTGCATATCATGGCACAGAACAAAGGTTGTTCTATTGACTGCAGTAGGGGGTCTGTCAACAAATGTTTCCTTTCAGGACAAGGATTTAAACTTTTGCTATTTATTTGACATAGCCCATCATTCTCTTAAATTCAACATTCTATACCAATGGCCATACTTAGAGTTTTTCTGAGGATCTTCTGAATAGTGTAAGAACTGAGTTGGATCTGTCTTTCTCTTATGAAAGCTCTTTCAATTCATTTCATTGATTCAGTTTTTATTGGCCTAAGTCTCACCAGGATCTTGCTTGGCTCTAAGCCCTCTAAGGGGAGGTTATAAATACCTAGAAGATATGTTTAATCCTTGGCTATGGTTTTAACTAATACAGATGTCAGATACTAATGTTACTGTTGTTGGGAGATGGAACTAACACTTGCTAAATACGCTTCCTATTAAAGCAAGTGTTCTTTTTATGGAGTTGTATTTAAACACATCATGTCTGAGATTGTTAGCACATAGTTTAAGGCAAATCAATGTTATACCCAAGGAAGAGCATGGGCTTTGGAAATAAACAGACCTGGTTTTGAGTCTCAGCTCTATCACATAATGGTTGTGTGGTCATAAGTGAGTTACTTACCCACCCAAGGTTAATTTTCCTTATTGATATAATCATGGCACCACATGCTCCTTTGTCAGTCCCCCTCCATACAAACATACTCACTCAAAAGAAAACAGATAAATAAGCAGAGAAGTATTAAAAACATAAGAACACACTCTACTTTTATTGCTTCTCCATTACTATTTGCCCTTGAACTTTGAAAAAGTTTTATTTTGTTTCTAAATGAAATGTGAGAGAGGCCTTTTATTGTTTTTTTTTTTTTTTTTTTTTTGCTGTACGCGGGCCTCTCACTGTTGTGGCCTCTCCCGTTGCGGAGCACAGGCTCCAGATGAGCAGGCTCAGCAGCCATGGCTCACGGGCCCAGCCGCTCCGCGGCATGTGGGATCTTCCCGGACCGGGGCACGAACCCGTGTCCCCTGCATCGGCAGGCGGACTCTCAACCACTGCGCCACCAGGGAAGCCCGAGAGAGGCCTTTTAAATGTCCATGTCACTTTATTCATTCACAGATTAAAATTTAAGTATACTTACTAGAACCCAGTTAAGAATATAAAGGAACTTACATTATAGTGCTCAGTATGTGCCAGTGATTTAAGACTATGAATAGCAAGACATTTTAATATAATGGATTAAATAATCTTATTAAATATAGTATTGCCATCATACTGTCGGTTGGAAAATAAACCTAGTCCTTACAACTGAAATGCAACTATTCAAAGATTAAAAATGATTGCTTTTTTCCCGCGTGCAGTTTGGAAACAGAGTTAATTGCCAAATGCCAGAAAGCACAAACTATTATACATTTTTAAAGACTTCTCTTGCCATCAATATAGAATGTTGCATTTGAATGAAAAACTTGTAATAGAAAATAAAATTAACATGGGATTTTATTCTCGAAATTTATAAAAACGTCTTCTAGTATTCCATTCATACCTTTTCTTCTTGCTGTTCAGGCTGTCCATCTTGAGTCGTTGGTCTGCTATGAGTACATGTCATATACTACTAATAGAAAGCTTAAAGGCTGTTGATTTCTCTACAGTTTCAGACTTATGAATGTGAGGCTGTTTAGAGCTTTAACTTAAAGATAGCTCATTAATCTGAAATTCTTGTCTTAAGCCTGCAAAATAGAAAAGTAGTATTAAACTGAGTCACAGTCGAATCTTTAAGGGATTGTTGTTTTGGCAAATGGGTTCCTTACAGAATGCAAACCCAAATAAGGTACTATAAATTTTAACAAAACAATTATTTGATATAATCTTCAACTAGGAGAAGGAACTATGTGAAGTAAAGAAATACTTGTAATCAAAAAGATCTCAGCTTTTGTCCTCCATTAAAGAACTTTTAAAGCAACAAAGTCATCCCTGGAGAGCCATTTGGTTTAATGCAGGAAATTATTATTAGTTAAGCTAGAATGGTAGAGGAGAAACTGGAGGAAATAATATTTGAGTTAGTCAAATAATAAAACATTAAAAAAATAATTGTACTATATCTTCATAGGTGTTTCCAAATAATAATGCCTTATAAATTTCAGGTGTTTTACAACAAATCCATCAATCACTTGTCAGTGCAGCATGGAGCTACCTCTAAAGATAGAATTTAGGAGGATTTTAGATGTATAAAGCAACTCTATGTAACAATTAGTCAGAAGCAATAAAAGAATGCCATAGGCAATTAGAGCACACTAATGTACAATTCTTGTACACAAGCCAGTCCAACATCATTTTCTTTCATCTCTGGAAATACTGCCATTGAAATGCTTACCATTCAACTGCAGATTTATTCATTCTAAAAACTCATCAATTTTAAAGACTATATGATGTTTACAATGTTTTAATGACAAGATTCAATTTTCAAATGTAAATTCTTCAAATTTTATTTGAAGAAATATCTGTCTTTACACTCAGATCCGATCTTGGATCGGACCTCATTTTATTTTAATTAGCTAGAACGTCCTCATCTCCAAAATGTGTTCAGATTTGGCTGGATAGAGTATGGGTGGGGAAACATGAAAAGTTCCATTAGATTTAATAATACGTTTCAGGTTTATAATGCTAAATTTTTATTTAAAAAATAATCACTACACATACATGTGTATGTGTATATGGGTTTGTGTGATTTTCTTTTAAACTGATGAGCTAGGTTAGTGATAGAAGTTTAAGAAAATATAACTTGACTGCATCCATGAAATTGCTCTATTGTATTGTATATGGGGATGAATAGAGTTTGAAATAATTCTTAAATTGCTAACATCAGGGTGTCTAGTCAAATTCTCCAACCTCTACTGGCTTACCCTTGATTTGCTTTAATATAGGTTGTGGGAAAAGAAAAACAATAGTTTTTCATTTAGACTTCATTTAGAACTGCCTGGCAACAGACAGGTAGGAAGGACTTCGAATTACTATTTTTCATTACTGGAGGGTCCCTTAGGAGTACGTTGGAAAGAATTCTGTCTACCCCAGATAAGAGTCTCCTAGCAGTTTAATGTGCCAATCAGTTGTGCTCAGCAGCCCAGAATCATCGCATTGCAACTATTGAATAGTTCCAGACCATACGTTTCAAAGGATGGAGAATGTGATATGTGACATACTTCCAAAGAATGGTGATGAAAAGGGGGAAATGTAAGAGACTAAATTCTGTGGGATTGACAGTGCCTTAGAATGGGAAAAATTACATAAGCATCAGGTACCTCACAGAGTCTACGATTATGTGTCTGCTCTAGCCATGTTGTCCGTAGAACATTAAATTGCACAATTTCTCTTCTTTTCACTATTAAACAGCAACCTCTGGAATCATAGGGCACACAAGCACAGTTAAGAGAGACAGTGATAGAGGCTACTTAGCTTCTCTTTCGGCTCAGGGTTAGTATATGCTCTATCCTGAGAAGTCACCTTCAAAATCAATCTAGAATAAGATTAACTAGAGTCTGATTGGCATTTGTGGTTACCACCATAATTTTAAAAAAATAAAACAAGATTCTGAACATGGTATCTTTAAAATAAGGAAGTCAGGGGGAAAAGTGTATTTTAATTTTTTTTCATCTTGAGGGAGGGCGCTCCTCTTATAAGGTAAAGCAACCAGCATATGCTCATTCTGAAGTGGCTAAATAAGATTTATGACATATGTTAGCTACTTGCTCTTAGCATGGAATATAGTTTGTCAAAGAATGGTGACATAGTTCTAGGGTAAGAGTAAGACTTTTAGGGATCCAAAGAACTAAAAAGAAAATTGTTCCCCATTCCCATCCCCAATATATAATTAAAAATGAGTTTAAGGAAGTCCCATGGTGACTACCTTAATGATACCAAATTATTTAAAAAAGCGTTTTGGTGACCCTGTTTTTCTGGTGCCCTTAGCATGTATATCTGCCTATTAGATAATTCAGCATATAATTCTTAATATTACAGCTCAGTAGACTATGACCAAGCCAGCTGCCCTGGTTAAGAGACAGAGTGAAAGGATGGGGATAGAAGTATTTTCCATCGAATGTGCACGAATGCCTCTCTGATGAGGTTAAATGAAGTGGAGAGTTAGCCATGTGGGTAGCTCGGGAAGGGTTTCCTAAGCCTAGGGAACAGCAACTGTAAATGTTTTAAGCCTGGAGCATATTTGAGATGTTTGAGGAATAGCAAGTGGCTAGAGCACTATGAGCAAGAAGAATGAGGGAAGAAATTTCAGGTAAGAAAAACAATATGAAAAAAGCTCAGGGGTAACAGATGGTTCTCCCACATTAGGATTACTTCACTTCTGAAGCCAGACAGCCAGCCTTAAAGGCCACTCAGAATATCAGCCTGTAGCTAAACCCGTGTCCAGTATTAACTGCATAAACACGACTTTTTGATCTCACTGAAGGTCACTGAGTAGACTGGGAACACCAGGGAACCCAGATGGCTAACATAAGTAACATAAGGTTTACTTGAAGGAGGCAAATGGACAAAAGCTAGAATTCTGAAAACAACAAGGCAAATAAAAAAAGACACTCTTTTGCTTTTTAAGCACATGGCAGTTAATGTTGTACTATCAATTCAGAAACCTCACAAATATGATTATAATTATGCATAAGGTGTACAGAAATTGATGGACTCTATTAAAATACAGAAACTTGGGGCTTCCCTGGTGGCGCAGTGGTTGAGAGTCCGCCTGCCGATGCAGGGGACGCGGGTTCGTGCCCCGGTCCGGGAAGATCCCGCATGCCGCGGAGCGGCTGGGCCCGTGAGTCATGGCCGCTGAGCCTGCGCGTCCGGAGCCTGTGCTCCGCAACGGGAGAGGCCACAACACTGAGAGGCCCGCATACCGCAAAAAAAAAAATAGTACAGAAACTTGGAGTAGCACACAAAGGAGAATAATGAATAGTAAAATCCGTTGACAGCACTGTAGCTAACACATTTTTATTATCTCTCAATGTTATTTGAGTGCAATGGCATATGGACATGGTCAGAAGCTATAAGGCCAGAAAATAGCACTGAGTGTATTATAAAATATTAGCAGAATATATTGTCATAGCATAGCCATAGTGGGATAGTGAACTTACCATTTTAAAGCATGATCAGATAATCATTTTTTCCAATTTTTGTCTTCACTTAATTGGGGACTGGATAGACCAAACTAATTGCTTGGATTTGGAAGGCACTATATAGCATTATGTTAGCATTAATCATGCCAGGTTCAAACAACTGGGGGAAATTGGTCAACAGAGTGGTTTTAAAAAGTCAAATTGATTGACATTGTGAAGTTATAACCTAAATATCATCTTCTTCAATAGCTGTTTCAATGAGAATAAGCATGTAGCTTTTGTTTTCCTTCTTGGATCAAGAATCTACAACTGCCATATAAAACTATCTTATATTCTCATATAATGCTTCATACATTTCTAACATTTTTATATATATTTACCTTTTCTGTGAGATCTCTGTAACCTTCCTATTTAGATGAAATCCCTATTCCCCTTGTCCTGCTCTGACTTGATTCTACACCTTGAGTCCCCTAACCGTGCTCTATTTTTCTGCATACACTTGTAACTTTCTGCCATACTATATCGATTACATATTTAACTTTTATTTTCTGCCTGCCCCCTTTAATATGTAAGCTCCATGGCAACATGGCTGGGTGAGTTGCCAGATGTCACAGGGAAAATTAGTGACAGTGAGAGCAAACTAAAGCATAGCATCCTGATTCTCAGACCTATATTCTCTCAACTCCTCTTTTGGCAGTCATTCTCGACGCTGGATGCACATTGGAACCGCTTTTGATGCTCTAAAAAATTATAATGCCTAGAAACTCCCTAGAAAATCCTGATGCAGATTGGGCATCAGGAATTTTATGTCATTCTCCTGCCTCAATAAATTCCATTTTTCAAATAAACATTTCAATAGTATAGTGGATGGGATCAGGCAGACCTGGGTTCAAATCCTAGTATCTATTTTATCTTGACCAGTTGCTCAGCCTGTCAACCTCAGTTTCCTCCGTTCTCAAATAGGGATAATAATGCCAAATTTGCAGGGGACATGTCAGGATCAAATCAGATAATGGATATGAAAGAGTCTGACAAATAATGTACATTCTCTTTTCTACCAATCTCTCCTTTTTAATTGGAGGATTTTATCAATTTATATTTAAGGTATTACTGACAAGTATCCACTCTTCCCTTTTTCTATTTGTTTTCTATATGTCACAGCTTTTTTGTTCCCCAATTCCTCTATTACTGTCTTTCTTGTGTGTCTATTTTTTTTCAAATGTGCTGTTTTAATTCCCTTCTCATTTCTTTTACTGTATATTAAAATTTTTTTCCTTACTGGGTACTTTGAGGTTAAAATTAATATCTTAATTTTTAACTTAAATTATTTTATATCTATTTATAATTTGAATTAATAGCAACTAATATACACAAAATTTGCTCATATATAGGTCCATTCCTCCCTTTTTATGTTATTATCACAAATTATTTTATTCTTTGTGTGTCCGTTAATATAGATTAATAATTAATTTTATTAATTAATTATTAATTAATTTATTTAATTTATTAAAAGCCCTCCTTTTTTATTTTTATTCTTTGTGTCTTCCTTTAGCTCTTTGAATATATTTAAAACAGTTGATTTAATGTCTTTGTGTAGTAATTTCAACACCTGGACTTCCTCAGGGACTGTTCCTATTAATATATTTTTGCCTGTAAGTGGGCCACAAATTATTTTTTCTTTTCATGTGTCAAAAAATTTTCATTAAAAAGTGGTCATTTTGGGGCTTCCCTGGTGGCGCAGTGGTTGAGAGTCCGCCTGCCGATGCAGGGGATGCGGGTTCGTGCCCTGGTCCGGGAAGATCCCACGTGCTGCGGAGCGGCTGGGCCCGTGAGCCATGGCCGCTGAGCCTGTGCATCTGGAGCCTGTGCTCCGCAAAAAAAAAAAAAAAAAAAAGTGGTCATTTTGAATATTATAATGTGGAAACTCTAGAAATTAAATTCTCCCCTTTCTCCTGGGCTGTTATATGCTGTTCTGTGATTGTTGGATGTCTTGTTTGTTTGTTTGTTTAGTGAATTTTCTGTATTAATTTTGTAAAATCTGTAGTCTTTATTGAATGCAGCCACTGAAGGATCTGTCCCATTAGTTTAGTACCAGCTAGTGATTTGACAGATTACTTGATACTCCTGGAAGACAGAAAGAAAGACAGAAAGACAGAAAGAAAGGAAGGAAGGAAGGAAGGAAGATAGAAAGAAAGGAAAGAAAGAAAGAAAGAGAAAGAAAGAAGAAAGGAAGGAGAGGAAAGGAAAGGAAGAAAAGAAGAGAGGAGAAGAGAAGGAAAGAAAAGAAAAGAGAGAGAAGGAAAAGAAAAGGAAAGTTTAAAATAGAACTCTCCTAGTGTTTGCAGATTGGGTCTGTATTGGGGAATTCCTTAATGCTTAACAAAGCAGTTAGCCAGGCAGTTTACAACTCTGCCTTAGCCATTACTTCCTGCTTGCATGGTAAGGTAAGTCAGAGTTGAGTGCTTAGTGTCTTCTCAGGTCTTCTGTGAGCATGTCTCTGTCACTGGACATGCCTATGGCCATCTACATTCCCTGGGATATGCAGGTGTTTTTCAAAGCTCTTATTCCTGGAAGCATGTCTTTTTCTATCCTCTTTCCTCCCAAGCTTTTTGGTCTATTTCCTATTCTGACTGTTATCCTTTGCCCCTAGCAACAGTGGCTAATAAATTTACTTTAATGCTGCCCAGAATGCTGCCTCAGCCTTGGGAGGGCTTTGTGGCAGGAAAAATTAGTTTAAGCCCTTTAGTCCATCTCTTAGGGAGCCACCAGACAGATCAAAACACAGAACCAGAATTCTTTGAGAATAAGTCCTTTATGACTTCCTCTGATACCTGTATTCTGCAATATGAATGTAGGTGGTTATCTTCAAAGCAGAATGCAGAATGGGGGGATGTTAACAGGGTAAGTTAAAATGTCACAGAGTTTTCTTACTTGAAATCATCATGGTTTTTTTCTTCATTAAGCACTGCCCTGGTTGTTGTAAGTTTTTGATTGACTTCCCGAGTTCTGAGTAACTTGATTCTGACAGTTTTCCAGCTTATTCATTGTGTTTGTGAATGGATAGAGTTTTGATTTCCCTACTCTGCAGGTTTCTGTAACTTCATTTGATAAGGATCACTATTAATCTGTAGATTGATTTGAGTAGAATTCCCATTTTCACAATGTGAGCCTCTAAATAAGAAACATGAATTTTCTCTCCTTTCACTGAGATCATCTTTAATTTCTCTCAGCAGTGTTTTGTAACTTTCAGCATATAAATCTATCAGCTCTTTTGTTAAGTTTATTTCTAAGTATTTTTTCTTTTTCATGATATTTTGAATGAAATTATTTTCCTATTTTTATTTTCAGATAGTCTATTGCTAGTATATAGAAATACATTTGATTTTTATACATTGTTCTTGTATCCTGAAACTTTTCTAAATGTATGTTTTAGTTCTAATTGTGTGTGTGTGTATAAGAGTGTATTGTTTTAGGGTTTTTTATATACAGAATCATCCCAATGAAGTCTTTTTTGTTTTTTTCTTTCTAATCTGCATGCTTTTTATTTTCCTCTCTTTTTTTTTCCTTATTGGACTGACTAAAATCACCATTATAATGTTGAATAGAAGTGGCAGAAGCAAACATCTTTGTCATCTTTGTTTTTTTCTCAACCTTAGACAGCATGCAACCAGTCTTTCACCATTAAGCATGATGTTGGTTTTAAGTTTTTAATAGATGCCTTTTATTGGGTTAACCAAGTTTCCTTTCTTTACTAGGTAGTTGAGGGTTTTTATTATGAATTAGTGTCAGATTTTGTCAAATGCTTTTTTTCTCTTTATTGAGAAAATAATGTGGTTTTGTCCTTTTTTTCTATTAATAAAGTATATTACATTAATTATTTGAGGCTAAAACAACCTCATATTCCAGAGATAACTGGTCATTCTAAGTAATATTTTTTAAAGTTTTGTGGATTCAGCTTGACAGTATTTTGTTGAGAATTTATGTCTATACTTTACTGTTTGTTTTCTATATATTACACATCCTTTTGTTTCTACATTTTCTCTTTCACTGACTTCCATTTTGTTGCATAGATTATTTTTGCTGTGATACTTTAATTCCAATTTAATTTGCTATTTGTTTGCTTTTACTATTTTTTTCAGTTATTTTTCTTAAGGTTACTGTAGGGTGTATGTCTTAATTGGCTTAGGCCGTTATAACAAAATACCGCTGAGTAGCTTAAACAATAGAAATCTATTTTCTCATAGTTCTGGAGTATGGAAGTCTGAGATCAGGATGCCTACATGTTTGGGTTCTGGGGAGAGCATTCTTCCTGGCTTGCACACAGCCACTCTCTCACTGTGTGTTCACATGGTCTTTCCTCAGTGTGTACACATGGAGACAGAGAGAAATATCTCTCCCATCTTCTTTTAAGGCCACCAATCCTAGTGGGTTAGGACCCCACTCTTATTATCTCATTTAACCTCAATCGTTCCTAAAATCATTCCTTCCCTATCTCCAAATACAGTCAAATTGGTGGTTAGTGCTTTAACACATGAATTTGGGGGGTGGGGCACAGTTTAGGACATAGTAGCTTACAATATTCTTTTTTACTTATTACAATCTACTTTAGATTGATGCCAACCTAATTTCAGTAAATGTATATAATTTTCTCCATTGTAGCTCTATTCTCACCACACTCCTCTGTGTTATTGTCATATATATCTTTATATGTTATAAAGCCAATAGTATAGTTTTATAATTATTTCTTCATGCAATTGTCATTACAAATAATTATGAGAAGAAAAAAGTAAAATATACATTTGCACTCTTTTATATTTACATGTTTACCTTTACCAGTGCTCTTTATGTCTTTGTGTCATGCTGTTTCTTTTTATCTTGAAGGACTTCCTTTAGTATATTTTGCAAAGGAGATCTGGTAGGTACACATTCTCTCAAACTGTGTTTATGTAGGAATGTCTTCTTTGCATCTTCATTTTTGAAAGAAAATTTTGCTGGATATAGGCAGTATTTTTCTTCCTGTACATTGACTATGCCAACCCACTGCTCCTGGCCTCCATTGTTCCTGATTAGAAGTAAGCTGTTAATCTTACTTTGGTATGTAATAAGTTTTTTTTTTTCTCTTGCCACTTTAAGAGCTTCTCTGTGTCTTTGTCTTTTGTTTTTCTTTCTTTTTTTTTGGCCACGTGGCATGTGGGATCTTACTTCCCTGACCAGGGATCAAACCTATGACCCCTGCAGTCAAAGCATGGAGTCTTAACCAGTGGACCACCAGGGAAGTCCTTGTGTCTTTTTTTTTCTTCAATTTTTATTGGAGTATAGTTGTTTAACAACGTCCCTGTGTCTTTGTCTTTCAACCCCTTACTTACATGTCTCTAGGCATGAGTCTCTTTATGTTTATAAATATTTTGATTCAGTTGAGTTTCTTGGATGTGTAGTTTAATATTTCTCCTCAAATTTGTAAATATTTTGGTTGTTATTTTTTCAAATATTCTTTCTGCCATTCTTCTCATTCTAAGAATTTCATTATGCATATGATGATATGGTTTGTGTTGTCCTCAGGTCTCTGAGGCTCTGTTCGTGTCCCTGTTTTTTCTGTTCCTTAGATTAGATACTCTTTATTGATTTATCATCAACTCCAGTGATTCTTTACACTGTCAGCGCAAATATGCTATTGAGCCATTCTAGTGAATTTCTCATTTCAGTTATTGTACTATTCAAATATAAAATTTCCATTTGGTATTTTTTAAAGTAAATTTTGTCTTTATATTCTTTATTGAGTCATTGTCAAAACATGTTTCCTTAATTTTTAAAGCATAGTTTTCTTTATTTCTTTGAACACATTTATAATAGATGCTTTGAAGTCTTTTTCTACTAAGTTCAACATCTGGACACCATTAGAGACAGTTGCTCTTGACTGCTTTTTTTTCTCCCTGAGTATGGGTCATATTTTCCTGTTTCTTTGCATGTCATGTAAATTTTTGTTGGAAGTTGATTATCTTAGAAAATTTAGCTTAGTATCTATGGATTTGGATCCCTTCTATGGACTTTTGGTTGTTGTTACTAGTTTTTCTTTGTTTGATCTATTTGTTTGGTATCTTGCTTAGGCTAATTCTGTATGTCTGTATTCCATGTACTGTGTGGTCATTGATGTCTCTGCTCTATTTTTTAAAAAGTATTTTGTTGCTTTTATTTTTTAATACTGTTTTCATAGAGGTTACCTCTGGATCAGCATAACTTAATGGCAAATCAGTGATTGCTCAAACTTTATGTTTCAGCTTTTTAAGTTAATAAGATTTCCACACTTTGCTAATGTATCTGAGTGTTGACGGGGGTACACATTTTAATTTCAGTCAGTGAATCAGTCAGTCCTTGTAAAGTCAGTTCTTTCTGGGTACACAAAGCTTCATGTTCAGCTAGGGATGAATAACCTTCCCTGATTGTTTGTCAGCAAGATTACAGCTGGCTTTGACAATACCTCGGGGCATGAATTTTTATTCTCTTTGCTCTAAATCAAGAGAGCTGCCTTCCAGCATGAGACTGCCAAGTCCTCATAGTCTACTTTGCACTTGTAGAGCTATCAAAAATGGATCTGGGACTTGAAGATTGGTGCAGCCCCAGGTTAAAATGCTATATACTTCCATTGTCCTTATCAAGGTTTAGTTGTTTTTCTTGAATAAACTTTTCTTAATATGTTATATGCCTTTGGTCAATTTCCAGAGTCCTGAAATATGTGGTTTTGATAAATTTATCCAGTTTCATCACTGCTTTCTGCTGAGCTCCTTATCTTGCCATTCCACAAGTCAAGTAGCATATGTCTTCTTCTTCCTTTTGAAGGACAAAAGTGACGAGTTATTATCAAATGGTTATTTCAATTTAGTGGACATGATTTGATTAACTCATTTGCCATAGCAATTAAGAGTTAGTATAACAACTGATTTCTGTATTCTCCATTTCTGCATATGAATCTCTAAAATCTTGTTGCTGCTTCACACATTTCAGACCTTTATAATGTTATACCCAAAGGATGTTTTAATCAACTAGAATAACTTATAGGCCTTTATAAAAATATGTCCTCTTTTCCAGGATTTCTAAGATTTTGTTCGTTTGCTTGTTTTTGATTTTTGCTGTGTCACTACAGGCTTGGAGAAATATCCAACACCCTAAGAATATGCAAATACGTAGTTGGATCTAAAATATGCAAGCCTTTTAAAAAAGTTTTCCAAATTTTCCTACTTTGATCCATAAATAGCTGAAAATACTAACTAAATAATAATACTAATATAAAGCTAAAAGGGACCCTACTGTATTCATAGCGTAGCAAGCATCTTCTGCTAGTAACCCTGTCCAAGAGAAGCTTTTAAAGAACTAGTTAGAATGGTATAGCCTAAAAAATTTTCCACACTACAGTGGGAATAATATGAGGGAAACCTGTAGGTAAATCTGGAAACAAAGATTAAAAGAGTAGACTTATTTAGGCTTTTCAGTTATTGATCCAGTATATTTCCATGTAGAAATAGCCTAGTTCTATATAGTTGCATTATTTTTAACATGAGAGTCCAGGCTTATTATTTATTTCCTGTTGGGCAGTGAACAAACTGCTCTAGAAACAATGGAACATGTTTTTGTAGGGGAAAATGGCTTACAGAAAGAAACTTTTAAAATAATAATTCTAAAAAACCCCACAACCAGCCAGTTTGTGTCGCCCACTATAACTGGTGAAGCCAAATCAAGAAAAATAATGAAGACTTTATTTCAAACTAATTAATGACAGTCCATTTCTAGACCCCTTAATTATACTTTTTATTTTGTATTATCTATGTGGTCATAATTTTCACTACCAGGTACTATTTTTCTAATTGTGAGTGAATGAATCTTCGAATTTTAGAATTACAGAGCCATCATTGTATCCATTTAGTTAGGAAAGCTGACATATGTAATAAAACTCCATGCCCTCCACCACTGACAATTGTAAAGCAATCTTTTTCAGGAGAATGGTTAAAAAACATTTCTACTTCCATTCCAAATGAATGCCTTTTAAGTACAGGGCACCTTGAATAAGCTCTCAAGAAATCATGACTGTAGGTAATTCAGGAGATATTTAAGGTTTATAGTTCAAAGTTACCAAACCAAACTAAAATATAGGAAATTTTCTCACTTCTTTCTCTCTCTCATAACATAAGGTCTAACAGTTCTGCCTCTGCCTACTATGTAGTCCTGCCTTTGACTCTCACTAGCTGTGTGAACTTTTATCTCATTTTTCCTCCTCTGTAAAATGAGGGGAAAAGTACCTAACTCATAGAGTCATTGATTAATATACAAGGAACTTAAAACTGTGTCTGACACATGGTAAGTGCTTTGAGAAGTACATGCTGTTTTTATTTGCACTACAGATGAAGAGCATGCCCTATAGATATTAATCTTAGTAAAACTGTATAAACACCATTTTGACATGGAGTTCAGATATCCGAAGCATTATAAAACAAAAACAGGCAATTTGAGTTTTCAGTAAATTTGACCAAGCAACATTATCAAGAGTCCACTTTGAGGTGTAGATAACACAGATGGCTTCTCTATGCTGAATATGCTAACTGGAATTTACTAAATGTCTATTTGACATTATGCTTTGTGATTTAGATACAGCTCTGTTTGCAAAGATACTTGAATAATATTTAAATGGTCAATTTAATCAACCTTCAATTTGTTTGTTACATAGACCTTAAACCAGCAACTCAACTTAGCTTTTTTTCCCTGGTACCTGGAAGAGTACCTAACAGAGAGTAGGCACTTAAGAGTTACTGAATGGATGGATGGATGGAAGGATGGATTCAATTTGAAGTCATGTAGACAAATTCAAAGTTTTATTTATGTCAGCATGTTATTGTAAATTCAAAGCTGGTTTTATATGTATAAGCTAAACCAGTGTTAATTCATTTCCATAGAAGTTAGGTCATAGAAAAATGTATAAAACATATACTTTTATCAGTTCAGTCCTGTTTTTTGGCAAAGATGATATGAGGGAGATGAGAAACAAGACCCTGTGATTTGACAGAATACTTTTCTAAAATTTGTACAGTATAGTCATCTTATAGATGTAGTTGAGGGAACATACTACAACTCTTTTTATTCTGCATTATCCATCTCCTTTGAAACTGAATGTCCCTAAATATTCCCATTTTGGCACTGGTCCAAAAAGAGAGTTGTCATGTCAACTTTAAGCCAATATACTATGTTAAGAATGTCATCAGATATTTGACCACAATTTCATGTGTCTATAGTGATGTGAATGTGACACCTCTTAACTTACTTGCAATCATCTATTACTCTGGAACACGCAGCTTCATAAAGTCCTGAATTAATCTTCAGGGAGAAGAATGCCTAATAAAGAGCACAATAATGTGCAGCAGCTCTGGCAATAAATTTGATGAAAGGTTTCCTGAAAGCCACAGCAAAGGGTAAATGAGTCCACTTATTAGTTCTGTGTTGGTGTTATTTATGTTCTGTGACCCACAGGGAGATGAGAGGTTTTATTTTGCTGCCGGGGCAGCCTTCCCAGGGCTTCAGCATGCTGGCACTTTGGGACCAATGTTTGTATACTGAGTGGGAAAATGTTTCGTCTTGGGGAATGTCCTTTCTTCAAAAAACAGAATTTTGCAGAGTGTTTTGTTGTTGTTATTGTTGTTTTGATTTGGTTTGTTTTTTAAATTTTAATCGTAGGCTCCTAGAGTTTGGGAACCATGTTGTATTTTGGTGGCTTGGGGGTTTTGGACAGAGTTATAAGGGAAAATGAGCTTATCACACATGGGACTTGTAATGATTCTCTGTGAAGAATATTTGAGGAGTAGAGAATCAAAGTGTATAAAGTGTAAGTTTTGTTAGATATCTTTCCTAGAATATTCTGTCTGGTTTTATATCACTTCAATGTATGATGACTGTAGAAAGTGTGCCATTTATTTTTACTAATGTCCGTTGGGTATTGTGTATTCAAAATTTGAATTTATGTTTTACAGTTAATTTTTTTGTATATTTTTTGCCTCTGAGTCCTTGTGGTATTTTTATTTTTTATTCAAACAGAAAGTCACAAAAATTATAATCATCCTCATCAGTTCACTCAATCTCATGTAATTAGTTTTTTTTTTCATCTTGATCTTTTGTTAACACTTTTATGAATTCATCACTTTTCCATTAGAGTTCTGAAAATGCTTATTCATTCAGTTCACCAGTATAGTCAGTTACCAGAAACCTGTACTTGTCAGAGTCTTTTCCATGAATTCCTTGAAGATGAAACCCTTTTATAATAGGAATATTTTTGCAGAAGCATCAGAGTACACCCAGAACTGTCTATAAATGACAAAAGACTTAAAAATGACCACAGTTAAAGATTTGATGAAAGTGCATAATAATGCAATTGACAAGGAAATTTAGTTATTTCTGAGATATACATTTTAAAGTAATAACTAGAATTATGACTTATAGCATTATACCAGAACATATAACATTTTTAGAAATTTCATGTAATGTCTGAAACATTTATATTAACATATTTCCATACAACTAACCCAAAGAAAGTTCAGTATTAGTTGTTTTTATGTTTGTTTGTTTTTTATACTGCAGGTTCTTATTAGTCATGAATTTTATACACATCAGTGTATACATGTCAATCCCAATTGCCCAATTCAGCACACCACCATCCCCACCCCATGGTGGTTTGTCCCCCTTGGTGTCCATATGTTTGTTCTCTACATCTGTGTCTCAACTTATGCCCTGCAAACAGGTTAATCTGTACCATGTTTCTAGGTTCCACACACATGCGTTAATATAGGATATTTGTTTTTCTCTTTCTGACTTACTTCACTGTGTATGACATTCTCTAGATCCATCCACATCTCTACGAGTGACCCAATTTCATTCCTTTTTATGGCTGAGTAATATTCCCTTGTATATATGTACCACATCTTCTTTATCCATTCGTCTGCTGATGGGCATTTAGGTTGCTTCCACAACCTGGCTATTGTAAATAGTGCTGCAATGAACATTGGGGTGCATGTGTCTTTTTGAATTATGGTTTTCTCTGGGCCAGTAGTGGGATTGCTGTAATGTTCATTGCTGTAATGTTCATTGCTGCAATGAACATTGGGGTGCATGTGTCTTTTTGAATTATGGTTTTCTCTGCCCAGTAGTGGGATTGCTGGGTCATATGGTAATTCTATTTGTAGTTTTTTAAGGAACCTCCATACAGTTCTCCATAGTGGCTGTATCAATTTACATTCTCACCAACAGTGCAAGAGGGTTCGCTTTTCTCCACACCCTCTCCAGCCTTTATTGTTGGTAGATTTTCTGATGCTGCCCATTCTACCTGGTGTGAGGTGATACCTCATGGTAGTTTTGATTTGCATTTCTCTAATAATTAGTGATGTTGAGCAGCTTTTCATGTGCTTCTTGGCCATCTGTATGTCTTCTTTGGAGAAATGTCGATTTAGGTCTTCTGCCCATTTTTGGATTGGGTTGTTTGTTTCTTTAATATTGAGCTGCATGAGCTGTTTATATATTTTGGAGATTAATCCTTTGTCCATTGATTTATTTGTAAATATTTTCTCCCATTCTGAGGGTTGTCTTTTGGTCTTGTTTATGGTTTCCTTTGCTGTGCAAAAGCTTTGAAGTTTCATTAGGTCCCATTTGTTTATTTTTGTTTTTATTTCCATTACTCTAGGAGATGGATCAAAAAAGATCTTGCTGTGATTTATGTCAAAGGGTGTTCTTCCTATGTTTTGCTCTAAGAGTTTGATAGTGTCTGGTCTTACATTTAGGTCTCGAATCCATTTTTTTTTTGCGGTACGCGGGCCTCTCACTGTTGTGGCCTCTCCCATTGCGGAGCACAGGCTCCGGATGTGCAGGCTCAGCGGCCATGGCTCATGGGCCCAGCCGCTCCATGGCATGTGGGATCTTCCTGGACCGGGGCACGAACCTGTGTCCCCTGCATCGGTAGGCGGACTCTCAACCACTGCGCCACCAGGGAAGCCCTCAAATCCATTTTGAGTTTATTTTTGTGTATGGTGTTAGGGAGTGTTCTAATTTCATTCTTTTACATGTAGCTGTCCAGTTTTCCCAGCACCACTTATTGAAGAGGCTGTCTTTTCTCCATTGTATATCTTTGCCTCCTTTGTCATAGATTAGTTGACCATAGGTGCGTGGATTTATCTCTAGGCTTTCTGTCTTGTTCCATTGATCTGTGTTTCTGTTTTTGTGCCAGTACCATATTGTCTTGATTATTGTAGCTTTGTAGTATAGTCTGAAGTCAGGGAATCTGATTCCTCCAGCTCCATTGTTTTTCCTCAAGACTGCTTTGGCTATTCGGGGTCTTTTGTGTCTCCATACAAATTTTAAGATGATTTGTTCTAGTTCCGTAAAAAATGCCATTGGTAATTTGATAGGGATTGCATTGAATCTGTAGATTGCTTTGGGTAGTAGAGTCATTTTCACAGTATTGATTCTTCCAATCCAAGAACATGGTATATCTCTCCATCTGTTGGTATCATCTTTAATTTCCTTCATCAGTGTCTTATAGTTTTCTGCATATAGGTTTTTTGTCTCCCTAGGTAGGTTGATTCCTAGGGATTTTATTCTTTTTGTTGCAGTGGTAAATGGGAGTGTTTCCATAATTTCTCTCTCAGATTTTTCATCATTAGTGTATAGGAATGCAAGAGATTTCTGTTCATTAATTTTGTATCCTACAACTTTACCAAATTCATTGATTAGCTCTAGTAGTTTTCTGGTGGCATTTTTACGATTCTCTATGTATAGTATCATGTCATCTGCAAACAGTGGCAGTTTTACTTCTTCTTTTCCAATTTGTATTCCTTTTATTTTTTTTCTTCTCTGATTGCCATGGCTAGAACTTCCAAAACTATGGTGAATAATAGTGGTGAGAGTGGACATCCTTGTCTTGTTCCTGATCTTAGAGGAAATGCTTTCAGTCTTTCACCATTGAGAATGATGTTTGCTGTGTGTTTGTCATATATGGCCTTTATTGTGTTGAGTTAGGTTCCCTCTATGCCCACTTTCTGGAGAGTTTTTATCATAAATGGGTGTTGAATTTTGTCAAAAGCTTTTTCTGCATCTATTGAGATGATCATATGGTTTTTATTCTTCAATTTGTTAATATGGTTTGCGCAATTGATCGGTTTGCTTATATTAAAGAAACCTTGCATCCCTGGGATAAATCCCACTTGATTGTGGTGTATGATCCTTTCAGTGTGTTGTTGGATTCTGTTTGCTAGTATTTTGTTGAGGATTTTTGCATCTATATTTACCAGTGATATTGGTCTGTACTTTTCTTTTTTTGTAGTATCTTTATCTAGTTTCGGTATGAGGGTGATGGTGGCCTCATAGAATGAGTTTGGGAGTGTTCCTTCCTCTGCAATTTTTTGGAAGAGTTTGAGAAGGATAGGTGTTAGCTCTTCTCTAAATGTTTGATAGAATTCACCTGAGAAGCCATCTGTTCCTGGACTTTTGTTTGTTGGAAGATTTTTTATCACAGTTTCAATTTCATTGCTTGTGATTGGCCTGTTCATATTTTCTGTTTCTTCCTGGTTCACTCTTGGAAGGTTATTCCTTTCTAAGAATTTGTCCATTTCTTCCAGGTTGTCCATTTTCTTGGCATAGAGTTGCTTGTAGTAGTCTCTTAGGATGTGTTGTATTTCTGCGATGTCTGTTGTAACTTCTCCTTTCTGATTTCTAATTTTATTGAGCTGAGTCCTCTCCCACTTTTTCTTGATGAATCTGGCTAATGGTTTATCAATTTTGTTTATCTTCTCAAAGAACCAGCTTTTAGATTTATTGATCTTTGCTATTGTTTTCTTTGTTTCTATTTCATTTATTTCTGCTCTGATCTTTATGATTTCTTTCCTTCTGCCTACTTTGGGTTTTGTTTGTTCTTCGTTCTCTAGTTCCTTTAGGTGTAAGGTTACATTGTTTATGTGAGATTTTTCTTGTTTCTTGACGTAGGCTTGTATAGCTATAAACTTCCCTCTTAGAACTACTTTTGCTGCATCCCATAGCTTTTGGATCATCGTGTTTTCATTGTCATTTGTCTCCAGGTATTTTTTTATTTCCTCTTTGATTTTTCAGTGATCTCTTGTTTATTTAATAACGTATTGTTTAGCCTCCATGTGTTTGTGTTTTTTATGTTTTTTTCCCTGTAATTCACTTCTAATCTTATATCATTGTGGTCAGAAAAGATGCTTGATATGATTTCAATTTTCTTAAGTTTACCGAGGCCTGATTTGTGACCCAAGATGTGATCTATCCTCTAGAATGTTCCGTGTGCACTTGAGAAGAAAGTGTAATCTGCTTTTTCAGGATGGAATATCCTATAAATATCAATTAAATCTATCTGGTCTATTGTGTCATTTAAAGCTTCTCTTTCCTTATTAATTTTCTCTTTGGATCATCTGTCCATTGGTGTACGTGAGGTGTTAAAGTCCCCCACTATTATTGTGTTACTGTCGATTTCCTCTTTTATAGCTGTTAGCAGTTGCCTTATGTATTGAGGTACTCCTATGTTGGGTGCATATATATTTATAACTGCTATATATTCTTCTAGGATTGATCCCTTGATCATCATGTAGTGTCCTTCCTTGTCTCTTGTAACATTCTTTATTTTAAAGTCTATTTTATCTGATATGAGTATAGCTACTCCAGCCTTCTTTTGATTTCCATTTGCATGGAATATCTTTTTCCATCCCCTCACTTTCAGTCTGTATGTGTCCCTAGGTCTGAAGTGAGTCTCTTGTAGACAGCATATATATGGGTCTTGTTTTTTTTTTTTTTTTGGCAGTACGCAGGCCTCTCACTGTTGTGGCCTCTCCCGTTGCAGAGCACAGGCTCCGGACGGGCAGGCTCAGCGGCCATGGCTCACGGGCCCAGCCGCTCCATGGCATGTGGGATCTTTCCAGACCGGGGCACGAACCCGCGTCCTCTGTATCGACAGGCGGACTCTCAACCACTGCGCCACCAGGGAAGCCCTATGGGTCTTGTTTTTGAATCTATTCAGCATGCTTGTGTTTTTTGGTTGGAGCATTTAATCCATTCACGTTTACGGTAATTATCGATATGTATGTTCCTATGACCATTTTCTTAATAGTTTTGGGTTTGTTTTTGTAGGTCCTTTTCTTGTCTTGTGTTTCCCACTTAGAGAAGTTCCTTTACATTTGTTGTAGAGCTGGTTTGGTGGTGCTGAATTCTCTTAGCTTTTGCTTGTCTGTAAAGCTTTTGATTTCTCCATCGAATCTGAATGAGATCCTTGCAGGGTAGAGTAATCTTGGTTGTAGGTTCTTCCCTTTCATCACTTTAAGTATATCATGCCACTCCCTTCTGGCTTGTAGAGTTTCTGCTGAGAAATCACCTGTTAACCTTATGGGAGTTCCCTTGTATGTTATTTGTCGTTTTTCCCTTGCTGCTTTCAATAATTTTTCTTTGTCTTTAAGTTTTGCCAATTTGATTACTATGTGTCTCGGAGTGTTTCTCCTTGGGTTTATCCTGTATGGGACTTGCTGCACTTCCTGGACTTGGGTGGCTATTTCCTTTCCCATGTTCGGGAAGTTTTCAACTGTAATCTCTTCAAATGTTTTCTCTGGTCCTTTCTCTCTCTCTTCTCCTTCTTGTACCACCATAATGCGAATGTTGTTGTGTTTAATGTTGTCCCAGAGGTCTCTTAGGCTGTATTCATTTCTTTCCATTCTTTTTTCTTTAGTGTGTTCCGCAGCAGTGAATTCCACCATTCTGTCTTCCAGGTCACTTATCCGTTCTTCTGCCTCAGTTATTCTGCTCTTGATTCCTTCTACTGTAGTTTTCATTTCAGTATTGTATTGCTTATCTCTGTTTGTTTGTTCTTTAATTCTTCTAGGTCTTTGTTAAACATTTCTTGCATCTTCTCGATCTTTGCCACCATTCTTTTCCCGAGGTCCTGGATCATCTTCACTATCATTATTCTGAATTATTTTCCTGGAAGTTTGCCTATCTCTACTTCATTTAGTTGTTTTTCTGGGGTTTTATCTTGTTCCTTCATCTTGTATATAGCCCTCTGCCTTTTCATCTTGTCTATCTTTCTGTGAATGTGGTTTTTGTTCCACAGGCTGCAGGATTGTAGTTCTTCTTGCTTCTTCTGTCTGCACTCTGTTGGATGATGCTATCTAATACAGTTAATTTTTGATTGGATTCTTTTCAGATTTGAGTTGAAGGAATGACTATGGTTTATTGCTCTTTATGTTCATAATTGAATTCTTTTCATGGGACAGTTGAAGAAGGACAAAATGACCTAGGAGAACTTTGGCTTTACATCCCTTATCCCTTTAAGAATTTTGCATTTATCATTTTTCTTCATCCCCAAACCCATAAATACCTAGGGTCCTTAATACCACTCCCTGAACGTTGTGTTCTTTCTTTTCATTATTGTCAGCACTGCCTTCAGCTGATCTTTTTGGGTTTCTCTTATTGATGTTGTTCTTGCTGTTAGCACTTTTGACAAAATAAAGAAGATGATGCCTACTGGGGCTTTTCCTGAGTATTTGAACTTGTATTTTATGATATTATTTTTCTCTTTTGATATTACATTTAATTATGTAGCATTCTGAACTCCAGAGTTGGGGGTGGGGAGAGAAGAGACAGAGTGATGAAGAGCATATGGTTATTACTGTTTAATCATTATGGGTCAAGTTTTCATTTTGCATTTATCCCCTATATCTCCTATATGTCCCTGTATTAACTTAAGCTGGTGAAATCACAGAAGCTAATCACATAACTCAGACAAAAAATATTCAGTGCTATTTAATTCAAAATATAATTCAAGTGAAAGATCATTCATGGAAAGTTTGAAAATGAAATATATTCTCCTACTCTAGAATAAACACTTGGGGTTGTGAGAATTAAAAAAATAAAAGAAAGAAGGGTGTACAACCTAAAGAAAGAATTTACTCAGGCTCTGAGTAAATTCAGTGTTTTATTATTACAAAATTCTAGAATTTAAATGTGTTTCTCTCCATGGAAGTAAATAAAGCTCTCTTCAAACTTAAATTTATTGACATTTACTGACTCAATTAGCAAATGTGTATTTAATGCCAGTTTGTATAAGGCACTGTTCTAAATAATACAGAGGAGAATAATTCATGGCCTTCTGCTCTCAAGAGGTTTACGGTCTGTAAACATAGGAAAAAACAATCTTAATATGAAGTAAAATTAAATATAGGTTTAAACAGGATTAGTTGCATAAGCAATTTTCTATGAAAAATGCAAGGAAATGAGGAATTCATTATGAAAGTAGAGACTAGTAAAGACATTCAAGAGCAGTTATGTATGAAACTGAAAAATAAGTAGTTTGTTAATTCAACAAGTGAAAAGATGGAAGAAGATCATTTCTTTCTGGAGTGAATAGAAGAGGCACAGAGGTGAAAATACATATCATGTTTGAGTAGATACAAGTGGATCCTTTGAGAAGATTTGATGGGACTAGCAACCAGTTAGCACTTTGGCAGTGAAAGGAAAGTGAGAGATAAAACCTTGTTTTGAGGATAGAAATTGAGTCAAGAGAAGGATTTCCAGAGTAAATGAAAGAATTGACTATTAATTGGTGTACTGGGAAGAGGGAACCAGCTGTTGACTGTTGTAGTATCACTTTATGTTTTATTGCATTGACATAAGTGTTCAGTATTGAAGGGAGACAGCATTTCTATAATATCACTGTTCTTAAGAAAAATTATCTGAAGAATAAATTAGTTGGGGAATAAGGAAAGGACTGAGTCTTTGAAATGGACAATGGCCTCCTATCTGGTTCAGGAAAGAAATTGTTTTATTGATATTTTCTATAGCAAGTTCTTCATAGTAGTCACATGGGGTGGGTGGGAGGAATATTAGGTTAAGGAAATATATTTGTAGATCTCTGGATTCAGCAAGATTAAGTGTCTTATTACTGCTGCTTGTGGCCCTGTCTTTAATATATAGTAGCACTGAATCTCCTAGAGATGTATGTTCAGTGCAGGATCCTCTAAGTAGAATTTCAGTAGACATTGTTTTCTGCATAGCATCTCACAGAACAAGTGTTCCACAAGAGAATACTTCTGGGAAACATGGCCTTATATAAACAATTAAAGAAAAAAACCTACCTAAGAGATTTACTAACTCTATGATAGTCTCCAGCTTGAAAGTTTCATTCAAAAAACATAATGTGCACAATACTTTAATTCATACCTTGAAGTTAACAGATTATCTTTTGCATTGCCCATTTTATGGCTAACAGGTGTTAACACTTTTACTATATTCATGCAGCTTAAAGCTCTTGAAGAAGAGTTGGAAGTAAAATGATTAAAGTTTTCAGTTCTGCAAAATTAGATGGCTCCCTGGTGGGACTCATTTCCAAAGAGACTGGGTCTCTAGAATGTTATATTTCTAGCAAATTAGAAACATCCAGGCAAAAGCTCATGAAACTGAAAAATTGTAGGAGGAAGAAGATGGAGAATGTTTACTTAGAATTCGTATTTCTAAGTCTGTTGTGTGTAGCAAAGGAAACTGCTTTTTTTTTAACATCTTTAATGGAGTATAATTGCTTTACAATGGTGTGTTACTTTCTGCTTTATAAATAAAGTGAATCAGCTATACATATACATATATCCCCATATCTCCTCCCTCTTGCATCTCCCTCCAGCCCTCCCTATACCACCCCTCTAGGTGGACACAAAGCAGAGCTGATCTCCCTGTGCTACGTGGCTGCTTCCCACTTGCTATCTATTTTTACATTTGGTAGTGTATATATGTCCATGCCACTCTCTCACTTTGTCGCAGCTTACCCTTCCCTTTCCCCATGTCCTCAAGTCCATTCTCTACGTCAGCATCTTTATTCCTGTCCTGCCCCTAGGTTCTTCATAACCATTTTTATTTTAGATTCCATATATATGTGTTAGCATACGGTATCTGTTTTTCTCTTTCTGAATTACTTCACTCTGTATGACAGTCTCTAGGTCCATCCACCTCACTAGAAATAACTCAATTTTGTTTCTTTTTATGGCTCAGTAATATTCCATTGTGTATATGTGCCACATCTTATTTATCCATTCATCTGTCGATGGACACTTAGGTTGCTTCCATCTCCTGGCTATTGTAAATAGAGCTGCAATGAACATTGTGGTATATGACTCTTTTTGAATTACGGTTTTCTCAGGGTATATGTCCAGTAGTGGGATTGCTGGGTCATATGGTAGTTCCTATTTTTACTTTTTTAAGGAACCTCCATACTGTTCTCCATATTGGCTGTATCAATTTACATTCCCACCAACAGTGCAAGTGGGTTCTCTTTTCTTCACACCCTCGCTGGCATTTATTGTTGGTAGATTTTTTGATGATGGCCATTCTGACTGGTGTGAGGTGATACCTCATTGTAGTTTTGTTGCATTTCTCTAAGGATTAGTGATGATGAATATCCTTTAATGTGTTTGTTGGCAATCTGTATATCTTCTTTGGAGAAATGTCTATTTAGGTCTTCTGCCCATTTGTGGATTGGGTTGTTTGTTTTTTTGTTATGGAGCTGCATGAGCTGCTTGTAAATTTTGGAGATTAATCCTTTGTCAGTTGCTTCATTTGCAAATATTTTCTCCCATTCTGAGGGTTGCCTTTTGCCTTGTTTATGGTTTCCTTTGCTGTGCAAAAGCTTTTAAGTTTCATTAGGTCCCATTTGTTTATTTATGTTTTTATTTCCATTTCTCTAGGAGGTGGGTCAAAAAGGATCTTGCTGTGATTTATGTCATAGAGTGTTTTGCCTATGTTTTCCTCTAGGAGTTTAATAGTGTCTGGGCTTATATTTAGGTCTTTAATCCATTTTGAGTTTATTGTTGTGTATGGTGTTAGGGAGTGTTCTAATCTCATACTTTTACATGTAGCTGTCCAGTTTACCCAGCACCACTTATTGAAGAGGCTGTCTTTTCTCTATTGTATATGCTTGCCTCCTTTATCAAAAATAAGGTGACAATATGTGCGTGGGTTTATCTCTGGGCTTCCTATCCTGTTCCATTGATCTATATTTCTCTTCTTGTGCCAGTACCGTACTGTCTTGATGACTGTAGTATAGTCTGAAGTCCGGGAGCCTGATTCCTCCAGTTCCATTTTTCTTTCTCAAGATTGCTTTGGCTATTTGGGGTCTTTTGTGTTTCCATACAAATTGTGAAATTTTTTGTTCTAGATCTGTGAAAAATGCCAGTGGTAGTTTCATAGGGATTGCATTGAATCTGTAGATTGCTTTGGGTAGTATAATCATTTCCACAATGCTGATTCTTACAGTCCAAGAACGTTGTATATCTCTCCAACTGCTTGGATCATCTTTAATTTCCTTCATCAGTGTCTTACAGTTTTCTGCATACAGGTCTTTTGTCTCCTTAGGTAGGTTTATTCCTAGGTATTTTATTCTTTTTGTTGTAATGGTAAATGGGAGTATTTCCTTAATTTCTCTTTCAGAGTTTCATCATTAGTGTATAGGAATGCAAGAGATTTCTGTGCATTCATTTTGTATCCTGCTACTTTACCAAATTCATTGGTTAGCTCTAGTCATTTTCTGGTAGCATCTTTAGGATCCTCTGTATATAGTATCATGTCATCTGGAAACAGTGACTGCTTTACTTCTTCTTTTCTGATTTGTATTCCGTTTATTTCTTTTTCTTCTCTGATTGCTGTGGCTAAAACTTCCAAAACTATGTTGAATAGTAGTGTTGAGAGTGGACAACCTTGTCTTGACTGATCTTAGTGGAAATGGTTTCACTTTTTCACCTTTGAGGACAATGTTGGATGTGGGTTTTTCATATATGGCCTTTGTTATGTTGAGGAAAGTTCCCTCTATGCCTACTTTCTCGGGGCTTTTCATCATAAATTGGTGTTGAATTTTGTCGAAAGCTTTTTATGCATCTATTCAGATGATCATATGGATTTTCTCCTTCAATTTGTTACTATGGTTTATCACTTTGATTTGCGTATATTGAAGAATCCTTGCATTCCTGGGATAAACCCTACTTGATCATGTTGTGTGATCCTTTTAATGTGCTGTTGGATTCTGTTTGCTAGTATTTTGTTGAGGATTTTTACGTCTATGTTCATCAGTGATATTGGCCTGTAGTTTTCTTTCTTTGTGACATCTTTGTCTGGTTTTGTTATCAGGGCGATGGTGGCCTCGTAGAATGAGTTTGGGAGTATTCCTCCTTGTGCTATATTTTGGAAGATTTTGGGAAGGATAGGTGTTAGCTCTTCTCTCAATGTTTGATAGAATTCGCCTGTGAAGCCATCTGGTCCTGGGCTTTCTTTTGTTGGAAGATTTTTAGTCACAGTCTCAATTTCAGTGCTATGATTGGTGTGTCTATATTTTCTATTTCTTCCTGTTTCAGTCTCCGAAGGTTTTGCTTTTCTAAGTATCTGTCCATTTCTTCCAGGTTGTCCATTTTATTGGCATATAGTTGCTTCTAGTGATCTCTCATGATCCTGTGTGTTTCTGCAGTGTCAGTTGTTACTTCTCCTTTTTCAGTTCTAATTCTATTGATCTGAGCCTTCTCCCTTTGTTTCTTGATGAGTCTGGCTAAAGGTTTATCAAATTTGTTTACCTTCTCAAAGAACCAGCTTTTAATTTTATTGATCTTTGCTATATCATTTCCTTCATTTCTTGTTCATTTATTTCTGATCTGACCTTTATGATTTCTTTCCTTCTGCTAACTTTGGGGTTTTTTAGTTCTTCTTCCTCTAATTGCTTTAGGCATAAGGATAGGTTGTTTATTTGAGATGTTTCTTGTTTCTTGAGGTAGGTTTGTATTGCTATAAACTTCCCTCAGAACTACTTTTGCTTCGTCCCATAGGTTTTCAGCTGTTCTGTTTTCATTGTCATTTGTCTCTAGGTATTTTTTGATTTCTTCAGTGATCTCTTGGTTATTAAGTCGTGTATTGTTTAGTCTCCATGTGTTTGTATTTTTTACAGATATTTTTCCTGTAGTTGATATCTAGTCTCATAGCGTTGTGGTCGGAAAAGATACTTGATACGATTTCAATTCTCTTGAATTTACCAAGGCTTGATTTGTGACCCAAGATATGATCTCTCCTGTAGAAAGTCCAAGAGCACTTGAGAAAAAAGTGTATTCTGATGTTTTTGGATGGAATGTCCTATAAATATCAATTAAGTCCATCTTGTTTAATGTATCATTTAAAGCTTGTGTTGACTTATTTATTTTCATTTTGGTTGACCTTTCCATTGGTGAAAGTGGGGTGTTAAAGTCCCCTACTCTGACTGTGTTACCGTCGATTTCTCCTTTTATGGCTGTTAGCATTTGCCTTATGTATTGAGGTGCTACTATGTTGGGTGCATAAATACTTACAATTGTTATATCTTCTTCTTGGATTGATCTCTTGATCATTATGTAGTGTCCTTTTTTGTCCCTTTAATAGTCTTTGTTTTAAAGTCTATTTTGTCTGATATGAGAATTGCTACTCCAGCTTTCTTTTGATTTCCATTTGCATGGAATATCTTTTTCCATCCCCTCACTTTCAGTCTTTATGTGTCCTTAGGTCTGAAGTGGATCTCTTGTAGACAGCATATATACGGGTCTTCTTTTTGTATCCGTTCAGCCAGTCTATGTCTTTTGGTTGGAGCATTTAATCCATTTACATTTAAGGTAATTATCGATATGTATGTTCCTATTACCATTTTCTTTTTGTTTTGGGTTTGTTATTGTAGGTCTTTTCCTTCTCTTGTGTTTCCTTTCTAGGGAAGTTCCTTTAGCAGTTGTTATAAAGCTGGTTTGGTGGTGCTGAGTTCTCTTAGCTTTTGCTTGTCTGTAAAAGTTTTAATTTCTCCGTCAAATCTGAATGAGATCCTTGCTGGATAGAGTAATCTTGGTTGTAGGTTTTTCTCCTGAATCACTTTAAATATGTCCTGCCACTTCCTTCTGGCTTGCAGAATTTCTGCTGAAAGATGAGCTGTTAACCTTATGGGGGTTCCCTTGTGTTTTATTTGTTGTTCTTCCCTTGCTGCTTTTAATATGTTTTCTTTGTATTTAATTTTTGATAGTTTGATTAATATGTGTCTTGGCATCTTTCTCCTTGGATTTATCCTGTATGGGACTCTCTGTGCTTCCTAGACTTGATTAACTATTTCCTTTCCTGTATTAGGGAAGTTTTCACCTATAGTCTCTTTAAATATTTTCACAGTCCCTTTCTTTTTCTCTTCTTTTTCTGGGACCCCTATAATTTGAATGTTGGTGCATTTAATGTTGGCCCAGAGGTCTCTGAGACTGTCCTCCATTCTCTTCATTCTTTTTTCTTTCTTCTGCTCTTCAGTACTTATTTCCACTATTTTATCTTCCAGGTCACTTATCTGTTCTTCTGCCTCAGTTATTCTGCTATTGATTCCTTCTAGAGAATTTTTAATTTCATTTATTGTGTTGTTCATCATTGTTTGTTTGCTCTTTAGTTCTTCTGCTTCCTTGTTAAACATTTCTTGTATTTTCTCCATTCTGTTACCAAAATTTTGGATCATCATTGCTATCACTATTCTGAATTCTTTTTCACGTAGATTGCCTGTTTCCTCTTCATTTGTTTGGTCTGGTGGGGTTTTTCCTTGTGCCTTCATCTGCTGTGTGTTTCTCTGTCTTCTCATTTTGCTTAACTTACTGTGTTTGGAGTCTTCTTTTCACTGGCTGCATGTTTCTAGTTCCCATTGTTTTTGGTGTCTGTCCCCAGTGGCTAAGTTTGGTTCAGTGGGTTGTGCAGGACTCCTGGTGGAGGGGACTAGTGCGTGTGTTCTGGTGGATGAGGCTGGATCTTTTCTTATGGTGGGCAGGACTGCATCTGGTGGTGTGTTTTGGGGTGTCTGTGACCTTATTATGAGTTTAGGCAGCCTGTCTGCTAATGGGTCGAGTTGTGTTCCTCTCCTGCTAGTTGTTTGGCATAGGGTGTCCATCGCTGTAGCTTGCTAGTCATTGAGTGGAGCTGGGTCTTAGCATTGAGATGGAGATCTCTGGGAGAGTTTTCACTGTTTGATGTTACATGGAGCCGGGAGGTCTCTGGCGGACCAATTTTCTGAACTCAGCTCTCTCACCCCAGAGGCACAGGCCTGACTTCTGGCTGGAGCACCAAGACCCTGTCATCCACAAGGCTCGGAAGAAAAGGGAGACAAAAAAGAAAGAAAAAGAGAATAATATAAAATAATTAAAAAAATAATTATTAAAAATTTAAAAAATTAAAAAGTAATAAAAAAAGAAAAGAGAAAGAAATAAGAGAGCAACCAAACCCGTAAACAAATCCACCAGTGGTAACAAGCACTAAAATCTATACTAAAAAAACAAACAAAAAAGTACAGACAGAACCCTAGGACAAATGGTAAAAGCAAAGCTATATAGACAAAATCACACAAAGAAGTATACAAATATACACTCACAAAAAGAGAAAAAGTAGAAAAAAATATATATCATTGCTCCCAAAGTCCACCACCTCAATTTTGGGATGATTCATTGTCTGTTCAGGTATTCCAGAGATGCAGGGTACATCAAGTTGACTGTGGAGATTTAATCCGCTGCTCCTGAGGCTGCTGGGAGAGATTTTCCTTTCTCTTTTTTGTTCACACAGCTTCTGGGGTTCAGCTTTGGATTTGGCCCCGCCTCTGTGTGTAAGTCACCTGAGAGCGTGGCGGGGGGAAGGGAGCGGTATGGAATGTGAGGCGAGCCTGCGGCGGCAGAGGCCGGCGTGACGTTGCACCAGCCTGAGGCACACCGTGCATTCTTCCGGGGAAGTTGTCCCTGGATCACGGGACCCTGGCAGCGGCGGGCTGCACAGGCTCCCGGGAGGGGAGGTGTGGATAGTGACCTGTGCTTGCACACAGGCTTCTTGGTGGCAGCAGCAGCAGCCTTAGCATCTCATGCCTGTCTCTGGTGTCTGAGCTGATAGCCGTAGCTCACTCCCATCTCTGGAGCTTCTTTAGGCGTTGCTCTTAGTCCCCTCTCCTCGTGCACCCCAAAACAATGGTCTCTTGCCTCTTAGGCAGATCCAGAGTTTTTCCCAGACTCCCTCCCGGCTAGCTGTGGCACACTAGCCCCTTCAGGCTGTGTTCATGCAGCCAACCCCAGTCCTCTTCCTGGGATCTGACATCTGAGGCCGGAGCCTCAGCTCCCAGCCCCCACCAGTCCTGGCTGGAGGGTGAGCAGACAAGCCTCTCAGGCTGGTTAGTGCTGGTCGGCACCGATCCTCTGTGCGGGAATCTCTCCGCTTTGCCCTCTGTGTGCCTATTGCTGTGCTCTCCCCCGTGGCTCCGAAGCTTCCCCTCTGCCAACCCCATGCCCACCAGTGAAGGGGCTTCCTAGTGTGTGGAAGCTTTTCGTCCTTCACAGCTCCCTCCCAGAGGTGCAGGTCCCATCCCAATTCTTTTGTCTCTGTTTTTTCTTTTTTCTTTTGCCCTACCCAGGTACGTGGGGAGTTTCTTGCCTTTGGGAGGTCTGAGGTCTTCTGCCAGCCTTCAGTAGGTGTTCTGTAGGAGTTGTTCCACGTGTAGATGTATTTCTGATGTATTTGTGGGGAGGAAGGTGATCTCCATGTCTTACTCTTCTGCCATCTTGAAGGTCTCTGGAACTGTGCTTTTTAAAAAGTCTCTACTTGTGCTGTCCTTGAGTTCTGGTTAGTGTTTCATTTTCTTTAGATCTCTGTAGTTTTCAGCTGCTGTAGTTTTGGTTAGGTTTAGCAGAGAGTAGTGTGTCATCAAAATGATAGATTGTTTAGTTAAGTTATTGCTTTTGATGTATGTTAAGATGTATAAGATTTCTTTAACAAGAAGATAGTATAACAGAAGACAATGTATGTCTACTTTCAATGCTCCCAGCAAACAGTTGGATAGGAAGTCCACCGTGGAAACTGAGGTCACAGGGTATTTTAAATGACTGCTTTTTGGCATGTTGAAGAGTTTGATATCAGTCAATCTGCCTAGTGGGGCTCATATACCAGAAATTTAACTTTATCTTGAAACCAAAAAGCCTAGCCATAGCTACTTTCTGGGATGCTAATATATGTAATAATAAGGCCTTGCACACCATCCTTGCTGCAAATAAATTAAGATAATGGATGAAAATTTGCTCATTAAAACCATAGCTCACCAGTATCATCACTCATTGTTCAGAGATGTTAAGTTACACAAGTGAAGATGCTCCTCTTAATGGCTTAGGACTGTACTATCTTCTTCAGCACTACAGTCAGAAGTATTGTTTAGAGGATGAAACCTCATACAGAGTAAATATTCATTCCTGAATATATGAAGAAAGAAAGGGAGGAAATAAGGGAAGGAGGAAAGGGTAGTGAGGAGGGAGGATAAAGAGAGAAACAGAGACACAGAGAGACAAAGAGAGAGAATGCATGAGATTAATTTTGCACAGTTCATGCAATGACCCTTCAATGATGGTTCTATGTGATTGAACCAGATTTAACTTTCCTAGGTGTATAAGAAAATGTATGTCATTAAATTCAAGCAACATAATTTCCATTATAAAAGAAGGACATGAGGACAGAGAGCCCTTGACAACATGTTAGCATAACACAGGAAAGAAAGATTCAAAAAATTTGCAGAATAATTCACTACATAAACCATGGTACCAATCAAGATTAATGCTCTGGAAGATTAATATTCTTGTACATATACATACAGAGTTGTCCTGCTCAGAGCAGCTTGCACTTAGAGATATAAGGTCTTAAATTAGAAACATTTTGGGTAGAAAATGGTTTGTAACTCTTGGAATCATGGTCTAATAAATTCATAAAAATATCTAGTTACAGATTTCCAATGTATTCTTTGGGAATGGAAATATAAGGCAGAATTAGCATCATTCCAACAAAGTTTGTCTACTCACTTGTAAATAAGAGATATGCCAGTTTCTCCAAAGAAGAAAAAAAATTGAGAGTTTGAAGAACCCAAATGGGCTCTTGCAGGAAATCTTACTGATTGTGCAATATTTGGTGAGAAATTTGGTGCCCTGTTAACAATATGAGAAATGGTGCTATAAATGAGTCCAAACATCCCTCCTATTGAGAGGGTTATTTGATGTTATCTGTCAATTCAAAATTAATTTTCCCCCGTAATGTTCCGTAGATTAGTGGAAATAATTCTTTTAGAATTCAATGTATTGTGTCCTTATCATTGAATCAACAACATATAAATTTACTGAAATACTTGTTATTCCTCACCTTCTTCTTCCCATGCCCTCCCTCTATTTTTCTTTATCCCTCCCCATCCTCCTTTTCCTCTTCCCTCCTCCTTTTCATCTTCATTTTCTTCATTTTATAGTAACTATAGCTACCTTTTTTTGAATATAGACTTTGTTCTAAGTGTTTATAGGTATTCTTCATTGATTCCACAAATACATATTGAGCACTTTTAAGACACAGAATCTTTTCTAGGAAACATCCTTGCTTTCATAGAGCTTACACTTTACTTGAGGAGAGGGATAAACATGTAAAGGAACAAGATAATTATAGATTCTATTAGATGCTGTAAAGGATGTAAACAGGGTGATGAGGTAGTATACCTAGGGGAGAAGTTAAGAAAGACGATCTTGAGGAAGTGACGTTTGGACTGAGATGAAAAAAAAAAAAACATACAAAAATCTGGGGTCAAAGCATTCCAGGCATAAGGTACAATGGAGTTTAGGTTGTTAGAGAGGGAGGCCTGTTTGGTTAGAGCTCACTGAGGAAGAATGACATGAGATGATGGAGATGTAGTCAGGACCTTGATCATTTAGTAATCCTGTAAGCTGAAGTAAGAAATGATCCTCACAGCAAAGGGACTCCATTGAAGTATTCTTTGTAGGGAGGAGATGTGATCTGGTTTGCATTTTAAAATTTGTGGGGAGAATGGATGGTGACGGTCAAGAATGGAATCAGGGAGACCTATTAGGAGGCTGTTGAATTCGTTCAGAGTGCTGTATTGGATTACGATGGTATTAGTACTAGAGATATTGAGAAGTGAACTGATTGGAGACTTGTTTTGGAGCTAAAGCCACAGGATTTGGTACTGCATGGGATGAGGAGAATAAAGGAAAGCAAGGTATTTTAATAGAGAAGGACAAATTTGATTCCATATTAGATCTGTTTCTCTTACTTTAACCTTTGTGCCCTGTTGCCTGTGCTTAGCCATGATGGCTCTATACTTTTTGCAAAGAATGTTGCCTATAGCCTGAAACGGGTCCCCAACCCCCAGGCCACGGACTGGTACTGGTCCGTGGCCTGTTAAGAACCGGGCTGCACAGCAGGAAGTGAGTGGCGAGCAAGCGAGCTAAGCTTCATCTGTATTTACAGCTACTCCCCATTGCTCACCTTACCGCCTGAGCTCCACCTCCTGTCAGATCAGCAGCGCCATTAGATTTTCATAAGAACCTACTGTGAACTGTGCATGTGAGGGACCTAGGTTGTGTGCTCCTTATGAGAATCTAATGCCTGATGATTTGAGGTAGAGCTGAGGCAGTGATGCTAGTGCTGGGGAGCGGCTGCAAATACAGATTATCATCAGCAGAGAGGTTTGACTGCACAGAGACCATAATAAATCAATTGCTTGCAGACTCATATCAAAACCCTGTCAGCGAGTGGCAAGTGAAAACAAGCTCAGGGCTCCCACTGATTCTGCATTATGGTGAATTATATAATTATTTCATTATATATTACAATGTAATAATAATAGAAATAAAGTGCACAATAAATGTAATGCACTTGAATCATCCCGAAACCACCCTCCCTTCCAGTCCCGGTCTGGGGAAAAGTTGTCTTCCACAAAACTCGTCCCTGGTACCAAAAAGGTTGGGGACCGCTGGCCTGAAATATACAGGATAGCCTATTTTCAAGACTCAGACCTGTAAGAGTCCATTCATATAGAGATGAAAAGTTGCACAACACAGAATAACATTTATCTTGTTGGAGGTTTACAGGAACATCATGACCTGACCTACATGGATAGATATAAGAACAAAGGATTCCTACACCAAGAAGTTTGCAACAACTAACCACGCCCCTTCCTCACTTTGCCTTTAAAAGTGCCTTGCTGAAACCCTTCGAGGAGTTCAGGGTTTTGGGGCATGACTCACCCATCTCCTAGCATGGCCCTGGAATAAATCTTTCTGCACTCCAGACTATGACATTTCAGTGTTATTTGGCCTCACTCTGTGTCAGGCACACAAACTTGCATTTGGTAACAGTATTGATGATGAATTCTAGGTTTTCAGCTCGAGGAACTGAAGTTTATGGTGGTATATTTAGTAAACTGTGGGTAACAGTGAGCAAAAAGTTGTTATTGTTGTTTTTGGATGAAAATCAAGAGGGCTTTTTTTGACATATTAGTTTTGGATGGCTATTAAATATCTAAGTGGTGATGTCAAGGAAGCTGTAGTATACATATCTGGATTCAGCATAAAGGTCTGGGTTTTAGATAGAAATTCGAAATCATCAAAATACTAATACTATTTAAAGCCATAATGCTAGATTTGAAGTACCTAGAAAGCAATTAAAGAGGAAAAAGAAGAGAGGAAAGAGAGGAAAACGAAAGAGAAGTATTCGAACCACACCAAGGTTCAAGATTACACAGAGAAGGTTGAGCTCTCAAAGAAGCCTGAGAAGTGTCAAGGCGCTTAATAGATAGTCAAGAAAATGTGGTGTCCCGGAAGTTAAGAGAGGAGAATGCTTCTGGAGGGCATGGTCAGCTGGGTTGAATGCTGCTGACAGGGCAATGTGGAAGTCATTGATAACCTTGACAGTTGTTGTTTTAGTGAAGTTCTGAGTGCAGAATATTGAAATAGATTGACTAGTAAATTAGAGATGATGATGTGAATACATTTAATCCTTGTAACAAACCTGGGGACTATTACCATTTAACAGATGAGAAAATTGAGGCTCAGAGAGATTAAGCAATTCATTAAATGTCACAAGAAATTGAAAGAGGAAGGATCAAAACTAGGGTCTCCCTGACATCAAAGATTCCTGCCCTTAATCACTGCGTATCAAGAATTTAGGTTTAGAGAAGAAAAAGACTCAGGATTTGAATAATTTTGTCTCTTGCATCCATGCTGCTAACGTTCACTTAATAGAATTCACAAGATACCTACTCCAAAATCAAAACAGGTCTTCAAGCTGTCTTTAGGAATTGGAAGGCCTCAAGGGGATGCTGGCATTGTTCAATGTATCAACTTTTATTTCAAAAAAGGCAACCTCTGCTGAGTTGCATTCCCTGCTTGGATGGTGGAAGTAGGCCTGACATTCTATGGTATTGAATTTCCAGTTTTAAGTTCTTTTTGAGACTAGCAAACAGTTATTGACTTCAAGCCTGTGCTAGTACATTACAGAGAATATAAACCTCTGTTTTTTTACAGTTGATATTTCACCTTATGATTTTGGAGATGTGCCTACCTATCCACAAAGTGCCAGATGGCATTGAAGCACTGATTACTAACTACTCAAGGGGAATTCCATGCACAGAATAGAAACAAACAGAAATTGACAAAAGGAGTCCTTCCTATCATTATAAATTGCAAGACATTCTAATGTCCTTAATTGCTGTGTGTTCACAATTATATTAATTCAAGTCTCTTTTGAGGTTCTTCACAGGGTAAGCCTGTAATGTTAATTATGCCACCATAGTGGCAGTACCCCAGCATTTTAGGCAAAAATAAATTGCTATGTTTTGAATAGTCATCTGCCATTTCACAACTCAGATGATCATATGTCATCTCTCTAGAAGCATTGGTGGTAAAAGAACTCCCTAACTCACATCTTTAGGATAACTCACACATAATGGAATTTTGGACTGGACATGATTTTAAGTTCAGCAAAGAGTGGATGTCCCTTAGAGGAACCTCCTGAGATAATCAAGTCATTTGTGCACCATATAGAAAATTGACATTGAAGGTATATCTTACAGATTGTCCCATGGCTATTGCAAAAAAATTTTGATACAATTGTGTTTTGGCCACACAACCTAAGTATATCTGGGAATTGTCTATATGAAAACATTGGCAAGAAGATGTATTTAGTGGCCCGGACCTGATTCCTATATTAAATCACAACTGTACTGGAAGGTAGTACATGTCAGACTACTTGGTCTAACTTGTTAAAGGTGAGTTAGGGTGATGGTAACTAATATTAATTGATTGCCTATTGTATGCCATCCACTAGGCAGGGAGGAGCCTTCCATGTTTATCTAATCCAATCATCACCATAACCATACAAGTTCAGTATTATTATCCTCATTTTACACAGAGAGATTAAATAACATGTATAGACTCCCACAGTTGGTCACTGTCAGAAATATAATGAAAGGGCTATGGACATTAAAATGTAGATTGTATATACATTCTTTGTCTAGAATCCAGATTGATTTCACTGGATTACAAAATAAATGGCTAATAGTATGTTCTCATCTCAAACTTATCCAAATCCAAAATTGCAAGATATACAAAATAAAGTATATATATACAGATATATAATTTAATAGTGTTGTATATTTTTAATATATTTTCCTAAAAATAAAGGAATATAGGTTTATTGTAGAAAATTCTGAAATTTTTAAAGAAAATAATAGCTAACAGTGTAACAGGGGCTGGGCACTTATTATGGATCAGATACTCTGATAATATTTTCCATGGATTATTTTGTTTAATGTTCGTGACAACCAGAAGCAGAAGATATTACCGTTATTTCCTTTTTACAAATGAAGCAGCAAAGGTACAGAGAACTTAAATCTTTTCCCTAAGGTGCCACACTTGTAAGTGTAAGTCAAGATTCAAACCCAAGCAGTCTAGCTTGAGTCCACACTCTTCACCACTACACTACTACTAATTTTATCCAATAGCCATAGAAAACTACTGACAATATTTTGACCCATTCCCTTCTAAGTGCTTATGCTTTAAAGGTAGTTGCCAGAATTGGCTTCTAATTTCCTACTCCCAACGCTGTATTAAAAAGCATAAATCTCTCTCAAATCTCATTTTTTCTAAGGTCAAATGTATACCCCAATATACATAAGGATATCATATCACCAGATACTCATCTATAGAATTTAGAAAAACAAAAGTAAATTTTTAAAACTCATCATAATATCCTACATTTCTATATTATGATCAGGGTGCCTGACATTTGTAAAAGGCAAAAGTTCATGGCCCTGAATTTCCCAAGTTTCCAATCCTCTGCTCTTTGTATTTTTGTTATCCTGTAGAGCTCCCAAGGCTTTCATGAGCCCCGTGCTGCCCCTCTGCTTATGCTTCACAAGCTTTTGCCTTTAGGGAGCCATTCAAAATGATATACATTCTGCCAGAAATCAGAATATAACTAACAAGAATCACTGATCAAAAATGTTTTCCCATCGCAGGAGCCTTGATCCCCATATGGGACTTTATCTACAAAAATGCAACTTCACTAACAGTTGGAAGTCACAAATGAATTCACCCTGGCCTTCAGATTTTCTGGCTCCATGTGAGAAGTTACTTACAGCACCTATAATATGTGTTTTCGGTTTTAAATAGTAACTCTTTAATCTAAATTGAATTATTCTCCAGTATAGAAGTGTATGTTTTGTTTTGTTTTTTCCAGGCAGAACATGATACTCCAAATCCTAGTGTTTATCTATTGAATACTAATTGTGGTGGAAATTTGAATTTTTGTGTATCTCAAATCTAAGGAAGCGATAGCCCTAACCCTTCTATGTGCTTGTCATCCCCCTGTATTAGTCAGCTTGGGCTGCCATAACAAAATACTATGTGCTGGGTGGCTTAAACAACAGAAATTTATTTCTCACAGCTCTGTAGGCTGGGAAGTCCAAGATCATGGAACTAGCTGGTTTGATTGCTTGTAGAGAAATTCCTTCTCACTATGTCCTCACATGGTGGGGATATATCTATATCTATATATAGATATAGATATATACACACACATATGAGAGAGAGAGAGAGAGAGAGAGAGAGCTCATGTCTTATAAGACTTATAAAGACACTAATCCTACAGGATCAGGGCTCCACCTTTATGACCTCATTTAACCTTAATAACCTTTTATAGACGCTATCTCCAAATACAGTTACATTAGGGGGTTGACTTCAACATGAGAATTTTGAGGGAGCTGTAATTCAGTTTGTAGCATCCCACTCCTGACCCTCCAAAGTGCATGTCCTTCTCATATGCAAAATACATTCATTCCACCCCAATAGCCCCAAAGGTCTTAACTCATTCCAGCATCAACTCTAACGTCTGAAGTCCAAAGTCCCACCTAAATATCATCTAAATCAAATATGGGTAAGATTCAAGATATGATTCATATTAAGGCAAAATTCCTCTCCATCTGTGAACCCGAGAAACCAAACAAGTTATGTGCTTCCAAAATACAATTGTGAGACAGGCATAAAATAGACATTCCCATTCCAAAAGGGAGAAATAGGAAAGAAGGGAGGGGCAATGGATCCCAAGTAAGCTCAAAACCTAGCAAGGCAAATTCTATTAAATTTTAAAGTTTGAGAATAATCCTGTTTGTCTTTTTGCTCTGCCCTTCAAGCCCACAGGAGTGGCAATGCCACCCACAGGGCTTTTCAGGGTGGCCCCGCCTATTCAGCTTAGAGGGCATCCTTGCTGCTTTGGGTCTCTCTTCAAAGGTCCCACCCTCTGAAATTGAAGCCTTGGACTGTAGGCCTGTGATGTGAGTGGCAGCCTGAGTGGCAGCCCTGCTGATCTGTGAATCGCCTTTGGGGTGATTCCTCCCTTTTCTTGAAGGATAGCTCATGTTAGCAGACTTCCTTCATTTGGTCTCATTTTCTCTTTTTTCTTTTAGACCCACCTGGCAGTATTTCTGCTGGTATAATCCCATTCTGTTGCTGGCTTCTGTTGTGGTGACTGATTAAATTGGTGCATACCCATACTAATATCCTTATCAAATGGTTGTTCAGTCACATCCTTACTGTTCTTCTCAGAACAAGCTTTCTCATTTTTGCCATACGGATAGGCTGAGAATTTTCCAAATCTTCAAGTTCTGTGCCTTTTTCCTTAACAACTCTTTCAATTTATTTATCTCCTCCTGCATTTTATTATAGGTAGTAAAAAAAGCAGCAAGGCCACATCTTTAACACTTTGCTTAGGAATCTCCTCAATTAAATATCTAATTTCATCACTCAAAATCTCTATCTTCCACCAAACACTAGAACACAATTCAGCCAAGTTCTTTGTCACTTATAACAAGGATTGCCTTTCCTCCAGTTTCTAATAACTTATTCTTCATTTCCATCTGAGATTTCATCAGAATGACATTTAATGTCCATATTTCTCACAACAATCTTTTCATGATTTTACGTTTTCTAAGAAGAGGAAGACTTTCTCTACATCTCTCCTCTTTTCTTTCTGAGCTCTCACCAGAATTGCCTTTAATGTCCATATTTCTACCAACAGTCCCTTCATGGCGATCTAGGCTTTTTCTAGCACACACCTTAAAATTCCTCCACTCTCCACTCATTATTCAATTTCTACACCATTTCCACATTTTTAAGTATTTGTTACAACAGCACTCCAGCACACCACTTCTCAGTACCAAAATCTATATTAGTCTGCTTGGGGTGACATAACAAAGTACCACAGACTGGGTGGCTTAAACAACAGAAATTTGTTTCTCACAGTTCTGGAGGCTGGGAAGTCCAAGAACAAGGTGCTGGCTAATTTGGTTTCTGGTGAAAGTTCTCTTCTTGGCTTGTTGATGCTGCCTTCTTTTTGTGTCCTTACATGGGAGAGAGCGAGAGAGAGCGGAGGTGGCGGGGAGAGCGCTTTCCAGTGGTCTTTCCATATCAGGACCCCACCCTTATTACTTCATTTAACCTTAATTACTTCCTTAGAGTCCCTGTCTCCAAATAAAATCACATTAGGAGCTGAGTTTCAGCATATGAATTGGGGGCGGGGGGGGGGGTGGACACAGTTCAGTCCACAGCATCCTCCTCAATCCCACCATCTCAAACCATTTACTAATAAGAGTTTACACCTGTGTATTCCAGAATACGTTTTTCAGGTATTTCTGCCCTGTCTTCTTATCTTGCTCTTCCCTGAAGCTTCTACTTGTCTGAACCCCAAATATCTTTATTTTACTGGACACAGATATCATTACAAGTGACCACTACTGATGCTAACATCAGCCTTATCGAGAGGGCGTATTTATCTTCATGTCTAAGATAAGCTCTGGTATCTCTTACAGCTTGCAAGTATGGTCAGAACTCAGATGTAACTCCTTGAAGCTAGATTTCTCCACAACTGCTTCCCAAGATATTGGCTACCCCAGAAACTGTCCATGTCCTTATACTGCTGGTGCTGCCACTGATTTTGCTGCTTCCATTGACACTCCTATCAGAAAGTCTGGGCTTGGGAATGACATCTATATCTTCCATGACTGCACATGATCAGAGGCAGCTACCTTGAAGTCTAGGTTCTGAGAGGTGAGGAGGTCCAGTCAATAAGTTGAAAGGCCTATTTCATTTCATCCTCCAGGATTAGCCTATCCTTTTTAAAGGAAAAGAGCTGCTCACTCCTCAGGGTGTGGTTTTGCTCCTGTGATCAAAAATACACAAACACAAAATATTACATTGGTATATAGCCAAGATTTGAGATTTTCTGTTTTGTTCAAGGTCACTGTTATACATGAATCCTTTATTAGCTGTCTATAATGGCTGCAGCCAAACTAGAGAAATTGGCCCAAGGCTCAGGAAGGAAGAAATGTCAATATTAGTATAGTATATTGACTAAAATTGCTCTAATGCTTTGGACCTTTCCCCCTACATATATCCCAGGGCTGCAGTTAGTTGCAACACATGATAGCTGTTGAAGACTCCTTTTCCTAGACAGAGCAGTGCTAAGAGGCCTAGAAGATGCCTCTTAACACCTTGAATTCACCCTGGTTTCAGTTTGGCCTGTACAGGGAAAGTGAATGGCACCAAACATGGAAGTAATCAGGCCTGATTCATTGTGGCAGCTCACAGAGCATGATTCTAAAATAGGAACCAAAAAGGTAAGTAAAGAAAGCAATATAGAGTAGGCTACAAAGAAGCCTGAGCTTTTAAACTGTTCACTCATTATACCAAAAGCTCTAATTGCCAGCATTGTGCTCCAGTAATGTCCTTGCACTTGATTAATTATTTTTTCCACAGCTTTACTGAGGTATAATTGACAAATAAAATTATATATATTTAAGTGTACAGCATGATGATTTGATATACGTCTACATTGTGACAATCAAGTTAATTAACATATCCATCACCTGACATAGTACATTATTTCTCCACGGAGGTGTGGGGAAGGGAGAGAGCAAAGAATCACACTGGAAGTTTAAATGGGCTACTAAAAACCTTCTTTAACATTGTATAGATGTTTGTTTTTATATATTTGCACACATTTCGTGTTAAGGTTTTTTTCAATAAATTTAATATTGCTGCTATTATTAATGAAACTTTACCCCCATTATGGCTTCCAAATGCTTATTGTTGGTATGCATGAATTATAATGATTTTTTGGTAAATATATCATTTTTTTCTGGCCACGTTTTAGAATATTCATAATTCCAGGAGATTTTTAGTTATCTTATTCGGTTTTCAAGGCATAAAATTATTTTATCTGTAAAAAAATATGTTCGTTGCTTCATTTCCAAAAGTTGTATCTATTAATTCTTAGCTAGAGTGTCTGGAATCATATCAAATAATGAGTGATACAAAGCACCTCTATTGCTGATACATAGGAAAGCTGGTTTTAATGGGAATTTGTTTCCTGTTTCTTTTTTTAACATCTTTATTGGAGTATAGTTGCTTTACAATGGTGTGTTAGTTTCTGCTTTATAACAAAGTGAATCAGCTATACATACACATATATCCCCATATCTCCTCCCTCTTGTGTCTCCCTCCCACCTTCCCTATACCACCCCTCTAGGTGGTCACAAAGCACCGAGCTGATCTCCATGTGCTATGTGGCTGCTTCCCACTAGCTATCTATTTTACATTTGGTAGCGTATATATGTCCATGCCACTCTCTCACTTCGTGTTTCCTGTTTCTATGTTAAGTATAACATTGGCAGTTAGTTTATTATAGATGTTTCACTTAGGAAGCAAGTAATAGAAAACTCAGCTCAAATTGAGATTTAAAAATAAGGCTATTTTTAAAATATTTTCATTTTTCACATAAATGAAAAATTAGAGGTAGGGCAGACAAAATCCAGTCATGGTATAATAATATCATTAAGGACCAATTTTTCTGGCATTGTCCTTGAACTTGGCTTGAAATAAGATGGCTATAGCAGTTCGGGTTGCCACATCCAGACAGTGAAATATCCAAAAGGAAAAAGACTGTAGATTCTTGAGCCTGTTTCTTAGGAGTAAAGACTTTTCATCAAAGTCCTCCAAAAGAATCTTCCTCATATATTATTGGATAGAATTGGGTTGAATGTTGATTTTTAAATCAGTAATTAGCAAGAAGAGTGGGATTACCCTACCAGGCTTAGAGTAATATTTTAGAGTTGGAATAGATATTGGGGAATCAACCACACTGGTCATGAAAATATATTATATTTTCATTATATATCATTTTTTCTAGGTAACACCCTTCTACTTTTTTTTGATATTGTAATAGTCTTAATCTATAAATAATGATAGCCAGTGGGAAGAGCACTAGATTTGGAGTCAGAAATAAATACGATAGGTAGATAGATAGATAGATAGATAGATAGACAGATAGAGATATACAGATATATTAATTCTAAGAGAGTTTTGGTGGAGGTTTTAGAGTTTTCTATACATACAATCACAAAATTGGCAAACAGAAAGTTTACACCTTCCTTTCCAGTTTGGATGCTTTTATTTTCATTTCTTGCCTAGCTGCTCTGGCAAGGATTTCCATTTCTATGTTGAATAAGAAGGAGTGGGCACCCTTGTCTTGTTCCTGATTTTAACATGAACGCCTTCAGCTTTTCACCATCAGGTATGAGGTTAGCTGTGGGATTTTCATATATATGGCCTTTATTATGTTGAGGAACACTCCGCCTAACCAGTTTGTTAAGAGTTTCTATTATGAAGGGATGTTGAATTTTTCAAATGCTTTTTTTCTGCATCTATTGAGATGGTCGTATGATTTTTATTTGTTGTTCTATTTAATGTGGTGTATCACATTTATTGATTTGTGTATGTTGAGCCATCCTTGTATCCCAGGGATAAATCCCACATGATCTTGGTGTATTACTCTTTTAATATAATTTTGAATTCTGTTTGCCAGTATTTTGTTGAGAATTTTGCATCTATATTCATCAGGGATACTGACCGGCAGTTTTATTTTCTTGTAGTGTCCTTATCTGGCTGTGGTATCATGGTAATGTTGGCCTTGTAAAATGAGTTTGGAAGTGCTGTCTCCTTTTCAATTTTCTGGAAATATTTGAGAAGGAGTGGCATTAATTCTTCTTTAAATATTTGGTAGAATTCACCAGTGAAATCATCTGATCCTGGGCTTTTCATTGTTGGGAGGTTTTTGATTACTGTTTCAATATCCTGACTTATTACTGGTCTATTTAAATTTTATATTTCTTCATGATTCAGTCTTGGTCTGAAATGTATTTCTTCTAGGCTATCCAATTTGTTGGCTTGTAATTGTTCATAGTAGTCTCTTACGATACTTTGCATATGTGTAGTTTCAGTTGCAATATTTCCTTTTTCATTTATAAATTTATTTTTTCCTTCCTTCTGCTAACTTTGGGCTTTGTTTATTCTTTATTTTCTGGTTCCTTCAGGTGTAAAGGTAGTTTATTTGTTATCTTTCTTTTTTCTTAATGTAGATTTTTACTGCTATACACTTCCCTCTTAGAACTGCTTTTGCTGCATCCTTTTAAGTTTTAGTATATTGTTTTTCCATTTTCATTTGTTTTAAGATATTTTTAAATTTCAATTTTGATTTCTTCTTTGTCCCATTGGTTGCTCAGGAATGTGTTTAATTTCCACTCATTTGTGAATTTTTCAGTTTTCCTTGTTACTGATTTCTAGTTTCATACTATTGTGGTCTGAAAAGATACTTGGTGTGATTTTTATCTTCTTACATTTCCTAAGGCTGTTTTGTGATCTAATATATGACCTATCTTAGAGAATGTTGCATGTATGCTTGAGAAGAATGTATTTTGCTGCTGTTGGGTGAAATGTTCTGTATATGTCTGTTAGGTCCACATCCAGTGTTTCCTTAATGATTTTCTGTCTGGATGATCTATCCATTGTTGAAAGTGGGATATTGAAATCCCTTACTACTATCATACTGTTGTCTATTTCTCCCTTCATACCTGTTAGTATCTGCTTAGTGTGTTTAGAGGTGCTCATATGTGGGGTGTTTATACATTTACAATTGTTATATTCTCTGGCTGGATTGACCCCTTTATCATTATATAATGGCCTTCTTTGTCTCTTGCGATAGTTTTTTACTTAAAGTCTATTTCATCTAATATAAGTATAGGTGCCCACACTCTCTTTTGTTTTCCTTTTGCATGAAATATCTTTTTACATCCCTTCACTTTGGCTCTATGTGTGTCCTTAAAGCTGAAGTGAGTTTCTTGAAGGTAGCACATAGTTAGGTCCTGTTTTTTTTAATCCATTCAGCCACTCTATGCCTTTGGATTGGAAAATTTAATCTATTTACATTTAAAGTGATTGTTGATAGGTAAGAGCACCAACTTATTGTTTTCTGCTTGTTTGTAGTTCCCTTGTTTCTTTCTTTCACTTTTGCTGTCTTTCTCATTGAATTGATTTAACATAGTGGTGTGTTTTGATTCTTTTCTCTTTATTTTTTTAAAATTTATTTACTTATTTTTGGCTGTGTTGGGTCTTTGTTGCTGTGCACGGGCTCTCTCGTGTGGTGAGTGGGGGCTACTCTTCATTGTGGTGTGTGAGCTTCTCATTGAAATGGCTTCACTTGTTTCAGAGCATGGGCTCTAGACATGCAGGCTTCAGTAGTTGTGGCACATGGGCTCAGTAGTTGTGGCTCACGAGCTCTAGAGTGCAGGCTCAGTAGTTGTGGCACATGGGCTTAGTTGCTCCGTGACATGTGGGATCTTCCTGGACCAGGGCATGAACCCATTTCCCCTGCATTGGCAGGCGGATTCTTAACCACTGTGCTACCAGGGAAGTCCCTGATTCTCTTCTCTTCATCTTTTGTGTATCCACTGTAGGTTTTTGCTTTGTGGTTACCATGAGGCTTGCACAAAACATCACATGATATAGCTAACTATTTTACATTGATAATTTATCTTTTTACTTTTCCCCTCTTTTATGTTTTTGGTGTCTCAATTTATAGCTTTTTAAATTGTATATCCTTTAACAAATTATTGTAGCTATAGTATTTTTAATATTTTTTCTTTCACCCTTTATCCTAGAGTTAAGTGATTAACACTCTACCATATTACAGTATTAGAGTATTCTGAATTTGACTATGTACTTAACTTTACCAGTATGTTTTATGTTTTCATACATTTTCATGTTACTAATTAGTGCCCTTTTATTTCAGCTTCAGGAATTCTTTTCAGCATTCCTTGTAAGTCAGGTGTAGTGGTTACAATCTCCTTCAGCTTTTGTTTGTTTGCAAAATTCTTTTTTTTTGTATAACTTATTTTTTTAATAGATCTTTATTGGAGTATAACTGCTTCAGAATACCATGTTAATTTCTGTTGCACAACAAAGTGAAGCAGCCACATGCATACACTTGTCCCCATATCCACTCCCCTTGAGCTTCCCTCCCATCCTCCCTATCCCACTCCTCTAGGTCATCACAAAGCACCGAGCCTATCTTCCTGTGCTATGCTTGTTTGCAAAATTCTTTATCTCTCCATTTCTGAAAGATAACTTTTCTGGGTAAAGTATTCTTAATTGGCATTTTTTTTTAGCACTTTGAGTATATCATCCCACTCTTTCTAGGCTTGCAAGGTGTCCACTGAAATATCCACTAATAGCCTTATGAGGATTCCCTTTTATTTGAGAATTATTTTTCTGTTTCTTTTAAAATTCTCTTCTTGTCTTTGATTTTATACAGTTTTATTACAATGTGCCTTTGAAAAATATTATTTGGGGTTGACATTTTGTAGTAATCTATTAGCTTCATTAACCTGGATGTCTAAATTGCACCCCAGATTTGGGGAATTCTTAGCCATTATTTCTTTAAATAAGCTTTCAGCTCATTATCCCCTTTTCCCTTCCAGGACTCCAAAAGTGCATATATTGTTTCTTTTAATATTGTTTCATAATTCACTTAGGCTTTCTTCACTCTTTTTTTAAATTCTTTTTTCTTCATGCTTCTCTGAATGAATGATTATAAATGACCTATCCTGAAGTTCACTAATTCTTTCTGCTGATTGGTCAAATCTACAGTTGAAACTCTTTATTAATTTTTCAGTTCAATCAATATATTCTTTAACTCCAGGATTTCTGATTTTTTAAAAAATGTTTTCTGTTTCTTTGTTGAACTTATTTTGTTCATGCATTGTTTTCCTAATTTCATTTGTTATCTATTTGTCTTTTCTTATAAATCACTGAATTTCCTTAAGAGGATAATTCTGAATTCTTTGTCAGAGTGTTCACAGAGCTCCATTTTTTTTTTTATGGTCAGTCATTAGAGTTTTATTAGTTCCTTTAGGTGGAGTCATGTTTCCTTGATTATTTATAATCCTCGTGGCTTTGTGTTAATGCCTGTGCATTTGAGGAAGTAGGCACCTCTTCCAGTCTTTGAAGACTGGCTTTGGCAGGCAAAGTCTTCACCAGTCAGCCTGTCCAGAGATTCTGGCTGGGCCATCTGGTGGTGTCAGTGGGCAGGCTTGCTGTTGGAGTCCATGGGTGCGCAGGTCTGGTGCCTGGGTAAACAGGTGGGCAGGCCTGGTATTTGTGTACACAGGAATCAACCTGGTGCCTAGATTCATGATGGCAGCCTAGGTTCACTGGGGTAGGCCTGGCATTTTGGTCTATGGTGATGGGCCTGGGACCTGAGTCTGTATGGGCAGACCTGGATCCTGGTTCCACAGGGGCCAACAAGTACTGGGGACTTCATCCATTTCCTATATTGATTTTTAAGGACACTTTATACATAATGGATATTAAAGTATATTGAAAACATTTATCTAACCTCCTGGTTTATATCCTTGTTCATTTTTATTGTGTATATTGACATATAGAAATTTAAATTTTATTTTATTTTTAATTTATTTTTAATTTTTTCTCTAATTGTATATAGTTCTTACAATTGTTTCTTTCTTTTTTTCTTTTTTCTTTTAATATTTTTGGCTGCACAGCATGTAGGATCTTAGTTCCCCGACCAGGGATCAAACCCGTGCCTCCTGCATTGGAAGCACAGAGTCTTAACCACTGGACCACCAGGGAAGTCCCAGAAATTCTAATTTTAGTATCTAAGTATATTCAAAACTATGGCTCTTTTCCTGTCTTTTTTTAAGAAACATTCCTTTCCTGCCATCCATGGAAAACTTCACTACACCAAGATCAAATCTTTCACCTATATTTCTTTCTCTTTGAGTAGTTTAATTTTTTACATATTTTTTCCATTCGGGAAAAATTTATTTTGGGGTATTGTGTGAGAAAATGAGTTAACTTTTCCAATTGTGAACCAATTTCATGAAGACCATTTGTTGACTAATAAATCTTTTACCTTCTTATTTGAAATGGTGCCTTTATGAGTTGTAGGTACTTAACTATGTGTGTTTATTTCGAATGTATTCCACTGATCTTCATATCTGTTCTTTGGCTAGTAAAATATTTTATGAGCTACAGAATACAATGAACCTCTGTTATTTATTACCTGCTATGGCAGTTTTTAATTCTGCTGTTGCAATTTTAATATTCTTGAAAAACTTCCTTACTTTGGCTGGCATTCTTTTTATATATACCTGTCTCTGCAACCCTTTTTAAAAAATATCACATTCTTATACTCCCTAATGACTTATATCTCATCATTATATACCATATTAACCCATTAATGATACCAAACATTATTCTAATATATTTTTCTGGTTTCTTTAAGAAATTACTTTAAAAGTCTGCTCTTCTGCAACTCCCAAATGTTATTTTACATGAGCTAAACTATTGTTTAATCATTTCCAAATTAAATTACTCTTTTTCCTTTCTTAAGTAAGGAAAGTTTGCCCAAATTCATTGTTTACCAACAGACAACACACATGGATTGCCCTTTGTCCTGCAAGCTTCCCATATAAGGATGAGTGAAATCACTTCTCACTTGTGTTGCTGGAAAGTAAATGAATGGTATATAGCCTCCTCTAATTTCTGGCAACTAGCAAGCTTTCCCTTAGTTCAGTTCTATTCTACTCACTTGTGATTATTTCCTACCCCTAATGGCTTGACACTTTGGCAATCCAAACTACCAGTATTCAAAGTATGAACTCTGGACCAACAGCATCAGCATCACCTGTGGACTCGTTAGAAAGGCAAATGATCAGATTCTTAAACCTACTACATACACCTATTATCCACCTTGCCATACTATCTGTGCTCTTTCCATCTCTGCCCTGAGCTACAGGTTTTTCTTATAAGAAGAGCAATTTCCTATCACACTATTGCCAACCCTATACATACAGAACTCACCAGCGACCATCCTATCACATGTCTCTCCCAGTTGTTTTCTGGGAATCATAGTCTCCAAAAAGGTATAGTTGGGAGATGTATTGATGAAGGTATGGGGAGTACAGTTCTTGTGCTTCTTTAAGAAATGAGTATCTCCTTAATATTGGTAGTTAAAAACATGCTGCCCAGTTTTCTCCTTCTTATTGACTCTAGGAGAAGTCCTAAGGTGTTCCCTACTTTATTACTGGCTTAATAAATTTGTTTTTAATTTTGTTCTCATTTAAGTGTCAAAGCATACATGGGCCATCGACAGTGTTTTTAATTCAGTTCCAGGTTACATTTTTGTGAAACATACTTCTAGACTATAAAATTAGGTTAACCTTCAGTCTTACTTTTGGTGTTAACTTAGTTTCCTCAAAAACTTACTTGTACTTTTATAGGTATTTTGTTTCAGACTTGGTATTTCTGTATTCAGTGTTTGTGCATATTCCTAGGCCTTATCCAAGACCTACAGCATCTGGGTCTTTGTTGAATCGAATTTGGGGAGCTACATTTTACCATGATCCACAAATATGCCTTATGTACACTAAAGTTGCGTAAACTCTTGGCCTAGAAGTATTTCATAGACAGAACTTGGGAATTCTCGTGCTTCCTGGCTGAAAGAACATGCTTGTTAATAATGGAGGCTATTTTAGTTTTATTTTTCCTTTTCACTGTATGCCTGGAAGTCAAATGACATATTATTAGAGGTTTATTTATTTTAAGTTTCTTATGATGTATACTTTTGTGTTTTGATATCTTCAATAGGTTCATGTTACAGTGATTTATGGAAAGATTAGTTCTCTCTGTGTGTATGTATATGTGTACCTGCACCTTCAAGCAGGTTTTATTTCCCACTGTTCAAGTACAATAAACAATGGGCTAGGATCCAAGAGAATGGCATTTGATCCTGAATATCTCTTGAGTTTTCTCAATTATGGTCTTGACCCAGTTTGTTTTCTACCTCTTATGGCATTGATAGGAATGGGAATTGTTGAAATTGCAGAAGAAAAAGGGCAAGACCTAAAAGCTGATCTACATACAGAACATAGTGTCTAGAGAGAATGATGATAGACTATATGTGGTATTAGTATTTGTCCGCATGGAGAATCTGAGGTGTAGGTGAAAGGGGCATGGCAACAAATCTGGTTTCTAGAAATGAAGTTGAAAATAAAGGAAGGCAGAAGCCCAGTTATCAAAACCAGGCTTGAATTCGCATAGGATCATTTGATTACTGATTCATACTGAAATAGAGCTCCCTAAATCTTTTTTGCTTAAATTCAGGGTTAGTTCATATCTGTGAGTTTTTGACCAAGGACCAAGAGATATACATGATGGCTGTTGATACAGGGAACCTGGCAGAGCCTGACAGATTTAAGCTTTCTAGGGTGAGGCTCTATTTTGGGCCGTGTTCAACAGAAAACAGATCTGCTGCAGAAAGCTTCCATGCTATCGTTTTATTAGAGAGTCCAAAGTCAGGGAGCAGGAGTGAGGGACAAGGAGAGAAAATCAGGGAAAGAGGAAGAGCTAATATGAGAAGGTATTGAGCTGACCACTGCTAAATGTGACTGTCGGATTCTTAGAACTGATTACCTGGGCCACTCTAAGTTACACAGACTATGTATAGACTGTCTCTGCAGGAGAAGGGAGTGGGGAGAAAGCAGAAGGGATAATTTGTTTCCTTGCTCCTCCCATTGGTCACAGGTTTACTCATGGGGCTTTAATTCCTCAGTATTTCTAAGTTGGTCATACATGGGCAAGGGCACTGATCCCATGGCAGTGTTTATGGCAGTGTTAACAGGAAACCCTGGGGCAGGAGGCAAGAGGCATGCTGTGAGGGCAGGATGCCAGAGACTCTGAGGCTGCATCTGTCAAAAGTTGGTCAGAGCCAAGGTGACCATATAACTTAGAGTCCACATTGGAACACTTGTGAGAGTGAAAAGGGGGCAATGATAATAATTAAATGAGACAACAGGTTTTCAAACTCTCCCAGTGAAACCAAGATGAGATATGGTCATTTAATCAGATCCCAGGCAGAGGTGAGAGAAAAGACAAAAAAAGAGAGAGAGAGAGAGATGACCATAGGTGATTCACAACATTTGAGACAGTTTCTCTCATTCATTAATATGAAAAACTTTACGTAGTGAATAAGAAAGCTTTCTTTGTTTTCTTTACCAAACTTTTTCCCCACACACAGTCTTAAGCAGAAGGCAACTATGTGGAACAAATTAAATCAGAGCTGTTCTTGTTGACGTAGGAAAGTAGGACTCAAAGATCTGCCTTTTTGTTTCCTCTCAACAATCTATCCTCTATTTTGGAGAAACCTTTAGAGCAGTGCTGTCCTGTGGAAATGTAACATGAGCTACAAGTGTGAGAAACATAAACGATTTTAAATTTTCTAGTAGCCACGTTAAAAACGTCAGAAGAAAGAGGTGCAGTGATATATTTAATTAACTCACTATATAAAAAATGTTAGCTTCAATATATAAAAATGATTAATATTTACATTTTGAACTAAATCTTCAAATACATTTTGGACTTGCTACATTTCAAGTGCTCAGTAGCCACATGTGGCCAATGGTGACCTTGGCCAGTAAGATAGCAGCACAAGTGCTCATGAGAGCACAGTTTGAAACCTTTTGCGATAAAGGGATGTTTTACCAAGGACAGCTCATTTCTTCCCAATGTACGACTATCCATGAAAAGAAAGTTTTCAAGTGTTGCTTATTAGTTCCAAATGGATATTGAGAAAAGATATAGGAGAGAAAAAGGTTAATTTTTTCACTAAGTCAGTTTTCATATTTGGGAAGAATTGACCATTTTGACCTCCTTACCCAATGAGATTCTCAGGGGAAAAGAAAGACATATTTGTTTAATGGAGTCAAATAGTCTTTAATTTTAATACCATTTAATAAAATGAAAGAGCACTGATTATGACCTCAATCTGATTGAGTTAAATCCTTTTTGATATGATAGTTTTAACTCTTAAAGCTTCAATACATAATAGGATGTACTTTCTATGACTGTTCTAAAAATCCATAAGAAATTCATATTTTCACAGATGGGGGAGAGGGACTTGGATGAAGGGGGTCAAAAGTTACAAAATTCCAGTTGTAAGATAAATAAGTACTAGGGATGTAATGTACAACAAGATGACTATAGTTAACACTGCTGTATGGTATATTTGAAAATTAAAAGAGTAAATCCTAATAGCTCTCTTGACAAGGAAAAAAACGTTTTTTTCTTTTTTTGTGTGTCTATATGAAATGATGCATGTTAACTAGACTTATTGTGATGATCTTTTTACAATATATAGAGTCAAATCATTCTGCTGTACGTCTTAAACTTAAACAGTGCTATGTGTCAATTATATCTCAATAAACTGAAGGAAAAAAGAAATCTACACTTTCATTTTCCTCATCTGTCTGGTAAAAGCTGAATGAAATACTTCTCATAGTGAGGGAACCCCAAAAAATCAAGTAAAAGTCTCCCCCTTTGTGTTGCTATGCACCTTAGTGTTAGATGGCAAACTCTAGTCTATTCTGTTTATTCTTCAGAGGGTTTTATTTCCAGTTATTTTGTTATTTTAACAATCATAGGGATAAGTCCGTCTAGACCAGTGGTTTCCAACTTTTTTTAACTCTCAGGAACACTTTATAGAAATAAAATCTTGTAAGTGTATTATGTTCAAGAGATAAAAGCAGATCTTTCCAGGAAGGGTTACTTTCTGGTTTAATTTTCCTTCTCAAGGACACTCTGCATAACCCTAGGTTTTCCTGAGCACGGTTTGAAAAACACTGCTTTAAACCATGAACATTTTCTCACCCATTCCTTTTAAAATCAATAGCACACTTTTTCCAGGACGTTGACATAAATAATGTTTAGAGAACCAGCCCATGAATACAGTGTGTGTGAATCCAAACTGCATGGCTCAAAGATGGGACAAATTGCCTTGGTCACATTAATACCTTTCTCAGTGTCATTCAGTTCAATTCAAGAATGTTTTATTGGATGCAGGCATGTTCAACAAACTGTGTGAGGTCTTAAGAAAAATAAAGATGAATTAGACAAGGCCTGTCTTCAAAGAAAATATCATCTTCTGAACAGTTCAGTAACTGATTACATAGCTAAATTACAAGGTATGGATAATCTAGATAGTCATTTAACAAATATTCACTGATGTCTAGTATATTAGAGAAAATGCACTGTGTGAGGCTGGAAATGAAAGAATGGAAAGTTGAATAAGTGCATTTTCATCCTCAAAGAACCCATATCAAGGAAGAGAGAGTAAAAACCTATACCTTGGTGCTGATTCATGCCTTAGGTAATTGCTATTATTGTGTAAAATATAAGTATACTGTTTTATATATGTGTGGATTACTTCCTCAGCATTGTTTAATTTTATGCTCTGGAAGCAACAATAGCTTATTATTGCAGTTTGCTTTGTGGTATTAGCAGTGGAAGCAGTGATTATTAACTTTTTTATACCTGGGACATTGGAATGGCAAGAAACCTATAATATTAAGATTCTGTTGTTGACTTATTATATTAATGGCCCAAATCTAATGAGTTAACACTTCCATTTATGAGTTTTCACATTTCAGCTATGTGTTTCCCAGGAATCAGAATAAACAAAACAATCCACTGAGCACTGAAAAACGTCATGAACTTGATCCAAAACACCTCTTTCAAGCCGTCATGGAACAGCCAATTGACTTAGCATTATTCTTAAAAGTATGTTTGCTGATAATTATTTTTGTTGGCTGCTTTATGACAGCTGATACTGTAGTATATATGAAGCTGCAGCTAATGAGAAGGTGTATTAGAAGAGGTTGATAGACTGAGCAATGAGAAGGGAGAAGAGAGAGATAGCAGAATCAACAACTTTTTAAAATTAATTTGTTTATTTTTAAACTTTTATATCGGAGTATGTGATGATAGCAAACATCCCTCAGCAGCTAAGTAACTCCAGATAGGCCTCAAGAAACAACAACAAAAAAAGCACAAAAATTGAAGCCCATACAGTTGATCTTCCTCTACAGGAGTAGATCCTTAAACAGAGCACTAATTGATGGCACATTTTAGTGCATACAGGGAAAGCCTGAAGGGGGCACCAGAGTCCTTTATCTACTGAATTGGCCTTCTCCCCCAATCCTCCCCACTCACCTTGCAGTAAGAAGTAGGTTCATTGGGGCTTGGCTAGGCACTTCAAAAAATCTCCAACTCCTCTGCTACATTTTTCAGAATGAAGGACATCTGGCAGTTGCAGGTAACATTAAGATTTAATTTAGGAAGAAAGTGGGAGAATGTCTAAGAGTGTAGTTTGATAAATTGTTATCCAACAATGTGAGGGAATGAAGTGTTTTGAGGAATCGAAAGTCTGCCTAGTAGATATTTATTATAGACCATACATATATTATTCATAGAATTAGAATACAAATAAAATAGATTTAGTACAGACTATGGGCTGGGCATAATGTAATCTTCCCTTGTTGGCTGAGGGAACACTTCAGTATAGTGTATATCTTTCAGGCTATAATTATTAATATAAGTTCTCCCAAAATAGAGCATTCCAGTTGGATTTTCTCAATTTAGACAGTTTTATTTGGTTCATGAGACACAGCCAAATGAATAGGAACAAAATTTACTGAGCATAATCCATCATAATTTGTCATCTGAATACTGGGTTTCTGTCCTCATGGCTATGAAACAATGAAAAGATAATTTACGTCAAATGAATAGGTATACATGTATTCCTTACTGAATTAAGATTTGTCTGTACTTTTCATCATTTATAATTTAATTCTAAAATATTGTAATAATAACATATTTTCATTCTACTATTGACCTCATACACAAGGAGACAGTTTGCCAGTATTATGATTCACTATGCATAAAACTCAGAAGGCTGTTGTAAAATCTTTAAATCACAAATCATCATGGATAAGAATGAATAGTAGAACCAAAATGCAAGGTTATAAAAACTACTATCAACAAGTAAATGTCATGAAAATATAAATTATTTTTCACTGAGCAGGGTAACAACAAGAATAAGAGAACATGTAATAAATAACTTGTTATGATAAATTCAGTACAATAAAACAATTCATTGAAAGCTTGTGATAAAATATTCAGTGTACAATATACATAAATATACCTTAGCACTGTTTAAAAGGCCCCTTTACTTTAATAACAAGTCACGTAAATTGTCAACAGCGATTTAAATAACTGTAAGGAAACCTGAGTCTGATACTTATCCCTTTATCATGACCTTTTTTTAACTCAAAAGACTAGAAAGCCTTACATTTTAAGATCATATGAATGTTTGGAAGTCACCAACGTATTTCTGAATCGATACTTAATATTACTTTGGTTATGATGGTCTTTATTGATAAACAGCAGTACTTCAAAAATCATAGCTTCCATGACTTTTTCTCTTATTTAGGGGGAACCTACAAGGAGCAATAAAGTCTTCAACTTCACCATCGGCCTTCTTTACTTTGTTAATTTGTTTAGATGAATATTAAAACCAAATCAGTACTTGGATGATATAAACCAAGTATTTCCCAGCCTGGCCTTATCATAAAAAGCACCTGGGGCTTTAAAGATGCAGACTTCCCAGTCCCATCCCAAGCCTACTCAATCCAAATATCTAGGTAAGGAGCCTGGAGCAAATTTGAGACACTGCTCAAAACACTTGCCTAAACAGACCTTTATTTTGAATACCTGACCTTCCTCCTAAAGGAGGAAGTAGTTTCCTTGAAGCTAATTCAACAAATGATTTAATATACTTTTATTGAGTGTTTATTCAATAGACCATGCAGCATAGTGGTTCTCAGTGTTGCACAGATTCTGGAACTAAACTTCCTGGATTCAAAATTCTGGCACTGCCACTTACTAGCTGTTTGACTTCGCCTTCGTTACTTAAACCTCAGTTTCCTTCTCTGTAAAATGGGGCTAGAAATTTACCTACTTCATAATGTGAGGATTAAAAATGTGTTCTTATGTGTAAGAAGTGTAATATCTGGCACAGAAAATGCTGAATAAATGCTAGCCACTAATATATTGACTACTACTAGTGACTGCTAGTAATGTATGCCATATGCTGTGGTTTGGTTTGGGGTGGGGTGGTAAAAATGAATAGCAACATTTTAGTAACTCCTAATTTAGTGCAGGATACAAGTAAATAGATGTACTAGTTATCTTTTGCTGCCATGGCAAATTGCCACAAATTTAAAAGCTTTAAACAACATCCTTTTTTTCCTCATAATTTCTGTGGTTCAGAAGTACAGGCACAGTGTGGCTAAGCTGGGTTGCCTCCTTAGGGTCTTACAAGGCCAAAGTCAAGGTAGTCAACCAGATTGGGCTTTTATCTGCAAGCTCTGAAAAAGAATCTTGCTTTCAAGTTCCATCTGCAAACCAGCAATGATGTGTTGAGTCTTTCTCATTCCTGGAATCTCTCTGAGTTCCCCTTCTACTTTTCTTTTCTGTTTTTAAGGCCTAATGTGATTATATTGGACCCATACTGATAATAATGGACTCAGGATAATCTACCTATGTTAAAGTCAGATGATTAGTAATAATTACGTCTGCAAAGTCCCTTTTCCCATGTAACTTACCATATTCAGGGGAGTAGCACCAGGCAGTGGAGATCATGGGGGCCCAAATTCTGTCTACCTCAGTGAGTAATTACCATACATAATATTTAGTCTAAATGGCATATAATTTTTTGTTGAATGGATTGGATTAACATCCCATTTCCCTCATGCTTACTAGTGATCTGTTAGTTTCCCTAATCTATACTGAGAGATTGAGAAAATAGCAACTTCACATGACTTATGAAGATGTACAAGTAGAAAAAAGTTCAATGGGAACAGAAAAGAGTGATTAATTCTGCCTGGAAGAGTAAAGGAACACTTTATAGAGGAAATACCATTTAAGTCAGATGATAAAGAAAATATAGGTGTATAAGCCTGCCTGTTTTATAGCAGCCAATAACATGAATTTAAGACATATGTCAGAGGCTGTGCTAAATATCTTATGTGCTAAATGATCAATGAGTTTTACTAACCCTAGAAGGTACATAGATAGGTTTTATTAACTCCACTGTAAAACATGATTTTGATCAATAGTGTTCAAATAAGGAGTGGGGGCACATGTTAGAATCACTTGGGACACTTTCAAACAACTGTGCAAAAATATATATATATCTGGAGGTGTACACACAAAAAATTACACTGTGTTTGCATTCTCTCTAGAGGATCTAGGGCAGGGACTTGAGACTTTCCCTTTTCACTTTGTGTCAAACACTGCTTTCTTGTCTCCCCAAAAGCCATTCTTCTCTTCAGTAACACTGTCCCACAATTTTAGCTGGACACATAGCAGTCCGGACTAAAGACTCCATTTCTCAGCCTCCTTGAAGCTAGATTTGGCCATGGGACTGGGTTTCATCTACCTATATGATGTAAGCAGAAGGGTTTTGTGTAATTTGCTAGTTTGTTAGGGCTGCCATTACAAAGTGCCACAAACTGAGTAGCTCAAACAATAGAAATTTTCTGTCTCACAGTTCTAGAGGCTAGAAGCCCAAAGTCAAAGTGTTAGCAGGGTTCGTTCCTTTTTTTAAATTTTATTTTATTTATTTTTATTTATTTATTTTTTTTTAGGTTCGTTCCTTTTGAGGAAAGCAGGAGAAGTATCTGTTCCAAATCTCTCTCCTTGGCTTATAGAGGACCACGTTCTCCCTGTGTGCATGTAAGTCTCTTGTCCAAATTTCCCCTTTATATGAGGACACTGGCCATTTTGAATTAGGGGTACGTTAAGGACCTCATCTTAACTAATACATCTGCAAATACCCTATTTCCAAATAAGGTCACATTCTGAGGTCCTGGGCTTAGGACTTCAACACATGAATTTAGTGTATACATTAACTAATAATGTGATTTTTCACAAGTCTTTAAATGGGACGTGGAGGTAAGTGCTTTTCTTCAGCATTTCCTTCCTCCTCTACGACAGAATACAAACATGGTGTCTACAGCTCTAGATGAGGTGGTAATGGAAGTCACACATGGCAGAGCAACCAGATAGAAAAGGGCCTAGGTACTTGAAAACGTAGAGACAGCCTAACCATCCCTGAACTACTAACCTCCAGATTTGGTTTACAAGAGAAAGAAAGAAATTTCTATCTTGTTTCAGTGACTGTTACTTTAAATTTTCTTTTACATGCAAATGAACAAATCCAAGTGCATATTTTAAACCCCTCATTACGTTTTGAATTATTTTTCCACATGCATTTAATTTAATTAAAAGTATATTTTCCTTCATTTAGTGAGCTCTCCTGGTGTATTAAAAACATGATTAAAAAAATTCAACTGACATTTATTAGTTTTGGGTGAGATATGCCATGGCTTCATATCAAGACTTTATGCAAACAGTTTTTAAAAAAATCAAATTTTCAGGAAAGTTTTTATTTTGTCTTCCTTATGTAACTGATATGTAAATATTTCCCCTTTTTTCTTTTGGTGATTTCTTATATTCATCTCATGAAAGACAGCACTTATCCATGTCGTTGACCCTTTATTAGAGAAACATTTATTTTGCCGTTTGAGACTCTTTGTAGAATGGAAAAGAAGCTCTTTCTCAGCTACCTTTTCTCTTTGCCTTTGTTTTCAGTTAATATGGCAAGTCGAAAATAGCACCCAGTAATAGGTTAAGATGCTGGCTTGTGACAGATAAGCAGTGGGCCCTCAGTGATGTGGGTAACATCACACATGGGCTGTGGGATACTTTTTACTCTTGCAACCTTTAGCTGCTTATATAAGAAACATTTAATTCTGTATGCCAGTGGTTCTTATCATCATTTGGGTCATGAACCTATTTATGAATCTGTTCAAAGCTATGGATTCTCTCCCCCCAAAATGCACATACCTGCAAAAATTTGCATACAATTTCCGGAGGTTTACCTACTCTGAAAATTCATCCAAGGACACCAGTTAACTACCCTTGCTCTGTACAATCCTGAAACATATTTCCAGTACTCATTTCTTTGTTTCATTTCTAACCTAACCTTAAAAAGTACATTTTGAAATGCAGTGAAATTGTGCCAAACATAGGAAAAATTTTAAATTATTGAAGTTTTTTTTTTTTTTTTCTGGAAACCACGACTTCCCTTTTCTGATCCTTCCTTTCCGTCCAGTGTTTCTCTCACCTCACGTTCTCAACATATTGGTACTTTCCTATAGGACTCAAGAATATTTATTTATTTTCTTATTAAAATATGTTTCCTAGAAAGGACATGCTAAAGCATTTATACTAAAAATATAAATGTATAATGAGAATTAAAGTGACATCCCTCCCAAAGATTTTTGCCCCGTAGCAGAAGACGAGGAGTACGGTGTGAGTAAATTCTTCTCTAATAGTAGATATGGGCATCTGGGTGCAGGTGGGTGAGGAACATCATTGGAGTGGGAAGACTTCAGGGAGCCCATTAATCTTACAGTGAATGCAGTTGACCATTCTTTAATATGAAAACCTGGCTATGAGGTAGAATAGTACTTTATAATGCAGGTTTTACTTCATATGTAGTGCTGTGATGGTTTTTCAATTATTCTGAGCAGTTATTCCTCTAATTTATCTAATTTTTTTTTTTTTTTTTTTTTTTTTTTTTTTGTGGTACGCGGGCCTCTCACTGTTGTGGCCTCTCCCGTTGCGGAGCACAGGCTCCGGACGCGCAGGCTCAGCGGCCATGGCTCACGGGCCTAGCTGCTCCACGGCATGTGGGATCTTCCTGGACCGGGACACGAACCCGTGTCCCCTGCATCGGCAGGCAGACTCTCAACCACCGAGCCACCAGGGAAGCCCGAATTTATCTAAATTTTTATAATAATTAAGCCATGCCCTAATGATGTTATAGTGTACATTCTTTGTAGAGATTATAAAGTCAGTACCTTTTTCATCTTAATAACATTTGCATTCAATGATTTGTACTTCAGAGTCATTGAATGCAAGATTATGTGTTTACTTACTAGGAAGAGTTTTATTATAGAATTTCTTTTGCATAAAATTATGATCAACTCCTCCAGGAGTCAAAATATAATAGTACTAGTCCTGTTAGCTTAAAGAGAAAGCATAATGATATTTGGTTCAATATGTAAATGCAAAAATATTCAATATACCATAGTATTTCAAGAATGCTCATTTGCTTTACTGATGAAAATCATTCCACTTAGAATATTCCATTTAGATTATTTTTATGATTGTTCCATTGTCATGATGCAGTAAAATGCAAAGTGAACAAGTAGCATGGAAATTCTTAAACATTAGACTTTAAAATTCAGCAGACCACCCTTATTTACAAATGGACGTCTAGCCAATAAGAAAGGCTCTTCTTTCATGTTCTTCTTAAGGGCAGAGTCTTTAAAATATCTGCTTGGAATGTTATGTCAGTCAAGATAGGGTAGGTGATGCCAAAGAAACAAGCAGCACCAAAATCTAAATGGCTTATATATTAGTTTTCTATCCCTGCAAACAAATTACCCCAAACTTGGAGATTTAAACAATTCCCATTTATTATCTCACTGTTTCTATGGATCCGAAGTTCTGGTATAATGTAGCTGGTTTCACCAGGGTCTCACCAGGTTGAAATCAAGGTGTCAGCTGTGTCTGTGATCTCATCTGAGACTTGAAATCATTTTCCAGGCTCATTCAAATCGTTGGCTGAATTCAGTTCCTAGCATTGTTAATCTGAGGTCTCAATTTTCTTACTGGCTGCCAGTTAGTACTCTGAACTCCTAGAGGTTACCTTCAGGTCCTAGCATGTGGCCCTCTAACAACATAGTATCTTGTTTCCTCAATGCCAGTAGGAAAATTTCACTCCAGACTGCTATTGGGGTGTCTGTGTAATGTAATAAATGTAACTATCCCATCACCTTTGCCATATAAGGCAACTAATCAAAGTAGTGACTATCCCGTCATAGTCATAGGTCCTCTCACACTCCAGGGACAGGATTAAACAGGGCATGTACACTAGGGAGCAAGATTATTGAGAGCCAGTTTAGAATTCTGCTAAACAGTTTATCATGACAAATGGTGATTTTTTTGCTTCCTCCAAGTCTGTTGCAGTTATGTGTGACTCTCCAGGGCAGCCATCCTTCATAGTTAACAGTCCTGACTGCTTCAATCTTTTGGCACTGCTACATCTACATGACATTTCTTCCTCAACTGCCTTAGAAGGGGAAGAAGCACTGGAGAGATAAGAACCAGCAATTAACTATTTCCAGACTGAAGTGATATATGTCACTTCCTCTCACATTTTATCAGCCAGTGAGAGTCAAATGGCTCTGCCTAACTTCAAGAGAGAAGGGAAGTGGAATCTCCCCACACACCTGGAAGTAGATAATAATCAGGTATTAGTAAACAGTAGAAATGTCTACCACAAAATTTTGATATCTGTCTCAGCCTCCTTTCTCATAGGAGGGTCATATATCAGTGTAGGACAAGTTATTTTTATTCTTAAAGAACTTTTTTGAGTTAGAATCTACACATCATAAAGTTCACCCGTTTAAAGTATACATTCGATTATTTTTAGTATATTTACCTGATGAGTTCTTGAATGTGTAACTTTAATAAACATTTCTTAAGTGTCTACTGTGTATGTAACAATATTAAATCTAATGTAGAGAAAGAGAAAAAAGAAAATAAACAATGTTTTTACATTGAGATCACAGTCTAGTTGGGAAGGAGAAAATGAACATATAGGAAATCGGTAGGGAACAATCGCAAGTATTTATATATGAAAATACCCAAAACATGATTCCAAAGTGGGAAGGGAAATTACATTTATTGAATGTTTATAATTTGACAGCCACCATGCCAGATGTCTTATGTATACTATCTCATGTAAGCTTCAAAATAATACCGCTTTCTCCATTTTTACAATTGTGGAAGATAAGGCTCAGAGAAGTTAAATGTCTTGCTCAATTTCATGCAGCTAGAAATTGAGTCAGAATTCACTCTCAGTTCATTCTTAATCTAAAACCCAGGTCTGTTATACTATACAGCATTGTCATAGCAAAAGATATAAACCCAGTGGAGTGAGGCCTATCTGGGAGTATACTGGTAGAACATCTTTTTGAAAAGAGGCTAGACATAGGTTGGTAAAGTGGTGGTTCCTCTGTGTGTGTGTGTGTGTGTGTGTGTGTGTGTGTGTGTGTGTGTGCACGCACGCACAAGCATGCACACATTTGAGCCTGTGTGTACGTATATTGACCGCACTTCACGTGCCTTCAAATAAGTAAACATTAGGACTTCAAACAACCTCTGGACACTCTCAAGAGTCATTCCATTTACCTTTCTGTTATAAAGTATTGGTGTATTTATTTGTTCAATCAGAAAATGTTTATAGAGAACTGGTTATGTCCCCAAGTACCTACTCTGCTAAATACTGAAATAAATACAATTTAAATTTTTTATCAAGAAATTGCTACAATAAAGATCATATAAGATGAATAAAGGAAGTACATAGTGCTATTGAAGCTAAGTAGTTAGAGGTAGTTGGTACTTAAGGGCAGATCAAGGAATGCTTCATGGAAAAATAATGTGAGAAGTGGAACCAGAAAAGTAAGTAAAGTTTTTTGGACACAGAATGGGATAGAAAGTGTCGTTTGCGTAGCAAAAATGGCATGATCAAAGTAGCAGAAACAGGAAAGCAAAGATGGTATTGGGGAAAATAAAGGCCATCCCAGTTTCTGGAACACAGGGAATATAAACCAGAGTGATGGAAGATCATAGAAGGCTTTGGATGAAATGTTAAATAAAGTTACACTTGGCAAGGGGTTTATAACTTTCTGTTGATGGCAGGACACTTTTAATAACTTCTAAGGAGGAAAGAAGAGATCCAGAAATTAGGGAAGAGAATTTTGGACTCAGCATCCTTCAGGGTGAAGCTAATGGAATATGGCTTTGTAATGTAGCCCTGCGTCGTGAGGAAGGAAGGTATTCCTCCAGCATTATAGGCTTAATGTTATATTGACCAGATTATGTGCCTCTGATATAGAGCTGTTGAGGGATTTTGGCAAGAAATTAATCCTCATAATGTGAAATGTGTCTAAATTTTTAGGTACTTGGGGAGATGCAAATTGCAATCTGAAATGTGAGAACTTCTCTTACTCCCATGGTTTACTCCTTTCATCTAGCTAGCAGCAGAAACCTTGTTGAGGAGAATATACTTTTGACTCACAGTAGATATCTGAAAGTGTGCATTCTAGAAGACATATAAAGAAACTTGGGACTTGTTTCTTGAGGAAGAAGTAGCATATCCTGGGGAAAAAAGGCAGGAGAAGGGACTTTTTCAAAGAAGACATTCATCAAGATGGGGACTACTGTATGACAATCTCTAGGTCCATCCATGTTGCTGCAAATGGCATTATTTAGTTCTTTTTTATGGCTGAGTAGTATTCCATTGTATATATGCACCACATCTTTATCCATTCATCTGTTGATGGGCATTTAGGTTGCTTTCTTGTCCTGGCTATTGTAAATAGTGCTGCAATGAGCATTGGGGTGCATGCATGTTTTCGAATTATGGTTTTCTCTGGATATATAAAATAGATAACTAGTAAGGACCTACTGTATAGCACAGGGAACTCTACTCCATACTCTGTAATGGCCTATATGGGAAAAGGGTCTAAAAGGTGGATATAGGTATATGTATAACTGATTCACTTCGCTGTACAGCAGAAACTAACACAACATTGTAAATCAACTATACTCCAATAAAAATGTTTTAAAAAGACAGGGACTACAGGAAAAAAGACAAAGGGCTAACATGAGGAAGGAGACGGTGGCCATGTGGGATACCCCTAATATCCAGGCAGTAAGGTCTCAAGCATTTTCGCCTGATACAAAGGGAAGAGGTGGCTACACTAGATGTATAATACCCACATTTCCATCCCCTTTTCTCTGTATAGTTTGAATATAATCTTTCTTTTTACCAAGGGTCTGAGTATTTGGAAGAGGAAGCAAAGGGGCCTGCTTCCCTCTCTGCCGCAGTCACTGGCAGGTATCAGAAACAGCATCATTGTGTACTGGAGGGTGATAAGTGTATCTATCTTCAAACAACATCCCTGTTAGACAACAGCTCCTCCCAATCCTGGCTTCAAGGTTAGATAAAGATAGCTTAGACACCTTATGTGACAAAACAGAAGAACTTATCACATTGGTTAAATTTGTGGTAGCTCTTGTACTATCTGTGAACTTTGGCACACTTCCTGGCTAATTCTGAACCAAATGATACCCTAGAAGTGTGCCAGGAGTACCTCCCACCCTGGTCACCAAACTCTTATCAGCATGCTGCCAGAAGACAAAATGGACCCACCCAAAACAATAAAGGTGCTTGTATTACCTCTCATAGTAAGGGGGATATGGTAAAAAAGAACCCTCACATTGGCAGTAGAACTGGAGCTCTGAGCTGCACCATTTGAGAGTAGATATTCCATGTAGAAGTCTGGGATTTTATAGTATCACCTACATTTCTCAGGCCAATTCCTTTCTTCAGAAGAAGGCAGACCATAAGCATTTGTGATCACTCATATTCTGACAAATAATTTTGGGTTTTTTTTGTCTGTTTGTTTTAAGAAATTCAGATCAGTCCTTGATAGAAAAGTCAAATCTTTTTCCAAGATGTTGAGATTGATTTAGAGACCCAGGCAAGCACAGACAGGCTGGTAGCTATTTCTGTATCTTAGATTGATGGTCTATGATAGACAGCAGGGGAAGACAGTATGACCTGTGGTTGACACAACTATTAGATATAGAGGATGAGGAGTGTTTCCAGAGAAGTTTAAACTATAACTTGATGACATTAAGGGGGTGTGCCAGGAATGGAATTCTTCACAATTTGAGAAATGAAGAAGGGTCACAGAATGTTTGAAACAACATACCCTCTAGGTGGTATTAGTGTAAACGTGTATACTCTTTTTTGGTAAATTGTTTTATTGTCTTAGAATAAATCTTTGACAATGTAGAGAACTCCAAGGAAGTGCTTATTACTTTTTTGACAACCCAGCAGGAGTTATGGGAAAAGACCTCTTAATATGCAATAAGATGGTGGACATTATTATGGAAGAATGTAGAAAAGAGCACTGTAGCCTCAGGTTTTATGAACATCCTGAGACTCCTTTCAGGAATTTTACTACTAATTCAAGTATATTCAACTGATTCAGGTAGAAGAGAAAAAAGATTAAGATAAATTTAAGTCCAAAGGTACTTGCAGGCCAAATAAGTTGGCCAATAGGGTATCTTAGACTGAGATCAATCTTGGTGGCTGAGAGAGAAGAGCCATGAAAAGACTGATTGGGGTGTTGGCGGTGAATGCAAAGGTGAGGCATCTCTATCTTCAATTCCAGAGAATGCCATGGTGAGCTTGTCTTTTTTGTTTATTTTTGTTTTCGCACCAGCAAATGGGTATTTAATGGTAAGCTGTGTGCTCCTGGAAGATTACCCCCTAATATGAATTGGATTTTGATGTATTCATTATTGAATACTGGGAAGATTTTGAGTGTATGGTTTTGCTCTCTAATATGGCTAATGGGTTCATTTGCCTGATAACCCTTCAAGCAGCAGGCCCTTGTTGTGTTGTTCTTTTCTTTCATTTTGTTTTAACATAATAAGTTGTGGTTAAGGTGGGTCAAAAAAGATGTTGCTGCAGTTTATGTCAAAGAGTGTTCTTATGTGTTCCTCTAAGAGTTTTATAGTGTCTGGCCTTACATTTAGGTCTTTAATCCATTTTGAGTTTATTTTTGTATATAGTGTTAGGGAGTGTTCTAATTTCATTCTTTTACATGTAGCTGTCCAGTTTTCCCAGCACCACTTACTGAAGAGGCTGTCTTTGCTCCATTGTATATTCTGGCCTCCTTTGTCATAGATTTGGTGACCATAGGTGCATGGGGTAATCTCTGGGCTTTCTATCCTATTCCATGGATCTATATTTCTGTTTTGGTGCCAGTACCATACTGTCTTGATTACTGCAGTTCTGTAGGGACCTAATTAAACTTAAAAGCTTTTGCACAGCAAAGGAAACCATAAACAAGACGAAAAGACAACCCTCAGAATGGGAGAAAATATTTGCAAACAAAGCAACTGACAAAGGCTTAATCTCCAAAATATACAAACAGCTCATGCAGTTCAATATCAAAAAAACCAAACAACCCAATCAAAAAATGGGCAGAAGACCTAAATAGACATTTCTCCAAAGAAGACATACAGATGGCCAAGAGGCACATGAAAAGCTGCTCAACATCACTAATGCCATTAGAGAAATGCAAATCAAAACCACAATGAGGTATCACCTCACACCAGTGAGAATGGGCATCATCAGAAAATCTACAAATAATAAATGCTGGAGAGGGTGTGGAGAAAAGGGAACCCTCTTGCACTGTTGGTGGGAATGTAAATTGATACAGCCACTATGGAGATCAGTATGGGTGTTCTTTAAAAAACGAAAAATAGAACTACCATATGACCCCACAATCCCACTACTGGGCATATATCCAGACAAAACTAATCCATCCCTTTCCTCTCTTCCTTTTCTGAACTAAATAATCACTTCAAATGCAAATCAGTTTAGCAGTCACATTTTCTGTGGCATATCTACATCTATATCATCTATATCTCTGTATCTCTCTCTATATAAAACTGCTTATATTCTAAGGTAAGATATAAGAAATAATTCTGAAGTAAATAATGTGTGCTTAAGAAACAATTAATTTAAAATGATTTAATTGCCTCAGAAAGACATATGTTATTCGTGTCTTTTTTTTTTTTTTTCTTTTTGAGAACTCTGGGTGCTATGCTCTATTCTTCTTCTCTTTACCAACTCTGATTCTCCCTGTTTTACTAATGGGAGGAATTGACTTCCACAAAGATTGAAAAGGTGCTGGCAGTCAGATGGTGACCAAGAGAGAAAGTGACATGATTCCCTGAACTAAATTTCACTTATTACCAAGTTCCAAGAAAGAAAGAATAAATGTGTTTTTAAAGAGAATCAAAGAATGAAAATCTATCTTTGTGTCTCACATGAAGAGGAATTCTGTGTCTGCCTATGCTAATGTCATCAAAGTGAAACCTTTTGATTGATGAAACACATGGTGCAGCTCTGTATTTACACATATAATAAAAGTCAAAACAGTAACTTATTATCAGATGTCATTTTATTTGAACAGCCAGAGGAGAGACTGTTTATCTTATTGAGGCTTTGTACTAATTTGCTTTCCTGAATGTGGAATGTGTGATGTGCTATGTAATTTCATTTGGGCAGTTGCAGGGGGAAACCAACACACCAAACAAACTTGGGCCATATATTGGCCACTGAGTATGCACCTTGCTTGGAGAGGCATTAAGGTTTTCAAGCCAGAGGAGTAACTGAGTGAGTTTTCAGTAATCTGTGAGAGGCAACTGATTTCTTGGAAAGAGAATGGGCTTTGGGGTTCGAAAGATACGGATTCAAATCTTGACCCTGTCATTTACAGAGTGAATGAGTTTAAGAAAATTAATTAACCCAGTGATTCTAAAACTTTCAGGTTTCAAGAAATAGTAACATAAAAAAATAGTGTGACTGACTAACATGTGGTCCCAACTTTTTACTTCACTATGTAAAGTTACAATAAAACCCCACAAATAAACACATGAAGAATTATCAGTTATCATCACCATCTATGGCAGATGCCTACCCAATACCCATTTCCTTTTCTTCCTCATCTATAGAATCTCAATTTTGCTCAGGGAAGCAACACACTCAGCTAAAATACTACATTTAACAGTCTCCTTTGTACCTAGGAAGAGTCATAAGACACAATTCTGAGCGATGAGACATAAAGGGGAGTCTCCTGGGATTTCTGGAAGACTTCTGCATTCCTGTTATAGGGGCCACTGATTCTTCCTTGTTTTTCTTCTGCCTTTTTTTTTTTTTCCTTACTTGGACATGAGTCTGGGGGTGGGGCAGCCAGCCATCTTGTAACCATGCAATAGACATAAGAATAAACGTTATATGCTAAGGAAGTCAGAGGATGAGGAGAAGATGAAAAGGAGCCTGGGTTCCCAATGGCATTGTGGAGCCACCTTATCAGATTTGGATTTCCCACCGCAGGTCTTCTCATGAGAGAAAAATACTTCCTACTTTTTAAACCATTATTTTCTGGGTTTCTGTTACTAATGATGAAATATAATCCTAATGGGCATATTACCATTTTGTAAAATAAAGGATATTTTAATACTCAAAATTTCTTGCCTTCCTTTCTCCATAAAAGATCTCTTCCTTTCTTTATATTTTTCCATCTCCAGAATCCTATCAGGGCATTTTTAGTCCTGTGCCACCTTGGTTTATGTATTCTATCTCCTTGATGAGTCTTCCCCTACTTCAAGATATTTCTCTCAGCTGGGCAATCCCCCTCAGGAATTTTCTAAATAGGTGTTCCTGTTGATGCTTCCAAACCTGTATTCTCATGGGCTAAGAAATAATGAATATGTCCTCTGCCATTTGTTCCTTGAAACTTTGCTTTTCCTTTGCTTGAGAATTTTCTGGGTTTTGTGTAACTTGTGAAACAGAATGGAAGAAAGCATCCTTTTTACTACTTCTTTCCCTGAAGCATTAGTATCTGCCTTGAAAGTTGAATGCTTCTCTCTTATTTCACTTCGCCTTTGAAGCAGTCCCAGATGAGTTGTATTTCAAAGAGCATTTTATTTTTATATTTTGATGGTATGTTATTTAGAGAATGAAAATTTATGACTATTATAGCTTCATTGTGGATTGTATCCTTTGTCTAAGAGTTTAAAATATATTCATTGTCTGGGTTCATCTTTTTACCTTGAATTCTATTTTTTAAATAATAATATTGTGAATCTCTTATTATTATATATGGCTGATATATCTGTGCCTAACATCTAATTTTAACTTTCTCATACTGTTTACTTTAGAAATGTATCTTATAAATACCATATAGATGAATTTATCTCAATTCAATCTGAGAGTCTTTTTAATAAGGTGATTCATTTAAAACTTATTTTTGGAACTGAAAAGCTTGTTCTTATTTTACCATTTTATGCTTTCTCTCATATCTATTTTTTACTAGAAAATATTTGCTTTGTATTCTATTCCTTTATCATCTGAAAAGTATGCATTCTGTTTTTATTTATATTCATGGTAAACATTGATCATTTTAAAACTTACTTGAACCTATCAGTATTTAATTATCAATGCCATAAATGATATATTATTTTTTGAGGTCACCTACTTGTTAATTACTTTCATATGTATCTTTTCTTCTCCCTTCTGGAATATCATCTTTCTTCTCTATTTTCCTGATTATTTACTTATCTCATCCGGTATTTAAAAATTTTTTTCTACCTCTTAGGCAGCTCCAGCTTCATGTCAAACTAACCCAATTTCATCCCATCATACATATGGTGCATTTCTTACAGAATTTTACAAACCAGAAACAACAACCCAGAAATACAAACCAGAAGTAGATTTACAGAGGAGGAATCTCTTAAATCCATTGCCTGTTATTCTTAAGTACCGAATAATTCATTTCACTGTCCCAACTCACAGGGGGGTTCAAGCCTTTGTCTGCTAAACTCCTTCTAAAGGTTATTGGGTGAAATCTTGGCCGATGTTGAACTAGGAAAGAAACACCCCTGGGTGAATATCAGCTGAGCTCTTAAAACAAGTGTGGTAATATAATAGTAATCAGGGCCTTTAAACTTGCTCTTCCTTCCTCTACAATGCTCATTCCCCAGATACTTGCATGTTCACTCCCTCACTTTATTCATATGTCCACTTAAATGTCACCTCCTCAGCAAGATCTTCTCTATGCCTTTATCATTCTCTACCCGTTAACCTCATTATTCCATAGCTCTTATCATTGCCTGAATTTCTATTAATTATCTATTAATTTATTAATTGTCCATCTTTCCCCATTTCACCTTTCTTTTTTGATGGCTATATTTGCAAAATCTAGAACAATGACTGGTGCATACAAAGTACTCAAAAATATGTGTTGAACAAATTAATTTTCACTTGTCACCTGAAGCGGCAAGCCCGTAAATAAAGGTTTGAATAGAGTAAGTGTGGTAGCGGAAAAAAAATGGATGAAATACCAGGAAAAAAAATTCAAATAAAGTGCCTTGGCACACTTAAATACTCTAAATCAGTCTATAGGTGTCAAATTGTTGGAAATAATTAATCTAAAAACTATAATGCCCAGGGTGCACTACTCTTATAGCTCTTCCATGCTTAGCCTTCTCCTGTGTTTATTTAACATTCTCAGATACAAAGTACCACCTCCTAGCTCCTTTACTAAAGTCACATTACATATATTAGAGCTCAGGATAGATAAGAATTAGAGAATGGAGTATGGTTGCTGTTGGATACATTATCTATGACCTCCCTAGAAAGAAGCTACTGTGAAATAGAGGATGTTTTCCCTTTTTAAGGGCAGTTAAATTTCCATCATTCTCTGCCTCAGCGCCTCATTTAAACTTTCCTTAATTAGAAACTACTCCTATTGTGTGACAGAACTTTGACTAGCATTTCAGATCTGTTGATATTTTGCATCACTTACCATACCTTTATTACTTATTCAATGGGAAGCTTGGAGAATGTGAACATGGAAGTCCACTAAAACTGTTAAATGAAGGAAATTATTTTGTCAGATTTTCAAGTTATAAAGAAAAAGACTGTCATACAGAGTGAAGTAAGTCAGAAAGAGGAAAACAAATATCGTATATTAACGCATATATGTGGACTCTAGAAAAATGGTATAGATGATTTTATTTGCAAAACAGAAATAGAGACAAAGACATAGAGAATAAATGTATGGACACCAAAGGGGAGGGGGGGTGAGATGAATTGGGAGAGTGGGATTGACATATATACACCATTGATATTAGATTGGCCAAAAAGTTCATTTGGATTTTTCCTTAACATCTTATAGAAAAACCCAAACGAACTTTTTGGCCAACCCAATACTATGTATAAAATAGATAACTAATGAGAACCTACTGTGTAGCTCAGGGAACTCTACTCAGTGCTTTGTGGTGACCTAAATGGGAAGGAAATCCAAAAAAGAGGGGATATAGGTATATGTATAGCTGATTCACTTTGCTGTACAGTAGAAATTAACACAACATTGTAAAGCAAATACACACTAATAAAAATTAATTGAAAAACAAAAGAACACTCTGGCAGTAGTGTAGAAGATAAATCCAAGAAATTGAGAGTAGAGGGAAGATTGCTTAGGAGGCTTTTGCAGTATAACAAAGATGATTAAATTGTGAATTAATGATACAGTAGTGAAGGTGGGAAGGAGAGGGCAGATTTGAGAAATATTTAGAGGGAAAATCAACAAAAAGTTGTAATTGATTGAATGCATTGAGGAGTAAAGACAGATTGGTACTAAGGATGACTCCAGATTCTTTCTCTTGAAACACAGGGAAGCTAGAAGGGCCAGTGACCAAGGTACGGAATACATAAGGAAGGGTAGCCTTAAGGTGAAAATAATCAATGCCATTTCAGATATATAGTGAGTTTAAAATTTAATTGGATATAGTTAATACATAATTGGACTATAAGAGTCTGAAGATCATGGAAGAGGTTAGGTATAGAGATAAAGAACGTAGGTGTCATCACCTTTTAAGTGACAGCTAAAATCATATACGTGGGTGAGATCAGATAGTGAGATTTTGTAAAAATGACAAATGGGTTAAGAGAAATCCCTATAAAATATCCTTATTTAAAGAAATGGGTAGAGATGATAAGAAATAATAGAAGGAGTGTAGAAAATAGCCCAAGGTGTTAGAGAAGAGTGCATGACATTATGGGAAGAGAAAGGTGCAGGGAGGGAGTAGTCAACAGTTAGTTACACAAATGCAGTAAGTTTGTGAAAATTCACAGAGCTGAACACTTATGATTTTGCATTCTGCTGTATTGATATAAATATAAATTTGATATAAATATAAATTTATATTAAAATTGTTTCATCCCCTATGGGTCTTGATGAGAGGGAAGGGGTTAGCCTTGCTGAAGCCAGTGGTCACTAGAACTAAAATTTGGGTTATTATTATCAAGGAAGAAAGTGAGGAATGGTTATAAGGTAGCTAACCAATAGCATCTGTTATTCACCCGGGTAAATAATAGAATTTGGTTTAAATATCTTGTTAGACATAACAAAAGAAAAAATAAAATTAAGTAAATTTTAAAAAGAACAGAATTTTCTTATTTAGTAGCACCACCTACCTAGTAGCACTACAGTTGAATTAGACTTCTAACATTTTTACTGCATGTAAAGGAAATTAAGATAATTAGGCTACAATAAGGAAGATGTCATTTAATTCACCATGACACTGATTCTCCACCCTATCAGACTCAACAACTCCTAGAACTAACATTTTACAATGACCCTTATACTATCCTGAAATGGAACTTATGATGTAACATACTTTCACACATAACTTTTAAAATGCAGTGCCCCAATTGTAATACAAAGGAGAAATAAAAGTAAACTAATTTCTGAAAATATAATATGCATTTTAATATATAAATGCTGAGGCATGACTACCTAGAAGGTCTAATAAAGGAGTAAGTTACTTGCGTGTACTTATAATGAATACATTTGGTTTTAAAAGTAGGAGAAGGAAAAGAAACTAGTCCTTATAAAAAGTACAGAAAAATGATAACAAGGAAGTTTATGCAGATGCTAAATTAAAAACTAGTATTAGGATAAACAGTAACAGAGCACAGTTACTGGTATATGATGAAAGAAAGGAAGAAATAGTCTTAACTAAAGTAAAGATAACATATTCCCCCAAATTACATACTGTGGAAGTAAAGAAAACTAGGAATTATGTTATTCTTGAAAATAGGCTGAACATCATAGATGAGGTGTAGTAACATTTTACATTATGACATGGCAAGTGGTAGGCATGAGGTAGCAACAAAACAATATCCCCTTTTAGAAAATCTTATCACACGTCAAGGCACATGTTCTCTCTCTAGTACTTAAAGAAACTTTGGAGATGTTGACTGGTAGATCTCTGTGAACAGTATCATAGTAAAATTCAAAAAAAAAAGTTTAGAAATAAGTAAATTATTTTAATATTTATTTTTCATATTATAGATTTTATATCGTTGTGTTAGGAAAATAAAAAATGTATAGATGGACTTCCAACCTCTGGTCCAGTGGATAACGATTTTAGAAGACATTCCTGTCTTCACAACAAAGAAGAAGCTGAACAAACTGAACATCAACAAATTTTCTTAGATCCATCAGAGAATTGAGAATTGAGGTCACAGGGCAAACTGTTGCCCCCCAAACTGGAGAAACAGAGGAAGACACAGAGAATCACAGCTCACAGGACAGGGGCCCAGATTGGAAACCTCTGCAGGGAACAGTACCATAGCACTAATTTAGTGCACTAAATTTTACTTTAAAAACCTAGTAAAATAAAATTAGCGTCTTCAGGAAATCTGAAAATAAAGCAAGAGTTCCTGGAGAACAATAAGACAGATTTAATCACAAAATAAGCCAAATGTGTTTTTTTTTTCCTCTTGCTCTACTAATTGAAATTTTTAAAAGCATTTCAAGGTGGTACTTATAGCTACCATCTAATGAGAGATTGCAAATCTTCTCTACAAAAAGCAACTACAGAGCTGGAGAAAATTGACAGAATAACCATTTCAATGCTTTGTAAATCTACCAGTGGTTTACAATTTTAGAAGCATGTATGGTTGAAAAACTGATGAAAATTGAGTAAGAACAGTGGGAATCTGTGGTGTTCTGGCCCACACCTGTATTCAGTTAAGGCAGGGGTTCTGCCAGGACAGGGCAAGCCATAAGGACCAGCATTTTCTTTTCTCTGATAGTAGGGGTAGGAATGATATTTTCAGAGACAGGTGAACAGAGCAGGATCACTGGCTCTACTATGCTGGGATTCCTGTAGTATGTGGAGCAGGTGTACTCCTGGCTGAGGATGCATGCATGAGAAATAGAGATCAGACTTCTCTGATAATCCCACATAATCCTGGTCAACTTTGAGCCTGCCCATGGGAGACCCAAAAGAGCCAGTGGAATCTAAGTGACCAGGCGGGCTTAGAAATGGTCTGAACTTTGAATGTGCTCACCTACCCATACACAGAGTCATTGGCAGAAGATGGAATTTTGCTGTTTCAAGGTAGTCATTATAACCTCTGTAGAATCATTATCTAACCACTAAGCTGTTCAGATACAGGAAGTCTCCTAGGAAGTCAGAATTTAAAATAAAGACAAGAATATAAGTAAATAAATAAACATGTTTATTTTAAAAATTGAGCTGAACAACAGTATCAATAAATGGCAGGGAATACAGATTTCATAGATTTAACATAGGCAAGTTATTAAACAAGTAAATGGTAACAACAAAAATCTTTAGAGGGAAAATCAAGATCCAGATTTCTTATGCTATCTAAAATGTCTACTTCTCAGCAAAAAATTTGAGACATTCAAAGAAACAAAAAAATGTACCCCAGATTCAGGAAAAAAAAATCAATCAATAGAAAATTGTCTCTGAGTGTACCAGGATGTTGGATTTAGCAGACAAGTATCTTAAGACAGCAATTATCAATATGTTAACTATGTTAAAACATCTTTAAAAACATATTTAAATAATTAAAGGAAAATATGGCAACAATGAATCTACAAATAGAAATTCTCAAGGAGAATTTAGTGAAATTGAGGATAGATCAATAGATATTATCCAATGTGAAAAATGGAGATAAAGATTATTTAAAAAAAATAGAGCCTCCAAGACCTGGGGGACAGCATCAATTGTAGCAAAATGTGAGTCCCAGTAGGATAGGAGAGAGAGAAATATTTTTTAAAAATTTAAAAAAACAACAACTTTATGCACACAAATCATATCAATTAGACGACAAGGAAAAAGTCCTAGAAAGACATCAATTACCAATACTGACTCAGGAAGAAATAGAGAATATGATCAGACTAATAACAAGTAAAAAAATTAAATTCGTGATTAAAAATCTTCCCCGAAAAAAAATGTCCAGGACAAGATGGCTTCACTGGTGAATTCTATCAAATAAAGAAGGAAAGTAACCAATTTTCTATAATCTCTTTCAGAAAACAGAGAAAGAAACACTCTATAACTCATTCTATAGACACAAAAATCCTTAAGAAAATTTAGCAAACCAAAGTCAGCAATGTATTAAAAAAAAGGTTTGCACACTGTGACCAGGTGGAATTTATCCCGAGAAGGTAAAGTTTAGCCAAAAAAAAAAAAAAAAAAAAGGAAAAAAAAGGACTTCCCCAGTGGCACAGTGGTTAAGAATCCACTTGCCAATGCAGGAGACACAGGTTAGATCCCAGGTCAGGGAAGATCCCACTTGCTGCAGAGCAACTAAGCCTGTGAGCCACAACTACTGAGCCCACACGCCTAGAGCCCGCACTCCTCAACAAGAGAAGCCACCGCAATGAGAAGCCTGTGCACTGCAGTGAAGAGTAGCCACCACTCGCTGCAACTAGAGAGAGCCCACGCGCAGCAATGAAGACCCAATGCAGCCAAAAAAAAAAAAAAACAGGTGAAGAAGGCAAAGTTGATTTAACATCTCAAAATCAATGAATGTAATATACAATATTAATAGAATAAAGGACGAAAAATACACTACCATCTCAATAGACACAGAAAATCATTTAATAAAGTCCAAAATACTTTCATTATAAAAACAAACAACTAGAAATAGGAGAATACTTCCTCAACCTGACAAATGACATCTATGAAAAACCCACAGCTAGCATCATACCTCATAGTGAAAGACAGAGTGCTTTCCCACTACAATTGAGAAAGAGACCAGGAAATATGCTTTTGCCAGTTCTATTCTACATTATATTGAATATCCTGCCAGTAAAATAATGTAAGAAAAAAAATTAAAAGCATCCAGATTAGAAAATAAGCAATAAAACTGTCTTTATTCATAGATAACATGATCCTGTATGTAGGAAGTCCCAAGGAAACCCCCCAAAACTAGGACTAAGAGACAATTTCAACAAAATCAGAGAATACAACATCCCTTTACAAAATCAATTGCATTTCTATATACCTGCAACAAACAGTCATAAAATCTAGTTAAGAAAACAATTCCATTTGCAATAGCCTCAAGAAAATAAAATACTTAGGAATAAATTTAACATGAACATTTCAGTTTCATGGATTGAGAGATTCAAGAACATCTGAAGGGCAATTCTGTCCAGGTTGATCTAGAAACGCAACAAAAATTCAAAATCTTAGCAGGCTTTTTTATAGACAAGCTGATCTTAAAATTCAGGTGGAAATGCAAGAAACCAGAATAGCAGGTACAACCTTGAAGAAGAGCAAAGTTTGAAGATTTACACTTTTTTATTTCAAAACTTCCTCCATAACTATAATAATACATACAATATGGTACTGTGAAAATTACATACATGCAACAGAATTGAAAGTCCAGAAGCAAATCCTTATATTTATGAACAATGGATACTGGACTAAGGTGCTGAAGCATTAAAATGGGAAAAGGATAAGCTTTTTAACAAATAATGCCAGGACAAAAACCACATATAAAAATGTGAACTTAGACCCTTACCTCACACTATACACAAAAGTTAACTCAACATGAGTAATACATCTAAATGTGAATGCTGAAACTATGTAACATAAAGCAAAATATTCATAATCTTGGTCTGGCCAGAAATGTTTTAGATGCAACACCAAAATCATGGTCCATAAAAATTTTTTTAAATTGTAAATTAGACTTCACAAAAATGAAAAATGTTTGTCCTTCAAAAGAAACCATTTACCTATAATAGTCAAAAACTTGTTAAAAATTTTTCAAATAATATGTCTGATAATAAAAATTTTCAAATAATATATCTGATAATATATTCTGATAATATTCAGAATACGTAAAGAACCCTTAACACTCAATAATAATACAAACAATACAATTCAAAAATTGACAAATGATTTGAATAGACATTTTACTATGAAGATAAACTAATGGCTAATAAGCATATTTTAAAATGCTTGACATCACTAGCTATCAGAAAAAGCAAAATACAACCAGAGTGAGATACCATTTCAGACTCCCTAGAATGGCTATAATAAAAAGATAGACACTCTCAAGAGTTGGCAAGGATATGGAAAAACTGGATCTCTCATGTATTGTTGGTGGGAAGGTAAAATGGTGCAGCCACTTCTGGAAATAGTTTGATAGTTCCTTAAAAAGTTATACATAAATTTACTGATAACCTCCTAATTCCATACCTAGATATCTACCCAAGGTAAATTAAAACCTGTGTATATGCAAAAAACATGTATGCACATTTTCATAGCATTATTATTTATAATAGCCCCCAAGTGGACACAATCTTAATCTGGTGAATAGGTAAAATGCTGACACATGCTATAACATGGATGGACCTGTAAAACATCATGTAACAGTAAAAGAAGCACAATGCAAAAGAGCACATTCAATGACTCCATTTGTTTTAAATGTCAACGCACTGATGTCTGAGTTCTCATCAAAAGGAAAAACTTGTTTCTTCTTTTTCTTTAATTTCATATTTATATGAGGTCATGGATGTTCACTGAACTTATTGTGGTAATCATTTCATGATGTATGTAAGTCAAATCATTATGCTGTACACCTTAAACTTTCACAGTGCTGTATGTTAATTATATCTCAACAAAACTAGAAGGAAAAAATGTCAAGACAGGGAAATTTTATAGATATAAAAAGCAGATCAGTAGTTACCTAAAGGTGGAGATGAACACAGATTTTAACTCTAAGTGGTAATAAGGGAACTTGATGAAATATTCAAAACTGGATTGTGGTGATGGTTGCACAACTCTGAAAATTTATAAATTTATTAAAAATAATTGAATCATATCCTTATTATAGGTAAATTTCATGATATATAAATTATGCCTAAATAAAGCTGTTGAAAAGTGGATAAGGATTATGTATAAGGACTAACAGTTTGAAATGCAAGCCGAATATATTATTAAGCACCAATGACTATTCAAGGCATTAAAATAGGAAGTCAGAGGATATGTTGTTAGACCCTTACTAAGTCATTGCTTTATGTAAACCTAGTTTATTCACCTAGCTATACTTAAATGTGTTTCTAGTTTTCATGACCTTCTCTACCTTGCCATAAGGGGATCCACACAATGTTAGATAGGGGAGGAAAAAGCAAGGTCACTCACAGTGAAGCAGCTCAGAGGGAAGAAGAAGGAAGGGAGGGAGAGAGGAAGAGACCAGTATGTTTCAGTCAAGTACTTAGAAGCTTTTCATTTTAACAAGAGGTAGCAAATTATGGTGGCCAAGTATGTGGACTCTGGAGCCAGTCTGTTGAATTCATAACACTGTCTCTCACATTTACTAGTGATATGACCTTGGATAAGTCACTGAATTTCTCTGCACCTCAATTTCGTTACCAATAAAATGAGAAAATAATACATTAAATTATTCTTAGGGTTGTTGACAGGATGAGTTAACATGTGCATAGAACCTACAACACTGGGTAACCTAGCATAGAGTAAACACCATACTCTAGTTAGCTGTCATTACTATCTCTAGAGAATAAGACTACTTTAGCCAATCCCTGGAAGTTCATCCTGGGACCTATAGGTCTCAATATAAAGGGTCAACTTTTGATTAGACAATGGTAGACACATTCCTCTAATAAGCTTTTCCTCAGAATTAGAAAAGCTCCGAAAATAATTTTCAAGTACCTATTACCTAATACCAGCTTACTGCATAATCATTTGTAGTTAACTTATGTGTCAACAAGAGGATATGCAAAAAATAATGAATGAGGAGGATTCAGAATCAAATTTCTTACAGTCATATTACCACTTTCTACAGATATTCATTTTTATGTAACTCTACATTCAATACCCTACAATAAAACCAGTATTTAAAATAGACACAGGGAAAGAGCCATCAAAGTCCTATGGTATACATCTTTCCCCTAAAAGCCTTTCAGTGTCTTGTGAACACTTATTCATAGCTGGACTCATTCATAAACTTAATTCATTCTCTTCTTTTTACATTTAGTAGTAATAATTTTTTCAGTTCTTTCTATAGCTTAGGAAGGTGTGAGGTGAAAAATAAACTTTGATGATTAATTTGGTGCTTGACAGAGTATAAATTGTGATGTTTAAAGATTACACTCATTAAAGTAAGACTGGGAAGCTAATTGTGGTCTATGTTGTCAACTTCCTGTGGTTTTGATATTATGCAGCTTCTATTTTGTAAATGTTGTGGAAGATAACAAAGCCCTAAGTAAATGACTATAAAATTTTTTTTACGTTCTTTTTCAAATAACCAATTAGATGTCCCAACATTTTATACTCAGTAATTCTTTCTTTTACTGCTGTTTTGTGATAGAAATTTTATTATACACTAAAGGTTTATATTTTATTCTAAGCTATGTATATAAATATAATATTTCTATTTATAGAAATAATCTATAAATTATTAAAAATTATTTATAGAAATTATATTATTTTAAAAGATATGTGATGAATAATCCTTCACCGATACCCTTCGTTTATAAATTGGTTAATCTTATGTTTTTATTCCTTCAGTTGAACTTGATGGTTTAAAGTAATTTTTTAAAAGTGCATAATGGCTAGGGATTCTGATTAGAATTTTTTTTTTTTTTTTTGCGGTACGCGGGCCTCTCACTGTTATGGCCTCTCTTGTTGCGGAGCACAGGCTCCGGATGCGCAGGCTCAGCGGCCATGGCTCACGGGCCCAGCTGCTCCGCGGCATGTGGGATCTTCCAGGACCGGGGCATGAACCCGTGTCCCCTGCATCGGCAGGCGGACTCTCAACCGCTGCGCCACCAGGGAAGCCCTCTGATTAGAATTTAATTAAACTTTAATTGTGGAAAAATAGTCATTTTTGCACATGTATGTATGGGTTTTCCCATATAAAACTTGGTAGATGTGTTTATTTACATTTGTCTTCACATAGGTCCTCTTCATTTCTTGTTAAACTTACATTCCTTGATATTTTGTAATTTTTCTTCTAATATAGAATATCGTTTTCCAGTCCATCTTCTAATTGGTATTTGCTACAATATCAAGAAACTATTGCTCCATTACTGAACTCTTTCATTATGTTAATAGAGGTTGTACAGTGTAGGGGCTTACAATACAGATTCTAGAACCCCACTTTAGTGTGACACGAAGAGAGTCACCTAACTTTGTGGTGCCCCAGTTTCCTTATTTGTAAATTGGGAATGATAATAATAGTATCTATTTCATAGTTTTATTATGAGGTTAAATAATTTATGTAAAGTTTTTAGAATGTCTTGCACGCTTTAGTGATTGTTACTTCTATTCTCAGAGAGTTTCTAGGTACATAATCTACCTGTAAGTATTTTACCTTTATCTTTCCAGTAGTTCTACCTTTTATTTATTTAGTTTGCATCTTATCATATTGGACAGAATTTCCTAGCCAATATTAACTAACTTTTCTTTTTCCTAATGTAATACAATTATCTTTATTGTTTCAAAGAAAGTGTGGTGCTGTCCATTGACTTAAGAGCTATTACCTGTTATAGAATATTATAAGTATTCTTTCTTCAGTATTGGATATGGAATGGAATTTATCAACTACTTGTTAATTGTCTCTAATACTACCATACCAAATTTGACCTACTAACATGACACACTGAGAGATTTCTTTACATTAAGTCATCCTTAGATTTGTTAGGGGAAGCATTTTGATAAATTATATTTTCCAGAAATAAACATTTCTTTAAATGAAATTGTCAAATTTGTGGCCTAAGGTGAAAGTATAACTCTGGAGTCAGATGCTTGTATTTTGTGGAGCTTTGTTTTCTTTTGTTTTTGTTTTTTTTACTTTAGGGAAGGTACTTAACCTAGCTTTGCTTCCATTGCCTAACATCTAAAATGTTGCCTATTTTATAGAATGCTTGTGAAGATTAAATGAGCTAAGGACATACCACAACACCTGGCACATAATAAAAAGTGTGTTCATGTTATCCAGTCCCGTCTCATATCTTCATTGTTCTATGTATGCTTAACCTGTATAAAATGAATCTGTTTTTCCCATTGAGTGATTTGTTGTTTTAAATTCATCTTCATCTAATATTAATATTTCTTCTGCTTTGAGTTTGAAAATTTCCAAAAATAATATTTTCTACTTTTATGCTTAGCTTTTTATATGTAGTCTTTACTAATAGTTTTCTGTATACTTGATGTCATTAAGTCTTTTATTTTCTACACTTCTATAAGACATACTTTCACACTAAAGGCAAATGAAATGATTTATTCAATACATATTTTCTGAATTGTTCCAGACTGCCTCTGCCATCCTAGACTTTGAGACTAAGGGGTAATTAATACTATTGAAATATATAAATTCTGTCCTCCAGGAGCTTACACTTTGAAATATATTGAGCTTACATATATCTACTAACAGTATTTTTTTTGTTTAATCTGCCCAACATAAGGCAGCTGCTTTATGATATGAATATGTATTAAAGTAAGAAAATAAGAACCCTTACTTAGTGTATATGTTCATAAATTGTATGCATTGAGAACATAAATACTTTCTGTATTAAGGAGTCTTCATTTAGTCATATCTAAAAGTTTTGCTGCTCTGCCAACTTTCGTGACTTATGTGTGGTGGTTGGAAAATATTATATCTTACTGTAACTACTCAAATGGAAGGTTACTTAGATATTTCTGTATGAGTGTATATAAACATCCTAAGTTTAAAAAGAAAGACAATTTCTTTCTCAGTGACCCTGGAGATTCTGTAAATCTGTTTGCGCTCAAAAATTTTAAATGTTCTCACAGGTCCTAATGAATTAACAAGCTAGAATTTCAATTTTGACTACAATAACTGTCTTTGCTTAAGCCCCTACATCATTACTGAAATTTAGACATTAGCCACCTCCAGTTTCTTTAGAATAAATACATCTAGTCATTATTTTTCCCAAAGAAATATCACTTTCCCTCTAAAATATGACCTTTTACTCTCACTTTTCTGATTTCACACTAAAGAAATATGTACCCTCTTCAGGAAGGGAAAGACAATCATGACTTATTAAAAATATATAGAAAAAAGGGGAAGCAAGATTTCTAGCTTGTATTAACTAGTTTACTTATATTACTGTTACTTTATGCTCAACCTATCCTGCCATTTGGATAAGTTGTTAGTACAGGAAGTAAGTTAGGCAATTCATGCTTAAATTAAGTCTCAAGCACATGCAATTATAGGGTGGCATTTCAGAATGACAATTTCATTTTCTAAGTTTGTTATGCAAGTGGCTTTCTAGGGATGTTTTCCTCATTGCTTCTAAAAAATCAAGTTGAGGAGAAGGTAAAATTTTCCACTTTTTATTTTTCAGTATTACTTTGTTATATTCATTAAGTATAACAGATCCCTAATTGCCTAGCAACTAAGCCTAATGAGATTTCTCTCTCCTTTATTTTCTCCCTTCTTTTCATCTGTCCATCCTCACTTCCTTCCTCTACTTATTTTGCTCTTTTTTATTCTTTTATTAGGATGATTTTGTATTAAAGTATACTGTTTTATTTTTCTTGCTTTTGTTTCTAAATTATATGTAAGATTTTGATATTCAGTTCATGAAATTTCATGACAGCCCACATTTCTCACCATCAACAGATAAAACGTTTTAGAATAAAACACAGGTAACTTGATATCCAAATAGCCAAGCTCTTCTTTCTTCTTTGGTGTCAAGGTAATAGTGACTTCATGAGCTGGGAAATGTTTCCTCTTCATTCTTCTAGAAGAGTATGTGTAAAATTAGCATTATTTCTTCCTTAAAAGTTTGGCAGAGTTACTAATAGTGCTATTTTCTCCAGGAGGTTTTCAGTTGTTTGGAAATTAAATAACATTTTTAAATACCCATGGGCCAAAGAAGAAATAATAAAATAATTAGAAATCATTTTTATCTGGATGACAATGAAAACAGAATATATCTAGTTTTGTAGGCTGCAATTAAAGGAGTACTTAAAGGGAAATGTGTAGCACTAAATATTTACATTAGAAAGAAAGAAAGTTTCAAATCAACAACCTCAGAGTCCACCTTAAAAAATTAGAAAAGAACAAAATAATTAAATAGTACAAAATACTGCATTATGTCCTTCACCCAAATTCCTCAAATGCTGATTCTTTACCATACTTGCTTAGCCATTGGTTCTTTCTTCTCTCCTTCTCTCTGCAACATTTTGGAGTAAATTGAATATATTATGCCCCTTTACCTTTAAATATTTCAGTGATAACTCCCTACTCCTCTCAGAGAGAGAGAGACAGAGAGAGAAACAGAGAGAGAGAGAGGGAGAGAGAGAGAGAGGATTGTCTTCTATAACCATAGTACAATTATGAAAATCTGGAAATTACCATTCACCTTGTTCCGTTGTTGCCATTGTCCTCCTGATGTCCAGGAACCACACAAAGATTATACATTACATTTAGTTGCATATGTCTTTAGTTTCCTTTAATATGGAAAAGATTATTTCTGATTATTTTCTCATTTTTTTGTGAAGGCAGAAACTGAAAGCTCAGCAGAATGTTTAAGTGATTTGCCAAGGTCACAGTTGATAAGTGCTATGGCCAGGATTGAATTATCTTTTGACTCCTTTCTAGTACTATTTTTCTGCTGAGATATATTGGGATGTGTGTGTGTGTGTGTGTGTGTGTGTGTGTGTGTGTGTGATTGTGTTCCACAGGTTTCTCACCTATGTGCCCAATGTCAGCTACCGTATCTTACCAACCCCATCACCTAATGCAGTGCAGTAAAAACAGTAGTCACTCACTTGTCCACATTTGATTATAGGTTAACAATGTGACCTACATGCTTGCAATATGACCAGATTTTAATTAGAATTCTTCTCATGTGGCTGATGAGAGTTAGCTTCCTTTACTTTGAGTGTAATGAACTTTTAACAGAAAAGGTCCTTGGTAAAATAACTTCATATGTGTATCAAAACAGTTTGTTAACAAAGGGAACATTATGGTTGTGTGTCCAATGCCTTGTTCCCTGACTTAAAATAATTAGGCTTCATCGAAGAAAAATTATTTGCTTTAAGGAACTCTCCTGAGTGAGAAATTGTCCCTATGAGATTTAAGAGGTGTGATTTCATTGACATTTCAGGTGTTATTTTTTTCAAATGAACTTGACTTTTCTATTATTGAAATGAAGATTTTTTTTTCCCCCAGCTGAGCAATGCAATGGACAAAAGATGTTTGAAATTAAGCGGTAATAAGCAATTTATTATTGAGAAAGAAAAATAAGGTCCTTAAAGTGCTTCAATTCATTCTCCACACAAATACATGACCCATGCAAATTCAAACTTTCTTGCAATTCGAGTAAGTTCTACAATGGAGGAATAAGCCTCTTAACAAGATTGAATTTGCTATTGTGCATGTTACAAGCTGAACAAACAGAGATTGGGGAAGGCTCTGTTCATTCATGTGCCTCCTTTAAAAAACAAATACCAGTTTAATATAAATGGAAATGAGGGCAACATTAGTGTGAACACAAATCTTGATCCATTGTAACCTAATAATGAAAGCCATATTTTTTTGAGGTTGGATAAATGGATAACGTCATACATTTTAGAATCTGAATGATCACCGTTTTGTTAAGATTTTCTTTTCTGAATTTTACTTTGCATGCTGGGATAATGATAAGCTCTAGCACTAAAAGTCTTGAATGCTGATACGCAAAACTAAAATAGGATGATTAGAAATAATGATGAAAAAAGTACAAATATTACAAAACAAAACTTGAAAGCCAGCTTTGTAAAATTCTGTCTTTATAATCTTTATATTATCAAAATGCCATACCTAGTGGTTGTACTCAAACATTTGCCCTGCTTCAAAGGTATGATCATAGCAGAATTATTACAGAACTTTTCTTTTGTGAACAGGCAGAACTGAAATGTTTCCCTTAATTTGGGAGATGAGAATTTCGGAAGAGTACAGGGAGAAGGTGTGTTTCTAACTCCAAAAGAAGGACTTCATAGTACTCTGTGTCTTAATAGCTTTTAAAAGTTATAAATCAAACTTAACTTCTCTGAATTGTAAAAAGTAAAACTTTCATTTCTAAAGGATACTTTCTTATCTTTTATAACCCATAAATAACTTCATTAAGTCGTTATTTAAAATATAGATGTGCCTCAACTTTCTGATCTGACTGTATAAGTAGTCTTTGGAAATGACTGGGGGTGGAACACGGGGATAATCTAAAATGTAACAAGGAGGATTTGCTAAATGAGTTTGGTCCTCTGTAAATGTGGGCAATAGACTTATCTCAAGGAATTATTTTGAAAATTAGATTAGATTATGTATGTAAAATACTCAATATAATGCTTGCAAAGCCAGAGCGAACATTTGGAAATAATAGCTGTCCTTGTTACTGCTATTTTGTTAAATGGGCAAATTTCTTCCTAATTTTCCTCTTCCCTAGACTTAAATTCAATAAATAATTTTGCATTATACAGGGTTGGTCAAAAGGTCCGTTCGGTTTTTTCTGTAAGATGGCTCTAGTAGCACTTAGTTGTCTTTAACTTCATTCAAAACGATTTTGTTAAATTGTGTGTGACAGCTGTCATATCAGCATGCATTTAAAAAAAGACATCAAAATTGGTGAATTTTTGTGTGGCCATTTTAATATTGAGGATGAAAGAAAAAAGCAACATTTTCGGCATATTATGCTTTATTATTTCAAGAAAGGTAAAAACGCAACTGAAGTGCAAAAAAAAGATTTGTGCAGTGTCTGGAGAAGGTGCTGTGACTGATCGAACATGTCAAAAGTGGTTTGTGAAGGTTCGTGCTGGAGATTTCTCGCTGGACGATGCTCCACAGTCAGGTAGACCAGTTGGAGTTGATAGCGATCAAATCGAAACATTGAGAACAATCAATGTGATACCACGCGGGAGAGAGCCGACATACTCAAAGTGTCCAAATCAAGTGTTGAAAATCATTTGCACCAGCTTGATTATGTGAATCGCTTTGATGTTTGGGTTCCACATAAGTTAAGAGAAAAAAACCTTGACTGTATTTCCGCATGCGATTCTCTACTTAAACATAATGAAAAAGTTTTGTTTTTAAAACAAATTGTGACAGGCGATAAGAAGTGGACACTGTACAATAATGTGGAATGGAAGAGATCGTGGGGCAAGCGAAATGAATCACCACCAACCACACCAAAGGCCGGTCTTCATCCAAAGAAGGTGATGTTGTGTATATGGTGGGATTGGAGGGGAGTCCTCTATTATGAGCTCCTTCCAGAAAACCAAACGATTAATTCCAACAAGTACTGCTCCCAATTAGACCAAGTGAAAGCAGCACTCGATGAAAAGCGTTTGGAATTAGTCAACAGAGAATGCATAATCTTCCATCAGGATAACGCAAGACCGCATATTTATTTGATGACCAGGCAAAAACAGTTACAGCTAGTCTGGGAAGTTCTGATTCATCCGCCATATTCATCAGACATTGCACCTTCAGATTTCCATTTATTTCGGTCTTTACAAAATTCTCTTAATGGAAAAAATTTTAATTCCTTGGAAGTCTGTAAAAGGCACCTGGAATAGTTCTTTGCTCAAAAAGATAAACAGTTTTGGGAAGATGGAATTATGAAGTTGCCTGAAAAATGGCAGAAGGTAGTGAAACAAAAGGGTGAATATGTTGTTCAATAAAGTTCTTGGTGAAAATGAAAAATATGTCTTTTATTTTTACTTAAAATACAGATTATTACTTTGAGTGTAATATTCTAGAGAAGGAGAAGCCAACTCAATATTTGGCCAACCCAATATTTGGAAACATACCATAATTCCTAATTTGAAAAACTAGAAAAAGATTTGAAGCAACTAAAATTATACTTGGGTTTTTAATTTTTTTATTGGTTTTTATAACATTATATGTTTCATATATACAGTACTATATTTTGACTTCTGTATACACTACAGTGTGCTCACCACCAAAATTTCAGTTTCCATCTGTCACCATAGTGTTGACCCTCTTGACCCATTTTGCCCTCCCCACCCCCTTCGCCTCTGGTAACTACTACTGTTCTCTGTATCTATGTGTTTGATTTTGTTTGGTTTGGTTTGTTGGTTTGTTTTTCCATATGAGTGAAATCATATGGTATTTATCTTTCTTTCTTTGACTTATTTCACTCAGCATAATACCCTCACGTTCCATCCATGTTGAAGCAAATGGCAAGATTTCATCTTTTTCATGGCTGAGTGTATACTTGGTTTTATAGAGACTGAGAAAGAGTTTCTTTTTTCCCTTATCTATATATACATCATTTAGTTTGTAGCACATTATGTATGCTAATATACACTGGAGAAATATTTAACAGTTTGGGGAAGCCATATTATTTAAGGTAGGATTTATTGCTCTAAATTAACATAGTAATTTATGAAATGATAACAGTCAATGAAAGAACTATATAATGAATGCTGAAGGGGAAAGGTTCTAATAGGATACTTAGTCAAAATGCTTGTCAAATACTGAATTTTTTACTGTATTTCCAAGTGTTACAAACATTGTATATTCTTATTTGTATGTACTATTTTATTTATTTTACCTTGTATCTTTCCTCAAAGCTCTGAGATAATTTGAAGATACTTGTAAATAATTTGGCCCATACTTCTCTTGGATTCAGACAGCCACATCCACAAAAGTGGCCCCTAGGGAAATGATCTTCTCAATATAATTTGTCTAAGAAAAGAATTTGGCAGATTCATTGTCCACCTTAGTGTTCACGTTTGTTATAATTTTGTCAGTGATTGGTTTATACAATATACAGAATTTTAAGTTTGTAAAATTAAGCTCAGAAAAATTCACGAGTTGGCTTCTCCTCTAGAATATTACACTCAAAGTAATATCTGTCTAATCACAATACATTTTCTAAATGTATTGATGAAGGTGCTAAAACAATTAACAATCTAATGGCTATGTAATGTTTCCTTCTGATCAAAAGAAATTTTCCAAAATAATTGAAAGTCCATTTTTGAAAATTTACTATTCTTGAAATAATTTTTATTATGGTTGAAAACAAAGATTTCCCTCAACTTTTATAATCCAGGGATAGACAGAGCTCCTAAGTTTTAGGTTTTTAGATTACCCTTCTCTTCCTTTTCTTCACCCCAAAACTTTGACACACTATTGATAAATACTGTTGAACACTTAAATGCAAAGAAAGACCTTGGCATTTAAAGAAATAACCTATTTATTTACCAAGTGGTATTTGAGAATTTTTACTTCTGACATCAAAGTGTTAACTTTTTGCAGGGTATAACTTCTTATACTTATTTGAGTTGAATGTTAGTTTACTCTAAAGATCTCAAGAAAGATCGTCAAGGAACTGATTAAGTCAAACTGTTTGGGGATTCCTGGCTGCTGTGTTGTTGCTTGCTAGGAACCATAATACAACAATTAGGATTAATTAAAACTCTGCCTGATTGATTAGGATATATGAACTAGTACGTGATTGTCACAGCTAATATTTTGGGCCTGCCAGTGCTACCTCTGATCAGCACACGCCCTCATGATACAACTTGACAATTTCAAAGCATTGCTGAAGTTATGATACTACAGCATGCATTTCCTAATGGGCTTTTCTGACGCTCAGGTTCTCTGCTTTGCCTCAGGGGCTGAAATAGCGGTGCATTTCTGTGCTCCTTATTACCTGAGATAAATTTCAGTGCTACAACAAGGCACTCTGGTAACATGTTTTCATTAGGCTACAGAGAAATGTTCATGCACCAATACATTTGAACTTCATTTAAAATGTAGACTGGCTACCAAAGAGAACTTAAAAGTGAAACCCCAGTCGAACCAAACAAAAGAAAACAAGAAATCACATTAAACCATAAACATTAGCCACCGGCGATTTGGTAGTCTTTTTCACTCAGATCCTGACATTTTAAATGATTAATCCATATACATCTAGATCTAGGACAAGAAGCTGTAACTAACCTCATGGCTCTTATTTTTCCAACTTGATTTTCCAGGACCAATAAACAAGTTATATTCTTAATAGTTTCTCTACTCATTCAGAGTTCTTTTCTGAGAACAAGCCAAGGGCCATTTTTGAAAAAAACGACACAGGAGTCAAAGTTTGACTTCAGGGGTTCTCCATTTCATTGGTAGTTAAGCTCTTCTTCTAACCTTCTTTCAGCAATTCCTTGTCCCAAGTCTCAACTTTTCTCAGTCCATTGTATCCTGGCCCCTAATGGTACCCTTAGTTGGGTACCCTCCAACTGTAACTGTAAATTTAACCTCTGACCTGATGTAGGAGTAATTAAAGGAACATAACGTTTTAGTCCTATAAAACTTGGCATTCAAGATAAATAGAAAAATAATAATGAAGAACACAAAATCCTAACACCATTTTCACTCATGCAGATTGTCTTCCATGCTGACACAATTTTACGTCAATTAACTCGTAGTCTACATATCAGTTTCTGTGTTATATGATAATTATTTTCATACTTTCACAGTCTTGATGATTAGTATTTTAATGTACTTTGTCTTTTGACATGCTGATCTACCAAAATTTATTAAGTCATTTCACTAAAGATAAATAATTAATTATGACCTGTGTTTTCTTCTCTAGGTAAACATTTCAATGGAGGTATTAATGCAAACATTTTTTCTACTGTTTTTCTGAAAAGAATACATAGCAGTGGAATTACTGAGTCAAAGGATGTGTATATTTTGTGGTGCACAGCTCACATTGCTATATTTCTTTCTAAAAGGCTTATTCCAATTTGTAATGCCACTCCAGTTGAAATACAGTAACACCTTACCAATACTGTTTATTATTATTATGAATGTGTTTGTGCTTTCATAAAATACCAAGATGACTCCAGTTTGATTACACTTAGTAAGAATTCACATTTTCAAGCATGTTCAATCATTAATTTTCCATTATGGGAAATATCTATTCAATATTTTGGTCTCTTTTTCTATTGAGAACTTGATGTTGTTCCTATAAATCCGAATACATTCTTGATACATCATAAATGCAAACACCGTGTTGGAAGCAGTGCAAATATTTTCCAAAATTTCTAGCTGATTTATATATTATTTACTTTTTATTTTATAATTTAAAATTTTTATATTCAAACATGGCAGTTTTATCCTCTGTAATGTCTATCACTTCAAAGATAAAATAGTTTTCCACAAAAAGGATTAATATTCTAATCTAATTTCTGTTTGATTTTCTATAATTTGCTGGGTTGTGTCTAATCCATATAGGGTATATGTTGTTGCATTTACAAAGCATATTTACAATATCTAGTTACCTACTAGTAATTTTAAAAATCCTTAAAGATCACAAGTTTTACAATTGTATAGACTTGGTTTCAAATTCATGTTTTGTTACTTATAAGCTTTGCCATGTTGTCCAGGTTATTTAACCTCAGTGAACCACAACCTCCTTGTCTGTAAATTGTGGCCTTGTAATACTTGACTTACAGGGTCATGTTGAGGACTGAGAATTATATAAATAAAATGTCTGACATATGAAGGACACCTAATCAATGGTCATTTTTATTATGAGATGCATCACTATTATTTGGAATTGGGTCTATTTCTGGACTTTATGTTTTACGTATCTGTGTTTTTGTGTCTATACTAGTAAAAAATTATTTTGCTTTAGATTTTCCACAGCCTCTCCCATTGTACTAATCTTTCTTTAAAAAATAAATTTATTATTTTTCAACAATTTTAGATTTACAGAAAAATTGCAAAGATAGTTCAGACAGGTCCTATATACACTTCATCCAGTTTCCCTTATTATTATCATCTAACATTAGCATTGTTCATTTGTCACAAGTAATTAAAATTAACTGGGGTCCATATTTTCTTTAGATTTTTTACCTAATGTGCTTCTCCCCCATAACTCTAATTAAATTTTTATGGATTATATATATGAATAAATATAATCCATAAAAATCTATATATCATCAAATTTGCCATTTTAGCCACTTTTAGTGTACAGTTCAGTGTCATTAATTATATTAATGTTGGTTCACCATCAACACTATCTATTTCCAAATATTCAATCACCACAAACAGAAACTCTGTAACTATTAAGCAATAACTTTCCATTCATCCTCCTCTGTAGCCGCTGATAACCACTAATCTACTTCTTGTCTCTATAAATTTGCCCATTCTAGATATTTCATATAAGTGAAATCATAAAATATTTGGCCTTTTTGTGTCTGGTTTATTTCGCTTAGCATGTTTTCAAGGTTCATCCATGTTGTTGCATGTATCAGAACTTCATTCCTTTTGATGGCTGAATAATATCCATTGTATGCATCTACTCAGTTTTGTTCTTCATCTGTTGATGGACTCCTGGGTTGTTTCCAACTTGTGGCTATTGTGAATAATGTTGCAATAAACATTGGTGTACAAGTATCAGATTCCTTGCTTAAGATTCTTTTGGGTATATACTAAAGAATGGAATTGCTGAATCATATGGTAATTGTATGTTTAGCTTTTCAAAGAACTGCCAAACTGTTTTCCACAACAGCTGCACCATTTTACATTCTCATCAGAAATGCACGAGAATTCCAATTTCTCCACATCCTCACTAACACTTAATTTTTTTTCTTTTTCATTTTTTTTTATTGCTTTACAATGGTGTGTTACTTTTTGCTTTACAACAAAATGAATCAGTTATATATATACATGTGTTCCCATATCTCTTCCATCTTGCATCTCCCTCCCTCCCACCCTCCCTATCCCACCCCTCCAGGCTGTCACAAAGCACCGAGCTGATCTCCCTGTGCTGTGCGGCTGCTTCCCACTAGCTATCTACCTTACATTCGGTAGTGTATATATGTCCATGCCTCTCTCTTGCTTTGTCACACCTTACCCTTCCCCCTCACCATATCCTCAAGTCCGTTCTCTAGTAGGTCTGTGGCTTTATTCCTGTCTTACCCCTAGGTTCTTCATGACATTTTTTTCCCTTAAATTCCATATATATGTGTTAGCATATGGTATTTGTCTCTCTCTTTCTGACTTATTTCACTCTGTATAACAGAATCTAGGTCCATCCACCTCATCACAAATAGCTCAATTTCGTTTCTTTTTATGGCTGAGTAATATTCCAGTGTATATATGTGCCACGTCTTCTTTATCCATTCAGTTGTTGATGGACACTTAGGTTGTTTCCATCTCTGGGCTATTGTAAATAGAGCTGCAATGAACATTTTGGTACATGACGCTTTTTGAATTATGGTTTTCTCAGGGTATATGCCCAGGAGTGGGATCGCTGGGTCATATGGTAGATCTATTTGTAGTTTTTTAAGGAACCTCCATACTGTTCTCCACAGTGGCTGTATCAATTTACATTCCCACCAACAGTGCAAGAGGGTTCCCTTTTCTCCACACCCTCTCCAGCATTTATTGTTTCTAGATTTTTTGATGATGGCCATTCTGACCACTGTGAGATGATATCGCATTATAGTTTTGATTTGCATTTCTCTAATGATTAATGATGTTGAGCATTCTTTCATGTGTTTGTTGGCAATCTGTATATCTTCTGTGGAGAAATGTCTATTTAGGTCTTCTGCCCATTTGTGGATTGGGTTGTTTGTTTTTTTGATATTGAGCTGCATGAGCTGCTTGTAACTTTTGGAGATTAATCCTTTGTCAGTTGCTTCATTTGCAAATATTTTCTCCCATTCTGAGGGCTGTCTTTGTCTTCTTTATGGTTTCCTTTGCTGTGCAAAAGCTTTTAACTTTCATTAGGTCCCATTTGTTTATTTTTATTTTTATCTCCATTTCTCTAGGAGGTGGGTCAAAAAGGATCTTGCTGTGATTTATGTCATAGAGTGTTCTGCCTATGTTTTCCTCTACGAGTTTGATAGTGTCTGGCCTTACATTTAGGTCTTTAATCCATTTTGAGTTTATTTTTGTATAGGGTGTTAGGGAGTGTTCTGATTTCATTCTTTTACATGTAGCTGTCCAGTTTTCCCAGCACCACTTATTGAAGAGGCTGTCTTTTCTCCACTGTATATTCTTGCCTTCTTTATCAAAGATAAGGTGACCATATGTGTGTGGGTTATTCTCTGGGCTTTCTATCCTGTTCCATTGATCTATATTTCTGTTTCTGTGCCAGTATCATACTGTCTTGATTACTGTAGCTTTGTAGTATAGTCTGAAGTCCAGGAGCCTGATTCCTCCAGCTCCGTATTTCTTTCTCAAGATTGCTTTGGCGATTTGGCATCTTTTGTGTTTCCATGCAAATTGTGAAATTTTTTGTTCTAGTTCTGTGAAAAATGCCAGTGGTAGTTTGATAGGGATTGCATTGAGTCTGTAGATTGCTTTGGGTAGTATAGTCATTTTCACAACGTTGATTCTTCCAATCCAAGAACATGGTATATCTCTCCATCTATTTGTATCATCTTTAATTTCTTTCATCAGTGTCTTATAATTTTCTGCATACAGGTCTTTTGTCTCCTTAGGTGGGTTTATTCCTAGATATTTTATTCTTTTTGTTGCAATGGTAAATGGGAGTGTTTTCTTAATTTCACTTTCAGATTTTTCATCATTAGTGTATAGGAATGCAAGAGATTTCTGTGCATTAATTTTGTATCCTGCTACTTTACCACATTCCTTGATTAGCTCTAGTAGTTTTCTGGTAGCATCTTTAGGATTCTCTATGTATGGTATCATGGCATCTGCAAACAGTGACAGCTGTACTTCTTCTTTTCTGATTTGTATTCCCTTAATTTCTTTTTCTTCTCTGATTGCTGTGTCTAAAACTTCCAAAACTATGTTGAATAAGAGTGGTGAGTGTGGGCAACCTTGTCTTGTTCCTGATCTTAGTGGAAATGGTTTCAGTTTTTCACCATTGAGAACGATGTCGGCTGTGGGTTTGTCATATATGGCCTTTATTATGTTGAGGAAAGTTCCCTCTATGCCTACTTTCTGGAGGGTTTTTATTATAAATGGGTGTTGAATTTTTTCGAAAGCTTTCTCTGCATCTATTGAGATCACTGTATGGTTTTTCTCCTTCAATTTGCTACTGTGGTGTATCACATTGATTGATTTGCGTATATTGAAGAATCCTTGCATTCCTCGGATAAACTCCACTTGATCATGGTGAATGATCCTTTTAATGTGCTCTTGGATTCTGTTTGCTAGTATTTTGTTGAGGATTTTTGCATCTGTGTTCATCAGTGATATTGGCCTGTACTTTTCTGTCTTTTTGACATCTTTGTCTGGTTTGGGTATCAGTGTGATTGTGTCCTCGTAGAATGAGTTTGGGAGTGTTCCTCCCTCTGCTATATTTTGGAAGAGTTTGAGAAGGATAGGTGTTAGCTCTTCTCTAAATGTTTGATAGAATTCGCCTGTGAAGCCATCTGGTCCTGGGCTTTTGTTTGTTGGAAGATTTTTAATCACAGTTTCAATTTCAGTGCTTGTGATTGGTCTGTTCATATTTTCTATTTCTTCCTGGTTCAGTCTGGGAAGGTTGTGCATTTCTAAGAATTTGTCCATTTCTTCCAGGTTGTCCATTTTCTTGGCATAGAGTTGCTTGTAGTAGTCTCTTAGGATGTGTTGTATTTCTGCGGTGCCTGTTGTAACTTCTCCTTTCTCATTTCTAATTTTATTGAGTTGAGTCCTCTCCCTCTTTTTCTTGATGAGTCTGGCTAATGGTTTATCAATTTTGTTTATCTTCTCAAAGAACCAGCTTTTAGTTGTATTGATCTTTGCTATTGTTTTCTTTGTTTCTATTTCATTTATTTCTGCTCTGGTCTTTATGATTTCTTTCCTTCTGCTAACTTTGGGGTTTTTTTGTTCTTCTGACTTTCTTCTTTACATCTTCTAATACTGTGTGCAATTTTTACTAGTTGTAGTGGATTCTGTGGTAAAACATCCAGAGTCTCCCCCTCTTTAGGCCTGCAGCATTATTCACCCAGCTGCATTGTAGTCAGCTTAAAGGAGCTGCTTTTCCCAAGGTTACACTCTTTTTTTTCTGGAAGTAACCTGCATCCAATGACTAGTTGATGAAGGGGTTACCAAGGCTGGGCCGCCTTGCCTCCTTTTGGGATAATGTTAGGATCATCCCAGCTCCAGAGCTCCCTGTGAGGTCGGTTATTGCCTCTGGTGCAATTGCATGACAGTTCAACTACTCCCTCTGTCCAACCTCTTTCCTTCATTCACTCACAGGTGTTCTTCCTAATAATGATCTGCATGTAAATATCTATCTGAGTCAGTTTCCCAGAGTACAGCAAACCATGACTTTCTAATCTGAAAAACAATTAAAAAACAATGAATCCATTGTTATTTTAGACAATGAAGATGCTTAACACTGGATGAAAGAAACTGATTTTCTCAGTCACTATAAATAATAGCTACTTCTTATAAGTATCCCTTAAAAATGGTGGACAATTTGTAGAGACACTCTATAAGTGACAGAATATGCTTAAAATTGTTTGTAAATGAAGTGGGGTTTTGTACTGCCGTATGTGTCTAAATGCCTACTAAGATCTATGGGTAAATTTGCATGTATATAAGAGTAAGGTTAGATTTCTCCAAATAGGCTAAAGATCATCATTTTCATTTATTACATATTGTCTATGGTAATTCACAACTGTTAGGCATAAGATTTATTAAAAATAATCATTATCCATGATACCATACAGTGTCTCTACCTCTATTCACAATTCTTCATGCCTATTATTCATTACCCTTAAGCACATGGAGTAAAGGAATTTTGGAATAAACTTCCTTGTACTATAACAAAAGGCTCTTGAGGATGCACATTGCACATTTCCACTAATAAGGATTTAATCAACGCTTAAACTTTTTTTTTCCCTGCTTATTATAACATCAAGCAACCTGTGAGAATGCCAAAAAGAATAGGAGATGTTGGTTGAATTTCATCAGCTAGTCGGCCAATTCGAAAGTTGATAGCTTACCTCAAGTGACATCTGTAAAGTGAAAGCAAAATTAATTAGAAATCTTCACTTCTGGAAGGTAGACAAACATGTCTTATCTTGTCTCTTTGACAACCATTTTTGTTCTGTATATGAACACTGAATATAAGAGAATACTATTTAAAACTAAAATTATACACAGACATATATACACACCATGAAAAGACAAGTTAATTAGAATACACTTACTTTGTATATTTTAAGAATTTTTAATTAATGCCAGAAATGGAAAAAAAATCTTGTTACTGACAGAAAATAAATGGTAGAGAATACAGAAATTGTTGTTAATCTGTTTTTCTACATAATTAATCATTTCTTAATGGTATTTAATTACCTGGGAGAAGAAATTATGTATTTCTTCACATTAATTTCAAAAGAAATTACTTTTTAAAGTAACTTGCTTTCTATTTTCCAGAATGAAAATAGTTTTATATTTTCTTTGCTTATATAAATAACATAGTCTTATTATGAAATGTTTTGATATAGAAAATGTATAAATATTAAAGTAAGATTTACTTTGAATTCTAGCTCCTAGAAATAAACAGTGTTAACTGTTTTGTGTCTATCCTCTCATGAATATGTTCTATTTATGTATCTATCTGCCTACTTACTATACACAAATAATATTTAGATGTAATTAGTAATACTACATTACTATTTTAAATACTTTTTGTACTCAAAAAAAAAATCATGGACATCTTTTCCTGTCAGTAAACATAGATCTACAATCTAATTTGGAATGACTGCCTACTTTTCTATTATATGGCCATATCATATTTTATTCAAATGATCCCCAAATAAAAGACTTGAAGATTATTGTAATTTTTATAATGTATAAGAAACTTCATAAAAATACAATATGATAACTATATAGATGATAGACTGATAGATATATAAATATCTAGACAGATGCATGTCTGAACATCTATTCACTCATCTCCTCAGAACACTTTGTTATGTGTGGAATTTTAGGGTCAAAGGATATACAGTTTTTTTAACTAGAGCAGCTTGCATTCATCCATTCATTCATTCATTCATTCACTTATTTTGTTTATAGATCTGGTATTTTATGTAAAAATTACCTACAGTGAAATGTACAAATCCAAAGTGTACAATGCAGAGTTTTGACAAATACATATACCCACACAGCTCATATCCTTACAAAGACATAGAACATTTCCTCACCCCAGAAAGTTCCCACATGTCTCTTCCAAGTCAATCTTACCACACACAATGCAGGCAATAGCTTTTCTTTTTTTTACTATAGATTACTTTTGCCTCTTCTAGAACTTTATATAAACAAATCATATTATATGTTCTTTTTGTTCCCCGCTTCTTTCTTTCAGCATAATGTCAATGAGAGTCATGCTTATTGCTGTGTACATCAGTAGCTTTTCCTTTTCATTGTGGGATAGTATGCCATTGTGTGAACAAGTCAAAATTTGCTTATCCATCCTCCTAGTGACGGACATTTGGGATGTTTCCCTGAGATTTTGAAATAGATAATCTAAATATTTCTTTTAATTGCAGTATGGCATCTATATGAAGAAAAATTACTCAAATCATCAGATTTTTAACTTAATGTAAATAGTTTCATGCATATTCTTTTGTTTCTGGTTTACTTTGCTAAACATAATTACTTGTGAGATTCATCCATGCTGCTGCGCAAAGTTGTAGTTTATACATTTTCTTTAGTGTTGGTCTTTTGATTTTATTTGTACTTTAATAAAAAAATTTTCCTCTGTGGATATTTGCTCCTAGGTTCTGCTTTTTAGTACTTTTCAGAAGGTCATATAAACATTCAGCCAATGTTAATAGACATCCTATATAATACCACTGGAAAAATTCCTGTCTAGTCTTTCTAAAAGAAATACCATCACCCTCATCTTCGCACACAAAACATAGTACACTTTATTTTATCTGGTATGTTCATAGAAGCCATTCTCCATGATAATTGTAGTTAACCAAGTATTTTGGTTAAAAGAAAGTTGCCATGTGTTTAATATGTGAATCATTAATTTTTTAATTTGTATTTTTATTGTGGTAAAATACATATAAAATTTAGCATTTTAACCATTTGTCAGTGTACAATTCAGTGACATTAAGTACATTCACATTGTTGTGCAACCATTGTTATCATCCACCTCCAGAACTTTTTTAATCTTCTCAAACTGGAACTCTGTACTTAATAAATAAGAACTCTCCACTCTCTTCTTTCCTCCCAGCCCCTGGTAACCATTATTCTACTTTCTGTCTCTATGAATTTGACTGCTTTAGATACCTCATATAAGTAGAATCATACAGTATTTGTTCCTTTGTGACTGACTTATTTCATTTAGCATAATGTCCTCAAGGTTCATCCTATGTTGTAGCATTGCATATTTATGCCATATTTTATCCATTGATGGACTTTTGGGTTGTTTCCGCCTTTTATCTATTTGAACAAGGCTGCAATGAACATGGATATACAAATATCTGTTCAAATCCCTGATTTCAATTCTTCTGGATATATACCCAGGAGTAGAATTGATGTGTCATGTGATAATTCTACTTTTCACTTTTTGGGGAGCCATGATAATCTTTTCCACAGTGGCTGAACCATTTTATATTCCCACCAACAATGAACAAGCGTTTCAGTTTCTCCACGTCCTGGCCAACACTTGTTACTTTCTGTTTATGTGTCAGGCAAACCCCTGATAAGTTGGAACTCCCTCTGTTCCCTTTGGTTCAAGAGGGAATTGAAAACTGGGCTGCTGCTGCTTCCAAATGAAGACCTTGCAGCACCAGGGAAGGAGTGGGGTAACGGTGAGTAAAAATGTCAGGACATTTCGTACCATTCGATTTCTGCTTTTTCTTGATTGGGCATTTACTTGGTTGCTATAGATCTTTAATTGTTTTACAGAGTTCCTATAAAGTTACTTTAGCCAGTCTCTAGTTTTGTTTGCTAGTTTCTGTTTTGTTTTCTTTTATTTTGTTTTTAATGTTTCCAAGGGGAGTGGAGGACCTGGAGCTTCCTTGTCCACCGTTTGGCTGATGTCACCTCTGAATCATTAATTTTTAGACAGATTCCATCTAAATTTGAAGTTTCACTACATTGATGACGATTTGATTATTCTTTAATTATTCAAAAGATGCTTCTGAATCTTGCTGAACCTGAAAGGCATCACTGTCAACATCAGCCCATTATCAACATCAACAGGCTCCTTGATAGGTCAGACTCATTTTAGCCTAATATGTCTTCCCTACCACTTTCATGCTTTTAAAGTAACTACAATAAAAACTTTAAGAAAGGATCTACTATAAGTCATTTGTATCTCTGTGTTAATTTAAGATCGTTTTCTAATTGTTGAATGCAAGGTTTTTATTCCCTGTTAAAAGAACATCAAATATTGGTGAGTCGGTGAGACAGGCAGATGAAATCACACCATTTAGGTGATTGTCCTCTTTCCTAAATACAAGGTATAGCTACAAACACTCACAACTTACCAGCACATGAGCTGGTTCATGATTTATATGTTTTATCCATGTACAGAAGAAAAGAAAATTATTGATGAAATTATGGCTCTTTGAAAATTGATATTTCTCTCTTGATCAAGGTCAGGTGAATTACTGCTACAGTCCACATCATTCTACCAAATTCTTCCATATTTTCCAGTATCTATATTCATACAACCAAATAGACTAAGTCAATTTGCCACATGAACTGTACCATTTATTAACATGCCTGTGTTGGAAGTTCACCAACTGGGCCCAGAAATAAGAATGATGTGCATATAGCCTCTCTCCATATTCCACCCAACTTTATTCTAGAAATGACTTCTCCATATGCTATGTTCCTTCCTTTGGCAGGCCTCCAAGGACCTCACAATCTTATGCTATCTCCTAAATTCCATAGAGGATCTCATATGCCCAGCTCTCCAGTTCTATCAGCAGTCTTTCACCAGGGGTAATTTTCCCTAGAAATCAAACAGTACAATACAAATAAACATAAGAATTAAGTCATTTAAAATTAATTTGGAGCTATATCTTAAATACAGGTGCCACCTTAATAGTGTTCCTTTCTCAACCTATGGAATATGGCTAGCTAGCCTTTGTACAATCATAGTAATAGAGCTAATGTTCTGGATTACTGCTGAATTTTGGTATATTGATATGTTCTGAGAGCATTATGTTGTACCTTATTATTAATCTCACATCTAAAAATAAAGATTTTTCTGCAAGTTTCCTGGCCAATAGCATAATATTATCTAATTGAGATCCAGTACTCAGCTTGTCCAATCTAAGTATTTCAGGTCTGCTAGAGTGAGTTTTAGTTTGGGCTAAATTACAGTATCGATTTAGTAATTTGGTTTTAATTAGTTATATTCACCTAATTGTTTCTAGGTCTGTCATGACAGTTTAAAACGGGGCTGTGGAAATTTATTTCACACTTTGAAGGCTTTAGTATGTCTTTTTTTAAAATTCATCACTTCTACTCTGAAACTATGTGTAGAAGCTTTAGTCAAATGAGTCTCTTGCAATTGATTTTTACATGCAAGTTTGTTTTAAAGAGTGAGTGCCCTCAACAAATTTCTTTAGCCACCAACATAAAAACTTTCATGTGCTGTAGTACAAGAATAGAGTCATGTCAACTGTGTACAGTGATCAGTTTTCTAGATTTTTAAAAGGCACCTATGATGAGTGTGATGGTTAATATTATGTGTCAACTTAACTGGATCATAGTAAGCTCAGAAGTTTGGTTAGGCATTATTTCTGGGTGTATTTGTGAGGGTGTTTCCTGAAGAGATGAGTATTTGAATTTGTAGGCTGTTTTGCATTGCTCTTCCCTGTGTGGGTGGGGTTGTGCAATCTCTTGAGTGTCTAAATAGAACAAAAAGGGGAAGAATGGGAGATTACCTCTTTTCCTGCCTGTGTACTTGAGCTAGAACATTAGTCTTCTTCCTGCCCTTGGACTGGGATTTACACCATCAGTTCTCCAGATCCTCAGGCCTTTGGGCTCAGATTGTAATTACACCACTGGCTTTCCTGGGGTTCCAGCTTACAGATGGCAGATGGTAGATCATGGGACTTCTCAGCCTTCAAAATCATGTGAGCCAATTCCTTGGTAATAAGTCCCTCTCTCTCTCCACACACACATACACACACACACACACACACACACACACACACTATTGGCTGTTTCTTGGGAGAACCCTGAATAATACAATGAGGTAGCAGTATTTCAATCAATTAGCCTTTGCCTCATATAATAATAATAATAATAATAATTTCTTATCACCAGCACCTTTATTATTCATCTATGCAAGATATTGAATATTAAACATATAAAATTTAGGTATGATACATAATACAGTTTCATACTGTCCCTGACATTTGTCTTTGCTTTTTTTTCATCTACTGGCAGGACCACAAATGTCATGCAATTAAGCTTTCTGCTTCTTTGTGTTCACTCCTGCTAGCCTTGTAACATGATGTGTTTTACTTAAATTCCCAAAATCTATGTTCATAATCTTACCCAGGAAGAATGTTGGAAGGCCAGACCATGACGGACAGAAACTAATATTTCTCAAACTGTGTTCTGTGGAAAAGTGTTTAATAAACAAGTTTGGAAAACACTGATTAAAGTAAAATAGATTTCTATTGTGCAAGACTTGTCAGGGACTTCACTCAGACGGCATGCATTGTGAATTTCTCCAAATTGAATATAGTGTATATCTACTTGCTGTAGATATACACTACAGCAATGTGTTTCACTATAGGACACATGTATACAGTTTGTTTACAAAGCATCTCACAAATGATTGTTCATAATACACTTTAGAAATTCTTGCACAGAAAAATTGAATGCTTTTTTTAGTGGACTGAATGTTTGTGTTCCCCCCAAATTTATATTTTGAAGACCTATCTCCTAATACAATGGTATTAGGAGGTGGGGAGGTGGAGCCTTTGGGAGGTAATTAGGTATAGATGAAATCCTGAGGGTGGAGCCCCCATGATGGAATTAGTGCCCTTATAAGGAGAGGAAGAGATAGGAGAGGTTCCTCTTCCTACCACATGATAACACAGAGAGAAAGCCACTGTCTGTGAGTCAGAAAGAGAGTCTACACCACAACCTGACAGTGCTGGTACCCTAATCTCATACTTGCAGACTCCAGAATGTGAGAAATAAATTTCTGTTGTTCAAGCCACCCAGGCTATGGTATTTTGCTATTTTGTTATGACAGCCTGAACTGACTGAGATAGTGCATTTGAGGGGATTGAGACAAAACTGAATTTTCAGTTCATCTCTGACCCTTACTGGTAGCCCTACACTATTTCTAAGTCTGTCACCTCATCTGTAGAGTAGGGACAAAAATATTCACCCTGCAGAATTGTTGTGAGGATTGTATATACATAGCTTATATCACGCTATAAATAAATGGCAGCCATAATTATGATTGTTATTCTTCCCTATTATTATGGGTTTCTCTTACTCAAAGTTTAAAGAGATTGAAAATCTTGAAATTTATGAATTAGGCTACTCAAACTGGAAAATTCTGGTCAAAAGACCATATCCCTGTGGATCCTTTTGGAGAGGGCAATTACTCAAAATCTGTTGCTGTTAAAGATGGGTCCAGCATAGTTGGAGCATCCAGTGTGGTAATAGATCAGCTGTTTAAGTATGATCAACACCTAGTGATAAGCCTAGATTAGAGCTTGCTCTTCTGAGCTTACTGATTTTCAATTAACATTTGCTGCTTAGCAGGCCCAACTAGATCATGTGATGTGTTAGATGCATTAAGAAAGCACTCCATTGAGCTTTAACACTCCAAGAAAGTTTCTTGCACTGGACCCCAAGGACCATTTCTGAGCGATGAATATAATTTTTGTACTCATAATACCTCCAGATGGGCCTCACAGTATCCTACTTCTGGTCATTGTTGAAAATAATGCTTGTAATCCAACTAACCTTTTTTTTTTTTTTTTTTTTTTTTTTTTTTGCTGGAAAACTGTATTCATGTCTGGTTAGTCATTTTGTTTCATAAGAATTGTGGAAAATGTTTTCAGATCTGGATAACTATGCCTCTTTGTCTAATTGCTTTGGTAGGTCTACCTGACAATTTAGCCTAGTACCTTAACTCTAAGAAATAAATATATCAATGTTAACTTTTTTGGACATTAAATAGAGTGATAAAACCATGATTTAAGCATTTATTCTACAACATACTTTCCTTCTAAAATATCATTTTTTGAAAACCTAGTCTTACAAGTTAAAAGCATTTGTGCTAGGCATGGTGAGAAAAAAAATTTAATGAGTAAATTGGGTAAGGATTCTGTCTTTGGAGAACCTGTAACTTACTACTTTCCATGTTTCCATATGTAGGCAACATTGCTATTGAAAGACACAGAGTATATTGTGCCTGATATCTTTATTATGTTTTCCAGATTTGCATTCATTCTCTCCTAACGCCTTTTTGGATCACTATTTATATATATATGAAATGTGTGTGTGTGTGTGTGTGTGTGTGTGTGTGTGTGTGTGTGCGTGCGTGTGTGTGTGTGGAGAGAGAGATAGATGATAGATAGATAGATTCATAGCCAGATAGATTCCTGTTTATTATTTTCAATTCATTTCTCCACAGGACAGCCTTTTGCTATGAAGGTAATTAGATTCTCTTAACTGCAAAGTTAATGTGAGAAAATACTACTGATTGGGTCTCCTTTCATTTTTCAGTGGAATAACAATGCTTAGAGGACATTTAGACAAGTGATGATGGGAAAATGTACATGTATTCACAAGAAAATAAAAGTGACTAAATTGAAACATACACTAAATGCCAGTCTGCTCCTCCAAAATATAATAGATTAAAGAATTTGGATATAAATGTATCAAGCTTTTAGAAAAAGTACAGTGACCAGGAGTTTCATTGTTCATTTCCCAATCAGCAATAGTCTGAGTTTCTTTGGGTACATTTATTGCAGTACACTGCGGTGTTACTTAATTCAACTCCATCTGCCACTTTTTCCCACAAATAAGGGTTTTCAAAATTCCATTCTAGACTAACTATAGTAAATGTTTATTAAGTTCATGGTAGTTGGTATTTATTACATAAAATTATTGAAACTGAGACTCTCATTGTCCCAGCTCATTCTCTGATCTGTAATACCCGTCTTTCTATGGATTGACTTATCCTCATCATTGTACCATGTATTGGTCCAATCAGCTGAGACCAGGAGTACAGGGTCATGTGATATAAAGCATGCTCAGCAAAAGGTTTCTTCTAGAACAAGAGCTATGGGTGAGGCAGGTTGCCATTAAAGGTGCTGTGGGAAGGCAGGGCCCATACACCATTTCGTACTCCTCTCTTCAGGATAATTAAGAGAACATTAACCAGGAATGAAAGGAATGGTCCCTCTGCTGATGTGTATGGTCCTATAATTCTATGAGGTAGGAATTAAGGAAAGTACAGTAGTCAGTAGTCCCCCACTTATCCACTGTTTTGCTTTCCACAGGTTCAGTTACCCATGGTCAACTGTGGTCCAAAAACATTAAATGGAAAATTCCAGAAATAATTCATAAATTTTAAATCACATGCCATTCTGAGTAGTGTAATGAAATCTTGTGCTATCTAGCCATATCCTGCCCTTTGTCTGTTATCCCATCTGTTGCTTAGTAGCCATCTAGGTTATCAGATCAACTGTCACAGTACTGCCCGTGCTTGTGTTCAAGTAACCCTTATTTTACTTAATAATGGCCCCAAAGTGCAAGAGTAGTGATGCTGGCAATTCGGATATTCTCTTATTGTGCCTAATTTATAAATTAAACTTTATCATAGGTATGTATGTATAGGAAAACATAGTATATATAGAGTTCGGTACTATCGGTAGTTTCAGGCATCCACTGGGGACTCTTGGAATGTATCTCCTGTGCATAAGGGGAGACTGCTGTATAAGGAAAATAATGCTGAAATATTACATATTTCCTTTTGCTTCTTACATATTTGAAACTGTGCATTATTCTCTTTTAGATTTTTGAAATGACCGAGACTGATTTGACATGTCCGAAAAAACTCTCAGCAAGGGGAACCAGACACGTGGGTAAGAATTCAATATGTTTTAACTTTATCCTAACCGTTCTCAATCGTTGATTCAAGTTTTTTGGCTGAGTTGTACATTTAACATTTTATTCTTATGTTCTACCTTAAAAATAAAAGCGGTATTTCTTAATCTTCAAAGACATGAAACAAAACCTCACTGTATCACTTGCTTTTATAAACAAAAGTTCAATACAGAATACATACTATAGTCTATGCGTGGTCTTGCGAAGCAAGCCAAGATACATTTCAGTCCAGGCTCTTTCACTTACTAGCTGTATGAATTTGCTGAGTTGTCTTAAATTTGCTATACCTTCACTCCTGATATGTTCAATGGGAGAAATAATCCAGGGCTCCAGTCGTTGTGGTAGGTATTAAATGAAATAATTGATGTAAAGCACTTAGCATAGTACCTGTCTTATTAATAAGCGCTCAATAAATAACAGTCCACTAGACGACATCTCCAAAGCAGTGAGTACAAGTCTACCCACTGAGGTACCGAAGAAAATATTAAACACTGAATTTGTCTATTATTTAAAAATTATGTTTATACATATACAAAATTTTAAATAAATGTAAACATGTAATCATGTCATATACGCTGAGTGTGGGGGGCATTTATACGTCTTTCCTTTTTGCTTGCCTCATCCCTATCTCTTTCTCTCTCTTTCCCCCAGATCATCTCCCCCTCCCCACCACAAGCAAACATACCCCACCTCTACCTCATGTTAGAATCCTAGTATGCATCTGCATTGCATTGCATTAATTCATTAAATCTCTTTTGTGTCTTCTCAAGAAAGTATAAAATATATGGGTATAGTATTTTGTGTATATCATATTTAAGTAAACAGACAAAAATCAAGAATGCCTTCTTGGATTTTTTGTTTTAACTCTGTGGAGTCTTCTGCCTACTCTTGGGAGTTCTGTGACAATGTGAAGGCACTCTTTTAAACACTTCATTTGGACCTACTAAAGAGGCAGCTGGCCAGTACAGTAAGTCCCCTACATACGAATCTTCAAGTTGAGAACTTTCAAAGATGTGAACGTGCGTTCCGTCAACGTCAGGCATGAGTGACATTGCAGCTTGCCCTCCGTCTCCTACTGCTGACGATCCTTCAGCTCTACCATCTCCCACCTCCTCTCCCTCCTCCAGTCAGTAACTCTTCTTGCCTGTTCACTCGATGCCAGCTGTTGTACTGCACTACCGTACTTTTCAAGGTACTGTACCTTGAAAAAGATTTAAAATGTTTTCTTTGTTTTTTTATGTTTGTTTGTTTTTTATGTATTATTTGTGTGAAAAGTATTATAAACCTATTACAGTACAGTACTATATAGCTGATAGTGTTAGTTGGGTACCTAGGCTAACTTTGTGGGACTTATGAACAAATTGGACTTATGAATGCACTCTCAGAATGGAACTTGTTCATATGTAGGGGACTTACTGTATATTAACCTCAATCCTCTAACCTGCACAGTTAGAAAGAAGTATGACCACTCTCTGCCTAATGAATCCTCATTCCACGACCTCACTGAGGTTATTAGGTTGCAGCCTCCTTGGGTACACTTATGGGGTGGCTGCAATACTAATGTACTTTTTCTGCTCGATTCAGTTAGGTGCCTGACAGTTGTGTACAGTGGAGTGAGGGATGCCAAGGAGAGAAATTGGCACCTCACTATGTTTTTCCCTGCCCTAACCCTCAAGTGTTCCAGTGGCTTCTGTCAAGTCAAGAGGCAAGGCTGCACAATTAGAGGCAAGGAGTCCAATGTGTTAGTGTTAGACCTATTGACAAAAGGGTGCTTATGGTTTCTCTCATTTTAAAATTTTCTATCTTGACAGATTTTCAATGTCTTTATATGTTCCATGATTTTTTAAATTTTTATTTTGAGACAATTGGAGATTCACATGCAATGGTACGAAATACTGCAGAGAGATTCAGTGTGCACTTTACCCAGTTTCCTCCAATGAAAAACTATAGTAAAGTATCGGGACCAGGATATTGGCATTGATTCAGTGACGATTTAGAACCTTTCCATCACTACAGTGATACCTACTGTTGCCCTTTTACGGCCACAGCCACTTCCCTCCCAACTCCCACTCCCCTATTTAATTTTTTTTTTTTTGGTGGTACGCAGGCCTCTCACTGTTGTGGCCTCTCCCGTTGCGGAGCACAGGCTCCGGATGCGTGGGCTCAGTGGCCATAGCTCACGGGTCCAGCCACTCCTTGGCATGTGGGATTTCCCGGACCGGGGCAGGAACCCGTGTCCCCTGCATCGGCAGGCGGACTCTCAACCACTGCGCCACCAGGGAAGCCCAGCAGTATTATTGAACATCTTTTTAAGTATTCATTTGCCATATGTGTATCCTCTTCAATTAAATGTCTAGTCATGTCTTTTGCCCATTTTCTAATTGGATTCTTATTTAACTGTTGAGTTTTGAGTGTTCTTTATGCATTCAAGATTCTAGTTCTTTGTTGGGTATACAGTTTTCAAATGTTTTCTCCCAGTCTGCAGTTTTTCTTTTATTCCTCTTAACAGAGGCTTTCACAGAGTAAAACCTTGTAATTTTGATGAAGTTGAATTTATCGATTTTTCCTTTTATGAATTGTGCTTTTGATGTTAATTCTAAGGATTCTTTGCTTAGCCCTAGATCTCAAAGATCTTCTTCTATTTTTTTCTAAAAGTTTTATAATTTTACGTTTTAAATTTAAGTCCATGATCCATTTTAAGATAATTGTTGTATAAGGAGTGAGATTTAGGTCAAGGTTCATTTCTTGCCTATAGATGTCCAATTTCTCCAGCATCGTTTGTTGAAAAAGTCATCTTTCCTCTATTAAATTGTCTTTGTACCTGTCTCAAAACTCAGGTAGGCATATTTGGTGGGTCTATTTCTGGGTTCTTTATTCTGTTCTGTTTGCTAATGTATCTATCACTCTGCTAATACCACACTATCTTGATTACTGTAGATATATAGATTGATTCCTCCCTCTTTGCTCTTTATTCAAGATTGTTTTAGCTATTCTAGGGACTGTGCCTTTCTATACAAATTTTAGAACAAGCTTATGTCTCCAAAAATACCTTGCTGATATTTTGATAGAAATTGCATTAAAACTACAGATCAACTTCCAGAGTATTGACATCTTTACTATGCTGTGTCTTCAAATATATGAAGGTATCATGTACCTAGATCTTAACTGATTTCATGCATTAGTATTTTGTCCTTTTCACCATACAGATCCTGTAAAAATTTTGGTAAGTTTATATGTAAATATTTCATTTTATTTGTATGATTTTAAATGGTATTGTGTTCTTGATTTTGGTTTCTGTAATGTTAGTTTGTGGTATATAGAAATGTAACTGATTGCTGAGCATCCTATGACCTTGCTTAATTAAATTATTAGTTCCAGGAATTTCTTCTTGTAGATTCCTTGGGATTTTCTACATAGACAATCATTTCATCTGCAAATAGGAACACACTTATTTACTTATTTCCAATTTTTAGGCCTTTTATTTCTTTATCTATCCTTATTAAACTGGGTAGGAATTCTAATACTACACTGGATTAAAGTGGTGAAACCAGAAACCCTTGCCTTGTTCCTTTTCTTAGAGGTAAAGCATCTAGTTTCTCACCTTTAAATAGGATGTTTGCTGTAGGCTTTTATAAATGTTCTTTACCAAGTTGAGGAAGTTCTCTATTCTGAGTTTTCTGAGAGTTTTTATGATGAATGGGGGTTGGATTTTGTCAACTGCTTTTTCTGTCAGTTGATATGATTATATGATTTCTTTCATTATACTTTTGACATGTTGATTTACACTAATTTTCAAATGTTGAACCAGCCTTGCACACCTGGAATAAATCCAACTTGGTCATGCAGTCTCTCTTCTTTGGCACTTACAAATTTAGGATTGTAATGCCTTCTTTGTGGATTGATCCTTCTAGTTTTATGTAATGACTCTCTTTGTCTTTAGTAATTTTCTTCACTCTGAAATTCACTTTTCCTGATATTAATATGACTTCTATTTTTTTATGATTAATGTTTGCATCATTTTTCTATCCTTTTACTTTCAATCTGTCGATGTCATATTTAAAGGGAGTTACTTATAGAAAACATACTTTCGGATCATGTTTACTTTTTAATCCACTCTGCCAATCTTTGTCTTTCAATTAACGTATTTACAACATTTATATTTAAGGTAATTATTGATATGTTTGGGCTTAAGTCTGCCACTTACCTGTTTTCTGTTGTTTCCTCTTTTTCTTGTTCCTCTGTTTCTTCTTTCCCACCTTCCCTTGGGTTATTTGAACATTTTTCTTTTTGTAGGATTCCATCTTCATTTATTTATACTATTTTTGAATATATCAGTTTGTAAAGTTTCTTAGAAGTTAACTCTAGGTATTACAATATGCATATGTCATTTATCATAGTATACTGTTATCAATGTTTTACTACCTTGAGTGAAGTATAAAACACCTCACTTCCTTTAAGTTCCCTTTACCTTACCTACTTTTATTTTATTTTATTGTATTTTTTACATCTTTATTGGAGTATAATTGCTTTACAATGGTGTGTTAGTTTCTGCTTTATAACAAAGTGAATCACTTATACATATACATATGTTCCTATATCTCTTCCCTCTTGCGTCTCCCTCCCTCCTACCCTCCCTATCCCACCCCTCTAGGTGGTCACAAAGCACCGAGCTGATCTCCCTGTGCTATGCGGCTGCTTCCCACTAGCTATCTATTTTACGTTTGGTAGTGTATATATGTCCAACCCACTCTCTCGTTTTGTCACAGCTTACCCTTCCCCCTCCCCATTTCCTTAAGTCCATTCTCTAGTAGGTCTGTGTCTTTATTCCTGTCTTACCCCTAGGTTCTTCATGACATCTTTTTTTTCTTTTTTCTTAAATTCCATATATATGTGTTAGCATACGGTATTTGTCTTTCTCTTTCTGACTTACTTCACTCTGTATAACAGACTCTAGGTCCATCCACCTCATTACAAATAGCTCAATTTCATTTCTTTTTATGGCTGAGTAATATTCCATTGTATATATGGGCCACCTCTTCTTTATCCATTCATCTGATGATGGACACTTAGGTTGTTTCCATCTCTGGGCTATTGTAAATAGAGCTGCAATGAACATTTTGCTACATGACTTTTTCTGAAATATGGTTTTCTCAGGGTATATGCCCAGTAGGGGGATTGCTGGGTCATATGGTAGTTCTATTTGTAGTTTTTTAAGGAACCTCCATATTGTTCTCTATAGTGGCTGTACCAATTCACATTCCCACCAGCAGCGCAAGAGTGTTCCCTTTTCTCCACACCCTCTCCAGAATTTTTTGTTTCTAGATTTTTTGATGCTAGCCATTCTGACTGGTGTGAGATGATATCTCATTGTAGTTTTGATTTGCATTTCTCTAATGATTAATGATGTTAAGCCTTCTTTCATGTGTTTGCTGGCAGTCTGTATATCTTCTTTGGAGAAATGTCTATATAGGTCTTCTGCCCATTTTGGGATTGGGTTGTTTGTTTTTCTGTTATTGAGCTACATGAGCTGCTTATAAATTTTGGAGATTAATCCTTTGTCAGTTACTTCATTTGTAAATATTTTCTCCCATTCTGAGGATTGTCTTCTCTTCTTGTTTATGGTTTCCTTTGCTGTGCAAAAGCTTTGAAGTTTCATTAGGTCCCATTTGTTCATTTTTGTTTTTATTTCCATTTCTCTAGGAGGTGGGTCATAAAGGATCTTGCTGTGATTTATGTCATAGAGTGTTCTGCCTATGTTTTCCTCTAAGAGTTTGAGAGTTTCTGGCCTTACATTTAGGTCTTTAATCCATTTTGAGTTTATTTTTGTGTATGGTGTTAGGGAGTGATCTAATCTCATACTTTTACATGTACCTATCCAGTTTTCCCAGCACAACTTATTGAAGAGGCTGTCCTTTCTCCACTGTACATTCCTGCCTCCTTTATCAAAGATAAGGTGACCATATGTGCGTGGGTTTATCTCTGGGCTTTCTATCCTGTTCCATTGATCTATATTTCTGTTTTTGTGCCAGTACCATACTGTCTTGATTACTGTAGCTTTGTAGTATAGTCTGAAGTTAGGGAGCCTGATTCCTCCAGCTCCGTTTTTCATTCTCAGGATTGCTTTGGCTATTCGGGGTCTTTTGTGTTTCCATACAAATTGTGAAACTTTTTGTTCTGGTTCTGTGAAAAATGCTAGTGGTAGATTGATAGGGATTGCACTGAATCTGTATATTGCTTCGGGTAATAGAGTCATTTTCACAATGTTGATTCTTCCAATCCAAGAACATGGTATATCTCTCCATCTATTTGTATCATCTTTTTTTTTTTTATTTGTATCATCTTTAATTTCTTTCATCAGTGTCTTATAATTTTCTGCATACAGGTCTTTTGTCTCCTTAGGTAGGTTTATTCCTAGATATTTTATTCTTTTTGTTGCAATGGAAAATGGGAGTGTTTTCTTGATTTCACTTTCAGATTTTTCCTGATTAGTGTATAGGAATGCCAGAGATTTCTGTGCATTAATTTTGTATCCTGCTACTTTACCAAATTCACTGATTAGCTCTAGTAGTTTTCTGGTAGCACCTTCAGGATTCTCTACGTGTAGTATCATGTCATCTGCAAACAGTGACAGCTTTACTTCTTCTTTTCCGATTTGGATTCCTTTTATTTCCTTTTCTTTGATTGCTGTGGCTAAAACTTCCAAAACTATGTTGAATAAGAGTGGTGAGAGTGGGCAACCTTGTCTTGTTCCTGATCTTAGTGGAAATGCTTTCAGTTTTTCACCATTGAGGACAATGTTGGCTGTGGGTTTGTCATATATGGCCTTTATTATGTTGAGAAAAGTTCCCTCTATGCCTACTTTCTGCAGGGTTTTTATCATAAATGGGTGTGGAATTTTGTCGAATGCTTTCTCTGCATCTATTGAGATGATCGTATGGTTTTTCTCCTTCAATTATTTAATAGGGTGTATCACGTTGATTCATTTGCATATATTGAAGAATCCTTGCATTCCTGGAATAAAACCCACTTGATCATGGTTTATGATCCTTTTAATGTGCTGTTGGATTCTGTTTGCTGGTATTTTGTTGAGGATTTTTGCATCTATGTTCATCAGTGATATTGGCCTGTAGTTTTCTTTCCTTGTGACATCCTTGTCTGGTTTTGGTATCAGGGTGATGGTGGCCTCGTAGAACGAGTTTGGGAGTGTTCCTCCCTCTGCTATATTTTGGAAGAGTTTGAGAAGGATAGGTGTTAGCTCTTCTCTAAATGTTTGATAGAATTTGCCTGTGAATCCATCTGGACCTGGGCTTTTGTTTGTTGCAAGATTTTTAATCACAGTTTCAATTTCAGTGCTTGTGATTGGTGTGTTCATATTTTCTATTTCTTCCTGATTCAGTCTTGGCAGGTTGTGCATTTCTAAGAACATGTCCATTTCTTCCAGGTTGTCCATTTTATTGGCATAGAGTAGCTTGTAGTAATCTCTCATGATCTTTTGTATTTCTCAGTGTCAGTTGTTACTTCTCCTTTTTCATTTCTAATTCTATTGATTTGAGTCTTCTCCCTTTTTTTCTTGATGCGTCTAACTAATGGTTTATCAATTTTGTTTATCTTCTCAAAGAACCAGCTTTTAGTTTTATTGATCTTTGCTATCATTTCCTTCATTTCTTTTTCATTTATTTCTGATCTGATTTTTATGATTTCATTCTTTCTGGTAACTTTGGGAAGTTTCTGTTCTTCTTTCTCCAATTGCTTTAGGTGTAAGTTTAGATTGTTTATTTCAGATGTCTCTTGTTTCTTCAGGTAGGCTTATATTGCTGTAAAGTTCCCACTTAGCACTGCTTTTGCTGCATCCCATAGGTTTCGGGTCATCGTGTCTCCATTGTCATTTGTTTCTAGGTATTTTTTTTATTTCCTCTTTGATTTCTTCAGTGATCACTTCGTTATTAAGTTATTAAGTAGTGTATTGTTTAGCCTCCATGTGTTTGTATTTTTTACAGATCTTTTCCTGTAATTGATATCTAGTCTCATAGCGTTGTGGACGGAAAAGATACTTGATACAATTTCAATTTTCTTAAATTTACCAAGGCTTGATTTGTGACCTAAGATATGATCTATCCTGGAGAATGTTCCATGAGCACTTGAGAAAAATGTGTATTCTGTTGTTTGTTGATGGAATGTCCTGTAAATATCAATTAAGTTCATCTTGTTTAATGCATCATTTAAAGCTTGTGTTTCCTTATTTATTTTCATTTTGGATGATCTGTCCACTGGTGAAAGTGGGGTGTTAAAGTCCCCTACTATGAATGTATTACTGTCGATTTCCCCTTTTATGGCTGTTAGTATTTGCCTTATGTATTGAGTGCTCCTATGCTTTTAGCCGCGGCTCGCGCCCGTCTCTGGAGCTCCTTTAAGCAGCGCTCTTAATCCCCTGTCCTCGCGCACCAGGAAACAAAAAGGGAAGAAAGTCTCTTGCCTCTTCGGCAGCTCCAGACTTTTCCGCGGACTCCCTCCTGGCTAGCTGTGGTGCACTAACCCCTTCAGGCTGTGTTCACGTCGCCAACCCCAGTCCTCTCCCTGCTCTCCAACTGAAGCCCAAGCCTCAACTCCCAGCCCCGCCTGCCCCGGCGGGTGAGCAGACAAGCCTCTCGGGCTGGTGAGTACCGGTCGGCACCGATCCCCTGTGTGGGAATCTCTCCGCTTTGCCCTCCGCACCCCTGTTGCTGTGCTCTCCTCCATGGCTCCTAAGCTTCCCCCCTCTGCCACCCGCAGTCTCCGCCCGCGAAGGGGCTTCCTAGTGTGTGGAAACTTCTCCTCCTTCACAGCTCCCTCCCGCTGGTGCAGGTGCCGTCCCTATCCTTTTGTCTCTGTTTATTCTTTTGTCTTTTGCCCTACCCGGGTAGTGGGGAGCTTCTTGCCTTTTGGGAGGTCTGAGGTCTTCTGCCAGTGTGTTCTGTAGGAGTTGTTCCATGTGTGGATGTATTTCTCGTGTATCTGTGGGGAGGAAGGTAATCTCCGCGTCTTACTCTTCTGCCATCTTCCCCTCTAGGATCCTACCTTACCTATTTTTAAATATCATTGTCTTAAGTATTCCCCCTACATACATTGAATTCCACATCAGATAGTGTAATTTTTGCTTCAAACATCAAATTTTATTTAAGAAACTCCTTGGAATTGGGGTAGCCTATTATATATTTATCATATTTGTAGTCATTTTGATATTCTTTCTAAACTTCCAGGTCTTCTTTTATGATTACCAATCTGCCTAGAAAATTTTCTTTAGCTATCCTTCCAGGGTAGGTTTTCTCTACCAACAAATTCTCTTAGTTTTCCTTCACCTGAGAATATCTTTATTTCCCCTTCAGTCCTGAGTTGTTTTTGTTTTGTTTTGTTTTGTTTTGTTACTGGATATAGAATTTTCAGTCAACACATTTTTTCTTTCATCACTTCCTCTGGCCTCATTTCAGATAAGAAGTCTGCTGTCGTTCAATTTGGTTTTCCCCTCCAAGTCATGTGTCACTTCTCTCTTCTTGCTTTGAAAATTTTTTGTTTTCCATTTTCATAAGTTTAACTATCACGTGCCTTGGTGTGGACTTATTTGGACTTATGCTGTTTGGGTTCACAGTTTCTTGAATCTATAGGTGTACTTATTTCACTGTGTCTTGGGGAACAGAACTACCCTGTTTCCCAGTCCCTTGCTCTTTGCTGTTGGGTGGGTGTGGAGGTTCCACTCCCTGCTGATTCCAGGGGTGCGGGGAGTGCTCAGTCTTACTGATGTTGGGAGATGGAAGCTCAGCTCCTCACTGAGCCCTGCTGAGAACTGGTGAAGTGGAGGGGGGTGGGTGAAGCAGAGTGGTGATTAGCTTCTCATCGAATCATCTCATTAGGTCTCCGAGTTTGTGGATGCGGGTGGAGGCACAGCTCATCCCGGGACCACACTGACACTACCGCTGCAGGGAAATCAAGGTATAGCACCTGCTTCTGCCATACTGAGAACGGAAGGTCAGCTTCCCACTTGGCCGCACTGAAACAGTGAGGGTGGGGAGAGGTGGGGTGGTTTTTCTCTTGGCGTTTGGCTGAAATAGGGTGAGTATTGAGAGAAAGGTTTTCTGTTGTTTGGCCTCCCTTCTCCAGATCCTTTGCCTAGAGGGGACAGGCTTTTTTTGGAACTCTTATTTTCTGAGCTTATTGAAGGTTCCTTGTTGGAGCTTCTGCAGTTCCTTGTCTGGAATATATGGGACACAATAAGGAAACTCAGGGAACTCACCACCCTGTCTTTCCTCAAATTCTGAGAACCTTAGTCCTTCCAACTTCTCTCCATCTTTCAGAGACTTCCTTTACTTGTTTCCTGTGCTATGTTCGAGGGCTTTTTAGTTCTAAGAGTTGAGGGCCTGCAAGGAATAGGGGTGTTCTCTCTTTGCCAGAACTGAAAGTCTTCCTTCCTGTATCTCCATGATGTTTTGCAGTTACAATACTCATCCGCCACTACTGCAGACATAAGGGCATTGCGTTATGACTTGGGGGTGATAGTAAGTGATTAAGGGATTACCACTCTACTGTCTGTGGTACCACTTTCCCAGAGCATACAAAGCCCTCTCCTTGTTCTTGTGAGGTATGGGTAATGAGTATTATCTTCTCACATGAAACGTAGGAGGAAGATATAGCACATGTCCTTGTTTTTCTAAACCAAATTGCATTTGAATCCAAACTGCATACACCTGGCTGGTAGAAAGCCCAACATCAGTAATTTCAAGGATTCTTTCCCCTTTCCATGAGATAGTATTAGATTTCAATGCATACTTGGTCCCAGGAAAAAAGAGATGGATGTAGTCTCTAGCTTTTCTTTGCTATGGATACCCCCACTGTTCATTCTATGACAGGATGACATCAGGATGACCTACACTGGTCCTTGTTAATCTGTCTGGCTGTTGTGCCAGAAAAGCTATAGACCTGCCCCTTTCAGCAAGCCTTGCCACTGATCATAGGCTGAATTCTAGAATCTTTCACAGCTGCTCTTAGCATCTTTACCCATGGCATCCAACTTCACAGATGTCCACAGCCGTGTCCCACCATTTTTGGTGATGCAAAGAAATAAGGCTTAAATCTCTATCACTAGCAGAACCTTTCACTCAATCCCTGACATATCCCTAATCTCTGAGAGGTGGATAAGAGCATGGAATATGGATTCAGACTATTTGGGTTCAAATCCTGCATCCATCACTTACTACTTCATTGACTTTAGACAAAATTATAACTCTCCAAGCCTTGTTTTCCCTCATCTACAAAATAGTAGCTACCCTATTATAACAGTGGATTAAACAAGATAATATTTGTAAAATTGCCGCAACGATGCTTGATAGTATAATAATATAAGTAAAGGTGTAAGCTTATATAGTAAAAGTTCTATACACTTACTAGGTACAATTTCTCTGCCTAGGCCATGCTGCTTTGGCATCGAGCTGATCATAGCCTCTTTAATTGCTAAGGCTTTCACAATATTCGCCTGGATAGGGGTCCATTTTCAGGGTAACCCTGAAGTACACCAAAGATGTTACTCTCCTACCTGCAACACACCCTGCCCTGAGCTGGGTGAGAAGAGCCTAGACCAGTGCTTCTCAAAGAGTGGTCCCCAACCATCTGCATCAACTCTTTAGGGATACAGCCAAGGTACATGTATATTTATTAAGTTGCCCCTGTCATTTTAATATACACTAAAGTTTGCGAACCTCTTCTCTACACTCTCTGTGCCATTTCACACATCGTTGCCTCTTTCTGAACTGTCCATGCCCCCCACCCCAACTTGTGGGAGCAAAATGCAGCTGTCTCCATGAAGCCATCCCTAATTTCATTTTCATCACCACCAGCCCATGCAACCGTCTTCTGTTGCTATGAGATGAATGATATGGAGAAGAATCAGAACTGGGGTGCAGGGGAGTGTTGGGGAACACTGGAATGCAGCACCGGGACTAGAGTGGTGTAAATGACCCATGGTTTGTACTTGGAATTTGTGCAATTTGAGGTGACATTGCAAAAAGGGTGAGGGAAGCAGGAAGAAAAATCAGCAAACAGGGCAGGGGAAGGGAGGAGGAAGCAGCAACAAAGCAGCTCCCATGGGCTCCCCTGATTGGTCAGAAACGTAAATGCATTTTCCCATGCATCCACCCACCAAGCATCATGTATATTTTTGTTAGGAGGAGAGGTGTGTGTGCAGAATGGGTATCAACCACCAGCCTCATAGAGCCACATTATCACTGTGTAACTGAGCATGCCTGGCTACGAACCTGCCACTGGACTGGCTGCCCTGACACAGCAGAGCAAAGCATGAAACACCCACTTCCGGAGATTAAGCCCTCCCTCTGAACGCTTATACTTGTTCATCATTTGTCCTTGTGGTTGCCTCCTTCTGGAAGGTTCTTTATCTTCATGTCTGCTTGTGAAAGTCTTGTCCATCCCTCAGGACCTCTCCCTAAAGCCCCGAGGGACTATGCCCAAGCACATGAGACTCTGGGACTGAGAGTTGAGGACAGTACCTAGGAGCAGGGAGGAAGCTGCCCCTCCCCTTGACACTTCCTCTCCACCTTCTCAGGGCTCTGAGTTACAATGGAAGCGAGCACCTCCACGGAACACCCTTTCTCCCATGTCAGCTCAGCCTGCCATGTTCTCAAGGCAGTACCTGATCAAGGTGTCCCAGACATTTCCCTGACCAGAGTGTGGGGCCCCGGGGATCTGCATTCAGAAGGCATCCTTCAGGCCACTGCACTGCAGGAGATCAGAGACCTCAATTTGAGGAGAAAAAATATATGTACCTCTATTTGGTTGAAACTGTTTAGGTTCCAGCAGAGGGGCTGCCCGGCTGCTGTTCTAAGAGTGGCAAAATATCCCCAGTCATTTAGTGGGGAGCTAGGTCAGAAGCACATGGCCAGCTCGGGGTCCTAGAGCGAGGCCCCCAGCACATCCCAGGCCCAACAAATCCATCCACGCAGCCGGCGTGTCCTCCCTCCCACCAGCTCCCCGCCCGCTCCCCCCCCCCCCCCCCCCCGCCGCCTGCGAACCCTCACCTTCGACCCCCGCGTCGTCCTCGTCCCACACCGACTTCGCTCCCGCCGCGCCAGCGGTGGCGCTTCCCGCCCTCGCTTCGATTCGCGCCGCCACCTAGCCGCCGCGCGCCGCCTGCGCTCCGCTCCTCCTGGCCACCTCTCCTCGCCCGGTCCAGCCGCCCTCGCCTTCGTCGCCGCCGCGCCCCGGACTCTGTTGGCTCCGCGCCGCGCGGCCGCCCCGGTCCCCCGCCGCCGCCGCCGCCGCCGCCACTCGCCCGCCGTCCACCATGGCGAGGCAAACAGGTAGCAGGAAGCGGAAAGCGCCGGCGCTCGCGGCGGGTGGGGACGGGCCGCTGCCTCCCAAGAAGCCCAAGCGGCCGGCGGCGCTGCGCTCGCTGCTGCACTACCTGAAGGGCCGCGAGGTGGGGGCGCGGGGCCGCGACGGGCTCCCGGGCTTCGAGGGCAAGCTGCGCGGCTACGCGGTGCGGAAGCTGCCCGAGCTGCTGAGGGAGCGCGAGCTGGCGCTGGGCACCCTCAACAAGGTGTTCGCGTCGCAGTGGCTGAACGCCAGACAGGTGGTGTGCGGCACCAAGTGCAACACGCTCTTCGTGGTGGACGTGCAGTCGGGCCACATCACGCGCATCCCCCTGATGCGGGACCGCGGGCCCGCGTCGGCCCGCGCCCAGCCGAGCTGCGGCATCCACGCCATCCAGCTGAATCCCTCCAAGACGCTTCTGGCCACCGGGGGCGAGAACCCCAACAGCCTGGCCGTCTACCAGCTGCCCACGCTGGACCCCGTGTGCCTGGGCGACCGCCACGGCCACAAGGACTGGATCTTCGCCATCGCCTGGATGAGCGACACGGTGGCCGTGAGTGGCTCCCGCGACGGCACCGTGGCGCTCTGGAAGATGGACCCCGACATGTTCCACGGCAGCATCGCCTGGCACAACGACGCGGGCCTCCCCCTGTACGCCCACATCCGTCCCAGGGACGTGGAGACCATCCCCAGGGCCAGCACCAACCCCAGTAACCGCAAGGTGCGGGCCCTGGCCTTCAGCGGCAAGAACCAGGAGCTGGGAGCCGTGTCCCTGGACGGCTACTTCCACCTGTGGAAAGCCCAGAGCAACCTGTCCAGGCTGCTGTCCATCAGGCTGCCCTACTGCCGAGAGAACGTGTGCCTGACCTACTGCGACGAGTTGTCCCTGTACGCGGTGGGCTCCCAGTCCCACGTCTCCTTCCTGGATCCGCGGCAGCGCCAGCAGAACATCCGGCCCCTGTGCTCCCGAGAGGGCGGCACGGGTGTGCGCTCCCTGAGCTTCTACCAGCACATCGTCACCGTGGGCACGGGCCACGGCTGCCTGCTCTTCTATGACATCCGCGCGCAAACGTTCCTGGAGGAGAGGGCCTCGGCCAGCCCGCACTTCCCTCCGGGGCCCGCAGGGAGGAAGCTCAAGCTCACCTGTGGCAGAGGCTGGCTCAACCACGATGACCTGTGGGTGAACTACTTCGGTGGCATCGGCGAGTTCCCCAACGCGCTCTACACGCACTGCTACAACTGGCCCGAGATGAAGCTCTTCGTCGCTGGGGGGCCTCTCCCTTCCGGCCTCCACGGGAACTATGCCGGCCTCTGGAGCTAAGGATGGCCTCCGTGTCCTCAAAGTGCCCAGATACACCTTCCAGTCCCCTCTCGATTTCCTCCTTCACTCTGTGTTTGTGCTTTTACTCTGTGTGGCTTTTATCTTCCAGGTGGAAAGGGCCCAACTTACCTCTGCTCAGTGTGTTAGGCAAAGAGAGAGAAAGAAAGAGGGCGGGCTAGAGAGTGAGGTGTCCTTCAGGCAGTCAAAACTTTGCTTTAATAATTTTCTACACCTGTCCAACACTATTGTTTTGAATTATACAAAAATTTTTGACATTCTTAGATCTGTTCACTCTGAGTCATTTACATATTCTCTCTTGAAGGCCAGGCAGTCATGGTTTTACAATTATGTATATTTTCTTTTTCTTTTATTATTTTTTTGTTACTAGTATCACGATGATGCTGTTTTGGTTATTTTTCAGTGCAGATAGATGGTATATTAAGAACACTCTTAAAAACAGTTTGTACATCTGTTCTGGAAAGCTAGCTGTCGTTTTATAGCATTGTTCCAGTGGGAGGATGCATTCCAAGTTCTAGATTACCGGCTTTTGGAAGCATTCCATTTGTAAATTGTAGTCTTCATGTTTGTAGTTTGTAAGTTGTTGGTGCTAAACACGCTTTTTAAAAACTTCATTCACTTTGAAAAAAAAGTTGTTATACAATCTTGTTTTTTGTACCAGAATCTCATTTGGTCAGAACACTTTAGGAACGCAGGGGCTCTGCTGATTGAATGTTTAGAGTTAATCTGAAAACCAAATCAATCTTTTTCTCCTTAAACCCTTATTTAAGTTTTCTCATTCCAAAACCCATAAGTGAATATGTATTTTTTCACTTCTTGCCTTAGTACTATTAAGACTTGTGAGTATATTTGAATGTTTGTTAAGGAACTTGCACAGAGTTTCAGTGCCATCATTCAAAACAGGAATTCCAAGTGTGAAAATGTAGAACGTATTGCAGGCTGGGCAGAATGTATACTGATGCAGGGTATAGACTGGATATTTTTGCTGTTGCTGTTTTCAATACCAAATATTATATTTGAACATACTTAAATTTTCTAATTCTGCTTAACAGTTAAAGTCACAGGAAAAAACTGCAAAAAAGGAAAATGAGCCCGTCCCAACTCCTTCTGATAAGATTCTTAATTTGTAAAGTCCAATTTATTAAGATTTAATTTTGTCAATTTCAAAGATTCTTACCTAAAGTAGAATAAATATATTGTTAAAAAATAGTAGTGATGTTATGACCCTCAATATAATAATATACGATTATCAAGGACACAGGAAGTTTATTTCAAGAAGATGGGGTGGAAAATAAAAGTAAATGGGATTAGGTTGAAGAAAAGTATCGATACTTTGGAGCATAGACAAATACAAAGCATGGATTGTTAGGAAAACAGGTTGTACTTCTCCATATGTGAGAATATTGGAAGTGAGAGGGGAGACTGGCCCTTCCTCACAACTGGCCAGGTTGTGCTGACCTTGTATTAGTATTGTGGCATGTCTGTTTTTCCTTAAATGTTTTGGCACTCAGATGCTGGCTTGGTGTCCACTACATGCTGTTCAATTGCAAATCTGAACCAACTGAGTAATATACTGAGTGGTACTAAAAGGGAGTTAAGAAATACAGGGAAAAAAAGCAGTTTTTGTTTACAGAGATTGTTTTAACAGGTTTATATAGTTGTTGTTATATAGCAGTAAAATGTATTTGTGTGCATGTATGTGTCTCCAAGTCAGTTATAAGTGTCTTAAGAGCAGAGAATGTAAGTGTCATCTTTATATTCTCACATTTCTCCACTAATGCCTAACAAATCATAGGCAATCAGTAAATATTTACTGAATGAATGTATTTGCCTCTGGAGACCTAAAGTTCAAGGCTATGAAAAAATAAGTAAATGCATAAATAAGAGTAAAAATTTTACTCTTAAATAGTATAGAATATTGTTGTTTTCCTGCCTTTTTACCATAAAATTTGCCCTAATTCATTTCTAGGTCAGGCCATGGTGCTTATCCATTCATAAACTTTCCATATGTGATACCAGAAGATAAAGGAAAATGTATACATTTTAGATGGCACTGGAATTTAGTATTTCCACCTGCAAATACTTAAGTTTGAAGACTCCTTTAAAATATTTTGTTTTTTACAAAATTAGTTTTGAAAGATCTTTTTTGTAGGCAGTTTCTCTTTCTACTTTGTGTGTGTGTGTGTGTGTGTGTGTGTGTGTGTGTGTGTGTGTGTATTTGCTGAAAACTTTTTCAAACATTACCCAAGAACTTCACCAAAGTATTCACTGCCTGTCTTCTTGTAGGTTATAGGGTATTTTTATGGTACTTTGTCATCGTTTTGGGACATTGGGAGAACATTTTCAGAGGAAGTGACGCTTTCTACGTGACGTATTATCAAGAAATAGAAGGAACATCTCTACCCTGATTTGTTCTCTGGCTTAGCCCTTAACTTCATCACTCACTCACTGTTAACTTTCTCAATTTAGGGTGTATCTCCTTGATGCCAAATCACATGGCTAGCCTTTTAAAAAACTGGATAGCCTAAGTCTGTACGTATTTATATTAGTAAAGTTTAATTATTTTGAAATATTTTCTAGTTCTGGGTCAAAGTGATCTACAGAAGTACAATTAATTGTGTAACCTGTGAGTGTGAAATAATTGAAAATGTAATTGAAAAAGTAACCATGCCAGCATTTCAATGAACCCATGCATATAGTTCACTTAAGATAAACAATGGAATACATGTCTCTAAGTACAAATAACCTATCACTGTTCCCTGAAAAACGTTAGTTACTTATAAGAATGCATAAAAAAAGATTAATTCCATTTATCCCTAACTACATATTCATATATTCCTCCCCAAGTTTGTTCCTCCCCTTTACTATATGGATGAGATAATTTCTAAATTTTCTTTAAAGGGGGGAGAAAGAATTTACTAATCAAGGATATCCACTGAAATAAATTGAGATAACTACTCTGGAAAAAATTTATCTGTTAAATATACTCTAGCATTAATGATAAACAGTGTTGAATTCTCCAGAGGTTGATTTTTATCCGACTGTACTCCGTGTTGAACAAGTTGTCAAAATTTTTCCATTAATTGCTAATTTAGAGTGATTTTAGAAAGCAATTCACAAAGCCCTCCCGAATGTTTTACTGACAGCTGCCTAATCTCTGCAAGCCTTGGGTAACCCAGCTACATTAAACATGTCACCATATGAGCTGCTCAGGGATGCAGTTCAGTGAGAACGACATGTACTAAAGTCAAAGAAAGGCTTCATAGGCCATAGGTGTTTGCTTTAAGGGGTGTTATTTTAAGAGCTGCTGAAAGGGCTGCCTAAAAGTATTTCCCACTACTGGACTGCTGCAAACCCAGGAACATCTATCATTGGAGTGTGGTATCACTGAAAGGGCAGTGTGGCTACAGGACGTTGCCATGACCCTCAAGTCTCAGCTCAGACCTACTGAAACAGAATTTCCTTGTAAAAACACCATTTTATTTGAGTGTTTTTAAATTAATCCATTCAGACACAAAAACGAGACAGCAACAATGAAACAGTACATCTGCCATAAAGGTTTATGATGTAGCAAAGACAAAAGATACCTAATTCATTAATTATAAAAATTCACTAATGACAAGAAAAAGTAAATATTGTATTAAGGGTATATAGTATGTACAACGAGAATATGGAGAGAGTAACAATTAATTCTGCTAGAAAGGTCATGGAGAGCTCCCAGAAGAGTCAATACTTGAGCTGGGTCTGGCAAGTAAAATAAGAGTGGGCAGAGTTAATATTGGTTTGAAAGTACATTGTGAGTGCCTGGCATGTATGAGCACGGACATGCATACATACAGGACTGTTACAATTTGACCTTGTGAAATTTGAAGTGCCTGTGGGATTTCTAGATAGAAATGTCTGGTTGGTAGTTAGAAATATGATTCTGAGGCTCATAAGAGAAGTTAGGGCTAGAGCTACAGATGTAGGAATCATCGCTATAGAAATGGTACTTGGGAGAGGCTGGGAGGGGTGTACTATCTCAGAAGCAAGGTCTTCTGGTTCTCATTCCAAAACCCACCTATATTTAATAGGTCTGCACATAGATATATACATATGCATTACTATATGTCTGGCACATAGTAGGAAATTAATGACTTGTAGGCGGATGACCAAATGAATGTTTGTTTAGTGAATATTAAACACTACTTAGTGACCACCCAAAAGTAATATTTCATTTTTTCATTTGGTAATGATCAACTTTTATTATAAATTTTCCTAATGAGTCATATTAACCAAAAGAAGGTCAGGGAAATCTACCAAATGTTGCTGTTGTAAATAAAGAAAAATCTATATTTCAGTTAGATGTTTTTGTATCCTTTGTAGAATGTAGGTCATTCTGCAGTTAGGCAAGAAGAAAGCTAAGTATTGATGATAATTTCCTTACAAATGAATTTTTTGTTTTTCCATTTTGGAGGTACAGTTCACTGAAGCAAACACGTTGATGATGTCAATGAGAGTAATGGTGCTATTTTCACCCTTTCTAATGCCATTATTGTGCTATTCTCTGTTTCAACCTAAGGCATTAATGTTTCATGTTGATTAAATTTTAACATCTAAATTGCCCTTTTATGTTACACACAAATGATAAACTTGAATGTTCCAGTCAGAGGACAGCAACTTTAGTTTCCTCTAGGCTCCTAGTTAATTCATCAAATAACATCCCCCAGCACCTGAGATATGGCTCATTTTTGTTCCTCCTGCCTTACTAACCCAGAGATACAGGGTTGAGTGTGGTTTTTGTTTTTGAATTATGCCATATATGACTAAAACTAGATGCTGTTTTACACAGTAGATGCATTCCTGGACATTTGTACATGAAGCACATTTTTGAAAATGGAATCATATATTCCCTCATTGATTTACATTATAATTTTAGAAGTGTCATCTTTGTTATGGATTGATTTCCAATGGACAGTGGTTTTTAACACGTTGCCACTGCCTCCACCTCTTGAGACAAGTACTTTAGTCTTCACATATAAGCTAAGTGATGTAATGGAATCCCTTATTTCAAAGAATATTAAAGGATACTTTCAGAATGTGATAAATTAAGCCCTATTTCATTTGTGTAGAAAATGGGATTTCTTAAAATAGGACATCCTGTAATTTGATTTGCTCTGTATATATTTATCACAAGCCAGAGCAAATTCTACGATATCCTCATATGTCATGTGTAAAGAGCTCTCTTCTTTCTTTTTCTCTGGTCTTTCTTTATGAATATTGCCCTAAGCAAAGGTGTTTGGCTTATGGATACTCCCAAGGGATGATAAATAATGCTTTGTTTTTCCTCACTAATTTAACCTTTTAAAAACTTGGGGTATTTGAATCAGTTTTTAAAAAGATAGTTTCAGCATAATCATGCTAGACGAACCGTGGCTCCAGAAATAATAAGAATGTAAAATGTTTCCTTAGTTGCCTTCTTAAAGATCGGGGACTTTTTTTAATTTAAATTTTTTTTCCATTGTGGTAAAACACACACACGCAATTTACCATCTTACGCATTTTTAAGTGTACAGTTCAGTAGTGTCAAGTATACTCACACTGTGGAACTAATCTCCATGACTTTGTCATCTCGCAAAACTGAAACTCTACACACATTAAACAAGAATTTTCCATTCCTCCCTCCCCATCAGCCCCTGGCAACCACCATTCTACTTTCTTTCTCTGAGTTTGACTACTCTAGGTACCTCATATAAATAGAATCATACAATATTTATCTTTTTTTAACTAGCTTAATTCACTTAGTGTAAGTTCCTCAAGGTTCATTCATGTTGTATCATGTCAAAACTTCTTCCTTTTAAATACTGAATAGTATTCCATTGTCTGTATATATGACATTTTTTATCCATCCATCTGTTGAGGGACACTTGGGTTGCTTTTACCTTTTGGCTATTGTGAATAATGCTGCTATGAACATATGTGTGCAATTATCTCTTCCAGACTCTGCTTTCAATTATTTTGGATATATACCCAGAAATGCAAATGCTGAATCTCATGGTAATTCTGTTTCTGATTTCTGTTTTCCATAGTGGCTATACCATTTTACATTCCCACCAACAGTACACAAGTGTTCCGATTTCTCTATATCTTCAACAACATTTGTTATTTTCTGTTTTTTTGACAGTGACATCCTCATGGGCTATGAGGTGTCAGGGGCTGTTTTTAAACTTGTTTTTAAACTTGTTTCAATTCAATAATTGATTGATACAAACATTCCAGCCCAATCCTTAAGTATTACTAGTACACTACATGTGGAACAGAACATATACTGTGGGGAGAAATCATGATGATTTAAGTATGGGCAAGGAAGTTTTGAAATATATCAAACATATAGAAAATCTGTTTTCTTTATATGTTTTTCTTGGATAATTTGAAAATTAGAGTTTGAACTATCATTTTTAAAAAATTCTCAATATATTTAACCTCTAATTTATTTATTTGAACACATCTAGTGTTCCTAACTAGATGTAAGGAAAAAGTTATATCTTAAATGCTATCCTTGGTATATTTTGAGGGGAAATACCTACAGTAAAAAATTAATTCTAGAAATAACTAGTAATTATATTCTGCCCAAGGATATGTTTCTTACAATTGACCTTAGCCTGAAGTTTCTTAGGAGTGTCTTGGGAAATAAAGTGAGTTATAAATAGAGGATATGCCACTTTCAGTGGCAGTTGATGGAGCAAAACATCATAGAAAGTTTCAACACCTGAAACTAATTTTAAACTCAGTGTTAGAGTGTGCTGCTAGAAAATCTGTTTTAAATAATAGATGAAACAAACTACCTCTTGCTATCCAGTCTGTTTTACAGGTCAGATTACATAACCAAAAGAAGCTATTTAACCTCTCAGTAAATAACTGAATATTTCAGAAAGGAACTATTCTAAAATAGGCATGTTAAAAATCTGTGTATCTGGAAAGATCTAGTCTCATTCTAGACCCTTAAAATTTTTGGTGTGTTTATAATCAGAAAAAAAATACAGGAATGTATAAAGGCGGGATGCCAAGAAATTTTTAATCTCTTTGATTTACCATCTATATTTACAAATTTTGCAACATTTTATAATGGCTAGCATTTTTTCCTGTTTTAAAGATCTCTTTGAAGCCAATTATGAATGAAGTGCTAAATCCCCAAATTTTATATTTTTATCACACTTTACTGTCATTAGAGATTTACTTATATATTTCTTATATTGTAAGCATCTTGCAAGACCATGTTTTTTTGAATTTTTACTCCTCAATAAAGTGCATGGCATAATAAATGCCTAATATATTTTGAACAAATTGATTTTCTGATTTTTTAAGTAAAAATGAGATTTATTTGGCTTTCTTGATGGTTAGGAGCATCTTACTTCATTGTAAATGAGAACTGTAACATCTGTATATATATATTATGGAATTGGATATTTTTCATATACACTCTTCTAGATATTCTTGTTAACATTCTTTTTACCTTCAAGAGTTGGTATATTGGATTAAGAGAAGGGATACTCCTTAGTATATTCTAATTTATGGGTGCTAGTAACATGTTGTTTGCTCCAAAAATTCCAGAAGTTCACACACATCTCCACTCACCTTCAGTAATATTAGTTCAGTCAAATTCGATATTCGCCATATTAATTTCCCAATTTGTTGTTCAGCATCATATTGTGTAAAATACTGAGAGTAGCACTGACACCCTGGCCTAAAAAGATGCTTTGTTTTTTCCACTTTTATTGGCCCATTTTTGAGAAAATTTTGATTAGAAGTAACCCAGAGAACTAACATTCCATTGAGTTTCACCCTTTATAAATGCATGCTCGCATTCTGCAGAAAGTAGTTGCTATGGTTTTTTGTTTTGGTTTGGTTTTGGTTTAAATATGAGACAAACAGGAAGTGACTGAATCCCCAGAAGAAAAATCTATTTTAAACCCAAACTAGTGTGGCAATTGGGAAAGTGGTATTTTCACTAGCAACACTTGGTTTTGGTATTTCTACGAATTTAAAAACATTATGGGGAATTCCCTGGCGGTCCAGTGGTTAGGACTCCACGCTCTCACTGCTGAGGGCCCGGGTTCAATCCCACGTCCGGGAACTAAGATCCCACAAGCCGCGTGGCCCGGCAAATGAATGAATGACTGAATGCATAAATAAATAAATAAATAAATAAATAAATAAATAAAAGCATTATGAATCATTGTACCAGATCCTACCAGGTGATCAGTTTATTCCTTGAGTATTAGTTGTAACTGCTTTGAAATAAATGGGATCTTGTTTTGATTCAAGGCTCTAAATAGTATCTCAGTGGCAAGTTTGGGAAATGTTGGCTTAGACTAAGATTATCTTCAAGACTCTTCTATGTAGTGCAGCCACTACTAATCCATTTACAAATGTCCATACATTCATATAGCATCTCATCTCTCAAATTTCTATCATCACTCACTGTGACATCACTCAGGCTTTGAGATATGGCTTTACATAGGAATTCCCTGGGTATTTCTGTCCACCATGCTACAATGCATCACCAAACATCTGACATCTAGGAGTGGTTTACTCCCCCAAGTGAATCGAAAACATTTTTTCATATCCTACAACTCAGCATTAAATAGCCCCCATTGTGTAACTATTATCTACTAGGTTTGTTTTATATTAGCTATTAAATAAAGGTGTTATTCACTGTTCTATGTCAGTTGTACTTTCAACATCTTCCTGGAATCATATTTGCCAAAAAATAAGTTGACATTTTTTAATGAGATGTAGAGTTATTAAAATTGTAAAGCCCATTTTATTAATGGGAGCCGGAAGTTAGTGTAAAATAAGAATGCTTATGTATGTAACTGCATTTAGACTTGAGATGATTATGTAAAACTTTTTTTTGGTCTTATGTTGATCCTTATTTAGCCTGTCCAAAGTGGACATATTTTATAAACTATTAAAGGTATAAGAGTTGAATCCATATAGAAAATATTTACATACTCAACAGGGCAACAAAAATGATGTAGTACTTTACTGTTAAACTAGTTCTCTTCTCAACAACCTCAAAATTCAAAAGATGAGGACTGTAGCAAGAAAATAACAGTTGAAAAAGGAAGGATCATTCAAAGAACAAATATTATGATCATATCTAAGTAAAAACTTATTAAAATAATTTATTGAAGTATACTTTTGAAACATAAAATACCGGTCATGGTCCCATGGATTTGGAGATATAGAAAACTTGCTAAAACATGGTAGTAATTAAAAATGTTTCTCATTTTCCAACAGGTCATTGCTAGTCATGGCTTTTTTCCCAGACATTCCTTCTTTGTATGTGTCTTTAGTTTCTCTTAAGAGGGTAAATGAGGATGATTTTTTAAGTATCTTAAAAAAACATGCCTCAGGCAAATATACAAACTATATTTTATTTCTCTGTTTTATTTTTTGCAAATATCTTTAAAATATTGTCTGTGATCCTATCAGATGAGAAACTTATTTGTTCCCTGTGTGTTTTTAACTGCAAATGGAAATAAAAGCCACAATAAATTTTCAATCACTCATATTTTCCTACAAGTTAGAAGTAAAAATGGATGGAGATAATGGAGTTTAAGTTTGGTCAGTCTTTGGACACTTGCTTCCTTTGCAGAGGTCAGCATATCTTCAAATATGGTCCTGGAACTAGCTGCACTAAATTTATCCAGGATCTTACCAAACCAAACCAAACCAGAGAAAAT